>NW_026000138.1:6250441-6252991 GCF_001458135.2 Marmota marmota marmota
GGGGGGGGGGGGGGTGCTGGGGAGAAGGAAAAGAAGGGGAGTCTTATGAATAGAAAGGGAGACTTCTAACAGGAAAAGATGTTTATAAAGCTGCCTTTGGGTACTGCTCAGTTTGGAAGGAATTTGTTCAAATGGCAATATATAAATCTTTGAATGGTCCCATAAATCATAACTTCATGCCCAGCCAATCAGAAGCCATGAAAATCGGGCGCTTTGGAACACTCAGACGTTACTAGAAAGATCCTATGTGGCTCTTTGGAAGTCAGATCGGAAAATCTGGCGACGTTCGGGGGTGTGTGTGGAATGTCTTGAATTACTTCTCAAACATTTTAGATTTGATAAAACCCAAGACACGGCTTTTTTCAGCCTGCATTTCCCCTCTTCCCCGACCCCCGGTAATTATTAAACCCATGTGTACATCAAGAGGAGCTTAATCCATGTGTTTCTGATTCATTTACACTTAACTCATCAAAATATTGTTTTTTAAGGGGCTGTTTGTTGTCCAAAAAGCCTTTTCTCCTGAGCTTGAAAGCTTAACTTTGCAGAAGCAGGAAGCTGCCCCGTGCCAAGAGTAAATGGGCGAGAAGTCCGAGGGGCTTGGGGTTTTGAAGTATGTGCAAAGAATGCACCAGCAGGTTCTGAGCGGAGCCAAATCTCCTTCTCTATCTCCAAGAGATCTCGGGAGACCCAGGGGCGGAAGTATCAGGGAACATCACCCCTTCCCGAACCGCATGCAATTGCATTCCAGGGAGAAGTGGAGCCAAACCAACCGGGATCCAAAGTGCCGGGCCGGGAGGGAGGCAGGCTTCCAGGGTGACCTCGTGGAAGCGGAGAGAATGGCCTTCCAAGTCAGCAAGATCAGCCGTGGGGCGTGGGTGGGAGCTCCTGCCCCCAGAGCTGGCTGGCTTGCGTGGGGGCAGTCATCTAGCCAGCCCGTGTCCTGAACTCCTGGGACAGGCTCCTGGGGGAGGCGCCTCCTGACCCCTGCCTCACAGAGGGAGCGTCTGAGTCGGGGACAGTTTGAGTGACCTGATTAAGGACCATCCACTGGGGACGTTGTGGAGCCCAGCCGTGAACCTGCTTTGCTTCTGAAATCTGAGCCAAAACCCATCACGTGGCACTTTTGTGGTATTTGGTGACTGGGACATCCGCTGAATGGATATGGATGCAGGTCTTCCTATGTGCTGCTGCCACACCAGTCCCCTACAGCCATGGAACTTAGTCTGAAGGATGGAAGTCAAAACAATCGATCTGAATTCTGAGAACTGCAGAATGGGGGTCTGGGAAATAGGGAGAAGACCGTCTTGTGTAAGGGCCAGTTATCCAGACCTGAGGGACAGTGTCCTGTGGGTCTAATTGTGTCTCCCTCCCCCCAACAACGGTCACAGGTTGACCTTCTGACCCTAAGTACTTCAGAAGGTGACCCTGTTTGGAATTAGGGTCATCACAGATGTGATTAGTCATGATGAGCTCATGCTGCAGAAGGCTGGCCTCCCCGTCCAATCTGACTGGTGTCCTTGGGAGACAGACACACAGGGAGAATTTGCCGTGGGACCTCGGAGGTAGAGACTGGGGAGATGTGACCAAAGGCTAGACCTCCAGAAACCAGGTGAGAGGCAAGGAGCAGATCCTCCTGGGGCACCGGAGAAGGAGCCTCGATCTCGGACGTCTGGCCTCCTCCTCGGTGAGCCGACTCCGGGGCTGTGTCTTAGCCACTCAGCTCGTGACACTTTGTTATGGCGACTCTAGCAAAACCAACACAGAGGGACAGGTGTCGGCCAGGTCACGGGGTGGGAAGTAGGAGGGACACAGGGATGGCACAACCCGGGAAGAAGGAGCCGCATCAGCAAAGGCCGTGGGACACCTAAGGTCAAATGGGACCAGAGAGCCAGGGGAGGTCACTGGGGAGGGGACAGTGGGAGCCGAGGCAGGAGGAGCCGATCCTGGCATCTCTGATACGTCGTGTGGCATGGTCGTAAAGGACAGTGTGGAGCCTGCGGAGGGTTGGCTGTGAATTCCAGGAACGTTGCCCAGTTGGGAAGGCACTGTGGTCGGGCTCAGGAGGGTCAGCTCAGTTCTTTGGCTCCATGCACCCTCTTCAAAGTGTGTTTCCATCACGCCATTTCTCCCCTCAGGAGCATGTATTCTTTCATTTAACCCAGTCATGTTCCCCCACGCCTGGCCCTGAAATGACACAGTCCAATATGGTGGCCGCCATATTGCCCTGATGAAGTGAGGACCAAAATGATAAGCCAGGTGTGGCTGTGTGTGTACCCAGTAGCCCACCATTTACAGAGAGTCATGTTGGACTGCACAGTTGTGGGGAGAAATTTGAAGAATAAGGCGCCATTCCTACCTTGTTTGGGATCAGTAGGGGAATTCCAGGCATTGGGCTTTGGTTGGCCAGGAAGAATTTTTTAAAAAAACATAAAGAGAATGAAAACGCATCTCAGAGAGCCAGAGGACAGGGTCACAATACACAGGACCAACACAGGACTCTCTGAAGAATAGTCCACAAAATTCCACCCTGCCCCCCCCAACTTGTTAAAG
>NW_026000138.1:6253003-6285071 GCF_001458135.2 Marmota marmota marmota
CTTTGGTTGGCCAGGAAGAGTTTTTTAAAAAAACATAAAGAGAATGAAACGCATCTCAGAGAGCCAGACGGACAAGGGTCACAATACACACGGACCAACACCAAGGACTCTACTGAACGAATAAGTCCACAAAATTCCACCCTGTCCCCCCCCCCCCCGCAAAAAAAAAAAAAAAGAAAAAGAAAATGAGAAGATGGCACGACAGAACAATGGGTGAGAGAATTGAACAGGCGGCTCCTCAGGAAGGGGATGCCATTCTCACCGACGGAGTGATCCTGTGAGAGATGGTCCCATTAGAAATCAGAGGCACTGGTCAGAGCTGCCAAAAGACGCTCTGAGCCCCTGGGACGGTCCAGATGATGAGGTGTGAACTCTTTCTTTTGGGGTTGAAAGCTTTCTAGAATCTGACCCAAGTCAACCTGCTTTGTGGCATGACCTCTTTCTGTCTCCCGTGTATGAAAATTCAGCTCCTGCCCCATATGGATTCTTGGTCCTTACATCATCCTCATAGGCTGGATTGAAGGACCCACCTTTTACCCCTGTTCCTTTATTATTCCATAAGCCCCTTCTCCATGAACTCTCCCCCAATCCCCCATCTCCATGCAGCTCAGGCTGTGGCTTCCTGGATCTCCCATTACCTTTCCTTTGAATTCCCTTAACACAGTTACTGCACATAAACTCTCCATTACTTAGAACTAGATTAACTTTAACAAAGAACCCCAACGTTTGCTTGTATAAACAAGTTAGACATTTACCTATCCCTCTTAAAAGTCCAGAGGTGAGTGGTCAAGATCAAGCCTGCGACTCTGCCATCCATGCCCTCTACTTCCAAAGTTACCTCATATCCCCCAAATGGCTGCTCTGGCTCAGTCATCACACCCTCTTCCAGCTAGAAACAAAAGCAAAACCGCCTTTGCTTCCTTTGCTTTGACTGGGACATAATTATGTTATAATACTTGTAAAAGAAACTGAGAAAAGTAATCACCCTCATTCCTTCACCAGTACCACGTGCCTGTGGAAGGAGGGGAACACGATGGTGGGGAGATAACAGATCTGTGTATTCGGAGCTCCTGTGATTGTGTCCACTTCAGCTTTGAGCCCTAGCCCGTTACCTGACCTCGGTGATATCCACCTGCTGGGCAGGTTCCTTGTTCTCGGCTCAGTATCGCTCAGGTTGTGCTTCGGGAACGCCTCCCTTCTTCCAAGGGTGGGGATCAGCTTGAGATCCTGGGAGACCACCGGACTTTCCAGAACACTGAAGTCCGAGGACAGCGATGCCGGGGGCTGACAGCGGTTGGAGCGGATCCATCCAGATCTGAGTGCCTCCCTGCTCCCTGGCCGCTGCACCCTGCTTCCCATCTGTTCTGAGCCCATTCCTTGGAGTTTATGAGCTATCCAGGCATCTGCTAAGAATATCCTGCTTTTCTGTGTAATCCAGAGTTGGCAACTACTGTTTACCACGGAGAAGCTCCGGATGAATACCCACGTGTGTGTAGCCAGGGCTCATCAGCAGATAGATGGAATTCATCAGTAGGGATCACACAGCGCCCCCCCCCTTTTGTTTCAGAAAGTGTTCCCGCCTGAATTGGATCAAAACATGGATGATTTATACAACGGGAGGCGCCACTCCAAGAGCAGGGGACCGCTGAGCTCATGGGGTTTTGGATGTCACTGCCCCGGGGTCCCCCGCCCCCATGAGGGTCTCATGATTTCCTCGCCTGTCAGACTCATAAATCTGGGGCTGAGAAGGTAAAAGAAACCCACTCCCCAGAGGCTCGGGCCCCCTCCTTCCCTGTGATGGATTCTTTACCTTTAGATGCTCCTTGGTTTGGATCTTTGCGAGGGCTGCCCTCTGCTAATGGTGGAAGTCATCCTGAAAAGTGGGACCATTAAGCCAGTCTGTTAAAAAATTAAACGCCGGAGGGTCAGGCTGCTAACTCCACTTTTCCTAAAATGGGGTAAGGTGGGGATCGTCTCTGCGATCGCTCCTGCCAGATTTCAGCCACCGACGGCATGACGTCATCTGAGGCCCCATCTTGGGCTCTTGAGAGATCTGGGTAAGTGCCCACTCAGGAGCGCGCTGAATTCCAGAAGCGCAAGTCGATTGACCGGGATGAATATGCGTTTTTCCAGGAAGCCATGCGACGCCTGGGCCAAGGTCCCCTTTTTGTGGTCCCCCAACATACACCCCCTTCACAAGCATGCTGAACACACACACTCTCATACATGCCCATGTCTCTTTAAAAATATGTTAAAAAGTAAAAGAAAATGATTACTAATGGAGTCATCTTTGAAGAATGAAATCACAGGGTCTTTCTCATTCCTACCTCTCATCCACCTTAAATCTTTCCTCTTCCCTGAGCATGATTCATTGTATATTTCCGCAAATAATTTCATACCCACGAAAGAGTAGGGATACCTCACGAGGGGATTGCCTGCCCAGGGCAGTACGATTGTCATCCTTTAATGGCAGTGGTTTTAGAATATTAATATTCACAACACAAAGTTAATGTTGATTCTTTAAGGGACACATTTAAACGGTGGTTTCTCGGTACAGCTCCAGTCTGGACATTGCGTGAGGGCAGGGTCTGTGTTGACTTGTGCCAGGGTCCCCAGACGAGAAGAAAGGAAGGTGGGGGGCCACGTGGTGAGGGATTCAGAAAACGCACCCCACATTCTTGGCTTTCAACCAAAGCTCTGGTTTGACCAAAGTTTCTTCTTCCCCACTTGGTTCTCTCGTCTATAAAATGAGAAGATAGTACTAAATTTTTCTGAGTTGGGGATCGGTACCTTCTGGCCCATGGGCCAAATCTGGCCCGTGACTTATTTTTGCCAATAAAACTTTATTGAAACTATCCACACGGGTTCATTTGCATATCCTCGGTGGCTGCTTTCATGCTTACAATGCTTCCCTGGAGTGGTTGCAATGGGGATCTGATGATTTGCATCATCAAAAATGTTCCTTTCTGACTCTTTAGAAAAAGTTGGTGGTGGGGGGGAGTCTGGCCTTGATGCCTCTCGATGGAATCCATATGTGAATCTGTGCTGCCTGGGGTTTGGTTTTCCACTCCTGCAACTTTAGGGGTGGTGTTTATGTTTCACCCTCTGATCGAACCTCAACCCAACCCAGCGAGGGGGAGTGGGTGTTCCGGGGGGGAGCCTTTGAACTAGCCACACTCAGTGCACCGTTCACTTGGCCCCACCAGTCCGACACGGGAGGGTGAGCAGCATGAACCCATCTGAGAGGCGGAATCTGAGAGGTGGGAGAGACAAATCCCCCCCTCGGATGATGCTCTAAAGTTAGAAATGTAACCGAGTGTGCCATTAGCGCCTTTAAATGATCTGTGAAGAAAGCACTCAGGCCCTTCCTGGCTTCTTACGCCAGCTTGTGGATGTTTCCAAACAGTGTCCTTCATTGATTCTTGGAAACGTTTTTCTTTCCTGTGCAAAATGATCGCCGTCATTTTCCAGAAGATGCTTGAGGGACGGATCGCATCTTGCCTGTGTGTGAGTTTTCCCGTCTGAGACGGTTACGCTAGATGGTCCCCTTTTCTGTGCCATGTAATTGGTCCCCTGGACTCTGGGACTATGTCCAGGGACCCTGCTTTTTTCCCACATGGAGCTTTGTAGACAAATCAGTGCTGACTCTCTGCACAAATGACCCACCTGTGGTCATCCAGGGCCAGGGCCTCCGCCCACTGACTTGGCAGCATCCATAGGCTGAGTCCTCCAGGGCAACAAACCCGTGGCTTGCGAGGTCTGGAGGCCCTGAAGCAGCATGACCCCTGCTGGGAACGGCCCCTGTTCTGGAACACTCCCCTGCCGCCATCCAAGCCATCCAAGCCCGCGTGTCATGACTCAGTGCAGGGCAATTGGTCTTGCTGTTCCCTGGGGGAGTCTGTCCCTATTTGACTCGGATTCCTGGAAGGAGATGACCAACCTTTCCTCCCTCCCAGGCTGACTCCTCTCTCCTGACCTCATCTCTGCAGCCCACGTGCTCACTGTCTTTCTCGGAGGCTATTTAAAGAAGTTGTTGGGCATCCAAGAGGAAGAAGAGGATGCAGGAGGCCCATTTGCAGGTCCATCCCGTCCTCCTCTTCCAAAGATGAAATAAAAGAATAGGTAGAAAGCATTTTCTGAGCTGTGAGTCTTATCCTACCAGGCTCACGGGTCTCTATTAAAGACGGGTCTGATCCGGTGGGTTTGGGTAGGGCTGGGGATTCTGCATTTCTCCCAAGCTCCCGCACTGATGGGGCTGGTCTGAGAATCATCCTTTAGATAAACTGAGGTAACATAACTGGGTTTGAATAACATGGTACCCGCCCTCCAAGTACCCCAGATCTTCTGAAGCCCCCAAAGTGGGCTGGTATCTGACCCCAGGGCTGTCCTCTGGGACTTCTGTGTGCCTTCCTCAGCTGAAGGGGACAGGGTGGGCGTGGGAACTGACCTAAGACTCTGCCCAAGCAGAAAACAGCTGCCAAGCATCTCTCCACCCCTCAAAGCCAGAGATGGTGCTGGGTTTGGCCCCAGGGTCCTTTTAAATAACTTCACTTCTGTCTCAGTGTTGGAACTTGGGCCCCTCCTCAGGTGCTCTTTCTCCAGGGCCACCTGTTGGCCAGGGACAGTCCCCAGAGGGCAGGACTGGCCTGGTTCACTCTTACTGGCTGGGTGCATGGTCGGGGTTCCATAAATGCTTGTTGGATGAATGGCTGACCCCGAAGGAAGGTCTTCAGGGACAGGGACAAAGTTGGTATTTAAGGGAGATCTGTGAATACACCCAGGGTCACCTATTCTTGCTGAATGAACGTAATGACCTTTCTGGTGCCACGGCATTGGCAGAGTTCTAGCAAGACTTGAGGTTAAAAGCCACAGCCTCAGAGGCACCTGGGCATCAGCCTGCTCGGGATGCCACCCAGAATGGCACAGACATGGGGGGAGGGTGGGGTGGGGCTCAGCCAGCAGAAACTTATTTTTGCACAGTTTTGGAGGTTGGAAGTGCGAGATCCGGATGCCAGTGGGGTTGGCTTCTGGTGAAGTCCTTCTCCGTGGCTGGCAGATGGCATCTTCTTGCTGTATCCTCAGATGGCTTTTCTCTTTGTGAAGAGAGGGAGGGGGGAGGGAGGGAGGAAGAGAGAGAGAGAGAGAGAGAGAGAGAGAGAGATGATATATTCCTTTATTTTTTTTTTTAATAAGGGACACCAGCTCTATGGGGTCAGGCATCCCCCTTATGACCTCGTTTAACCACCACCACCTCCTTCAAGGTCCAATCTCCAAACTTGGTGGCTTTAGGAGTGAGTGGGGCTTCCGCATGTGAGTTTGGAGGGTGTGCTTCCCGGTGAAGGGGCTTCAGGGTCCTCGCAGGCTCCTGTGTGGTGTTCTGTCCCGCGGCCCCCGGCGCGGCAACCTGGCTCTTCCGGTGCAGCATCTCCTTCTGGGTCTCACTTCAAACTGTTCTTTCTGGTCTTCGGGGCACTTTATTTTGCCCCCTTCATAGATCTTATCACCCTTGACCTTAATTGCTTTTAAACTCTCAGCTCCCAGGGGCGGAGGATGCATGGATTCTGTTTCCCCCCCCCCCTTTCTCATTGCCGTAAATCCAGAGCCTTGAGGATGCTCAGAAATATTTGCTGTCAGAGGACCAAGTGCTCAACTCCCGAGCTGGCTGTGCTGCCTGGATTTCTTGCATTTGCAAAACCAGCAAAAAATATTTACTGAGCATTTACTATGTGCTGGACACTTGCCGGGCCCTGGGGACACAGAGGTGAGTGAGAAAGACAAGGTCCCTGTCCGCATGAGGTCATGTTCTGTGGGGCTGTGGAGAGGAGGCAAATACGACTCCAGGAAGCTAAACAAATAACTTATAAGAAGACTTTAGACGAGGGCTGGCTCTCCGAAGAAAATTAAACAATGCTGACCAATACCCAGAGTCGGCACTTAAAGTTTGCTGAATGAATAAATGAGGGAGTCTTTAAATCCTGCTCAAAGCTTCCTAATCGATGTTTCCTCCTCTGAGCTGCAGAATGATCCCACAAATTCATTGCAAATGCGGATGAATTCCAGAAGTCTCAGACGGCTTTAGCCATGCTGTCTTTTTAATTGAGATTCAGATGTCAGACAGGTGACACTCTTGATGAAATTCCACCCACCGAACCCATCCTTCCAAAGGGGCAGAATGTCATCAGGACCTCAAAAGTGCCCCCTTGTGGTCCCTTCTGCTGTGATTGACAGCACCCTAGCTTCTAACTTTTGCTCCAACAGGAGGAGGGTGGAACGCAGCTTCCCATTGGTGGAACGCGGCTTCCCATTGGCGGAAAGTGGCTTCCCATTGGCAGAGCGCAACTTTGCAACTCATTTCTCAAAAATGCATGCGCCTGCTCTGCCCCCCCCAACTTGTTAAAGTGGTCCTGTCCCTTCTCCTCCCACTGGCTTCACGAGCTCTGCTGTGCCTTTGGTCTTTAGCAGACAGACTTTGACCCACGAGGAATTCCTGAGATGCTCTTCCAAACCGAAGGCCTCAGGACTCTTGCAAACACCCCCCCACCCCCCGCCCACGTGCGGGGCTACCCGGGCGTGGGAGAGCTGGGGGTGGATAGGTTGCATTTAGTCATCTGACATCTCCTGTCCCTGTCACTTAGTCTGCCATCTTGACTCAACTGCACTTTAACACATTTTCATAGAGATGCAGAAGGGTTCTCAAATCAAACTCTCTGACCTTCCAGAATCTAGGAAAAATCCACAGGACGTTATGTTAAAGGCCTTGGGACCTACCGGTTGGTGTCCAGGGAAGGCTGGGAATTCGGGCGGGCCGAGGTGCATTTCCTAGAATCTACATTCATTCCCACGCAGGGCTGGGGCCCTGCCCTGGAGTCCTCACCAGGAGCCCTGGGGTTAATCTTCCTAAATGACAATTAACAGGTGGGACAGCTTGAAATCCCCGTGGCAAGACCTCAGGGTCTATAAATCTGCAATGGGGCCAGTGCTCTGAATTCTTAATCAAGCCTGTTTCCTTTATTAATCTCCAGGAGCGGCAGTGATTTATAAGCAAGGCTTCCATTTGGTCTAGAAAATGAAATTCATTTCACAAACCCATAAGTGTGGTCCGAATCAATTGGCCACGATCCTTTCCTATTTCATGCTCTGTGTCACACTGATCTTTTAACTTGATTGTTCTATTACCAAGTATTCACTTAAAAGCCTCTGCTGGGTTTCTGTACATCACGGAAATAATATTAGCCCCCGCCCAAAGATCATTACTGATGGTGCGATTGGGCTCCTAGATGGCTGTGATTGTCCCGGGGGTCGTGGATGAGCTGAGAAGGGCGGGGGGCGAGGAGGCCTGGATCAGAGGCGGACCAAGGTTCCTAAATGATAGGGGACCAGAGGATCACGGAGGTTTGTGTAAATGCAGGTTTCTGGGTCCCCCCCAAACCCACTAAGGCAGTATCTCTGGGAATGGAGAGATGATAGCTTCAGACATCTGGAACTAAAGCCAAAGGTTCCAGGGATCTTCCAGGGGGCTTTGCCCTCAGTCCAGCACCACCAGCTAGTTTACTACCTCAGCAAATGTTTGTTGAGCATCTACTACATGCCGGGCACCCTGGAAGGCACTTGGGATACACCAGTGAACAAGAAGACAGCGTCCTTGCTTTGTGAATAAGGTAATTGTGGAAAGAGAATCCTAAATATGGACACTCCACTAAATATGCACTAAAATATCTCATTGAATCCCAACCATGGCCATCAGTGGTGCATCTTGCCTTCTTTTTAGAGATGGGCAAATTGGGACTCGGGAGGGTTGAGTTACCCAAGGTCAGGGGAGGTGGAGCGGAGCCCAGGTCTGCTGAACCAGCCAGCTATGAGCTCTGTCTACGTCTACGTCAGGGGCTAGTGTGAGCCTGGCTGTGGGGTGGTTGGAAGGTGTCCCCCACATTCTGTGTGTTGGAAACTTGGTCCCCAATGCAGGCAGCATGGGACCCATGGAGGTGACTGGGTCAGCTCCCCGGGGAATGAGTTAATCCAGTTGTAGCTAGAGGGCAGATGTGAGAGTGACTTTGATAAAGGCCACTTGTCCTGTCTCTCCATGGGATGTCCACCAGAGTGCTAGATGCACTGGGAAGGCCCTCCCCAGCTGCGAGGCAGATGCCAAGTCCACACTCTCGGATTTCCTAGCCTCCAAAACCATGAGCCAAACAAACTTCTTTTACCAATGACCTGATCTCAGGTGTTTTGTTGTAGCAACAGAAAACGGACTGAGATAGCATGTCATCCAACACCTGAATGGTGCTTCTGTTCAAGCCACAAACGGTCCTGAGCATGTGCTCTGAGTGGACTCTGTCAGATCAGCTGAGGCAGGCAATGGCCAAAGGAGGCAGATTTAAAAGGGCCGCTGAACAGGCTTTATTGAGATATCACTCCCGGGGGGAACTCGATCAGACCCACAGAGGGGACAGGGGAAGGGTCTGAGGAGAAACTGCGTGGAAGCTCGACCAGACTGGACTTTTATGGGGCTTACAGCAGGAAGGGAAGGGCTTGGGACAGGAAAAGGTGTCTCTAGGGTCCCTTGCCCCCTTGGAGTTGGTCAGGGGAGTTGGCTGAACTCCAGGATTGGCCAGGGGGGTCCTGCTGATTGACAGGCGTTAGTCAGGAGATCTGGCTGATTGACAGGCATTTCTGCCGGCATCTGATTGATGTTCAAAGCAGCGCGGGCTGCTTTGTTCTAAGTTGCCACTAAGTCGCCACCAAGTCGCCGCCACCGACCTAACATTCTCCTTCATGGGAGGTGGCGAGGCGAAGGTGAATGAGATAACATGGTTCAGCGGATGGGACGCATCCGACACAGCACAATGCATATGGCGAGAGGCGCAGCAGGGTCCTAGGATCTCATGGGGGTGGCCTGTCCAGTAGCTCTCCCTACCAGGTGGCACCCATTAGGACTGGTGGGAGATGAAGTCAGGGAGGTAGGAAGGAGCCAAGGTCACCCTTGTTCATCATCTAGGGAATTTAGATCTTCCAGAAAGCGTTAGGAAGACACAGAATTGCTTGGCAGCCTCAGACTCAGGCTGAAGAAAGAGCCTTCCTGCCGAGGTGGGTCTGGAGACAGCTGAGGTGGAGCGAGAGCCCATTTAGCCGGGTCAGAGGTGGTGGGAGGACGTGCCTTCAAGGGCTCTCCACCTCCTCTCCAGCACCTCCTTGGAGGGACAGTGCCAGGGTCCCCCGGGGAGGGGGCAGCGGCCATCTGGGGAGCATTAGCTACCCTTAGGAGCAGCTTTGAGGAGTCAAGAGCCAGCAGGAGGCAGCTTCTGGTTTCACGGTGTCACCCCTGATAGCCCGAAGCCCTGGCGGTTGGTGCTGACAGTCCCCAGGACATTTGGACCTGTGCACCACACATCAGCCGGGAGGTGGCTGCCGGCTTTGGGCAAAAAGCCAGGAGACACAAGACAGGCAGGACACCCGGGCAGATACGCTGGTCTCAGGGTATTCCACTGTTATCAGAGGAAGTGAAGGACGGGGACAAGGGACAGTCCTGCTAATGGGTGCCACCTGGTGACCTTTTGGTGATAATGGTGTCAGACACATGATAGAGACTTGTGATGGCAGGAAACACCCCGTGTTTACCGAGCAATCCTCTCGGCACGGGTTCAAAGTGCAAATTGCTCTCGTTGATCTGGAGGACAATGGGCAGGGCTGGGCTCTCGGCACCAGCAGCTGCCAGCCGGACGATGGGCAGCACCTTTCAGCAGCATCTTTACCACCTTCTTCCCCGTGGTGCTGCCACTTCTAGGAGTCCTCTGTGGGTCAGGCTGTGCCAAGCACCGGACACATCGATGTCCTTATGGTGGCCACAGGGCCCTACAGGATCAGGCCCTCGCTTCTCTTTCTGGTTAATGAAGGTTAAGTGCATGATGAATCCGATGCTCAGAGAACTCTGTGTCTCAGAAGTCATTTAAACTCCTTTTATGAAGGAGGGGGTGGAGGTTCAGAGAGGTTAAGTCACGAGCCACCAGGTCACACAGCCACTGATGAGAACATGACTCTAATGGTAAAGAAGCTCTGATGCTTTGTGAGTGCAGGTTGACTCGCACGAGGCATCACTCAGCCAGCTTAGTTGCTCCTTGAGATGAAGAAAGAAATTCATGGTCCTGGGCCAGCCCCACAGGTGTCCTAGGAGGTGCACCACGCAGGCCACAGTAATGCCCACCAAGGTGGAGACTCTGAGGAGCAGCAGATTCCAGGATAAAACTCCAGACGGGGAATAGCCCATCCGGATGAGGTCAGTGGGAGTCATGGAGGTCACTGCTGTTAGCTCTGCCTCTTGGAGTCACTCTTCCTGGATTCTAGAACTTTCCATGTGGGAACCCGGAACACTCGATGGTACCAATCCCTTTATGAGGTCGCTGTTCCTCCTGCCCCTAGCGCCTCTCTCTCTTTTATCTGGAAGAAGTCCTCTGATCCCCTTTGGAAGACCACCTCCATCCACTCACAGGCCACAGGGCTGCGTGGGGCTGACCTCTCATCAGATCCTTGCAGGGCACAAGACGTGGACTGACCAATCCATCTGTGGCCTTGGTGACCTGGAGGGTGGTGCTAGACCCAAGTGGGTCCAAGGACAGTCTGCCCTGGGATTGTGGCAGGATGGATCAGAAAAAGGCTTATTCTCTTTCTACTGGTTTCTAAGCGACAAAACGGATGTTTGGGGCTACTGATGGCCTTTGTGGGAACCACAAATGGGCAGCCTCTCTGGGATTGAAATCAACAAAGAAGAAGAAGAGTTTAGAGCTGGAAAGAGACAGATTGTTGACAATATCCCTTGAGCCCCTGGATCTAGCCATACCTGAAACCCAAGCTTCTGAACCTACAGGAGCCAACATATCCTCTCCTAGGCTCAAGTGGTTTCAATTTGATTTCTGCACTCTTAATACAAATGGGCTTGGGTTTTAAGTTGGAGAAAGAAACAAATGTGGAATGGTTGGTATCTTAACACCATCATGAGGAAGAGCCACAAAAAAACCCCTACTATGTCCTTCCCATGTAGAGAATTGAGTGCCCTTGTGGTCTCCAAAGGGGCACCCCCTCGGCCTGCTTGTCCTCTGAATTGATGTCTGTCTTCTTCTCTTATCCTTCTATGTCCTACCCCCAGAGTCTTCAACAGACTGGATGGACTGATTCACACTACAGTGTAAACGGCCCCCAGCACAATGGCTGAAGTCAGGTATCTCTAGGATATCTTCATAGGAAATACTTTAACCCAAAAGATGGAAGTAGTGGGAACTGGTAGAAGATACTGGGAGAGAGAGTCAAGGAGCAGTGACAGTCCAGGCCCCGTCTCTGTATCTCTTCCCACACGCCCTTCCTAGAGGGTGGGCGCCCCATGCGTGCGGCTGCCCGGGAGCTGAGAATAACCTGGCTCGGGCCCCAGAGGTCATCACCCCCACCAAGGACTTGGAGGGCAGGACAGTCCCTGCCCCGTGGCAGCGGGTTTTCTACCCAGCACCCGATAAGCTGGAGCCAGCTTCACCCAGCCCGTCCGCTGGGACGCGGCTTCAGGAATAAGATGTTCCTGTGGCTCAGCGGAGGGGGTGGAGCCGCTGGCTGGGTTAATGCATCCCTGGCCCTGGCCCAGGCTCCGGCGGCCCATTCCTCTCAGATTCCTCTGTAATCAGCTAAATGAGCCCATTGGAGGAACAGCTCATCAAGGAGCGGCTGGGAGGACGGATTGATGGACGGTCACCTTTTCAAGGAGCTCTGGACGGGGGGATAAATGGCCCATTTACTCATGAGGTTGCAATTGAGTGTTTTCCTCAAGTCAATAATTTTTCCCTTCCTGCCCTGGCTCTTCCTGGTCCCGGGCAGAAAGAGGCCCAGGCCCCATCAGGGCCCATGCCTTCCCCGGCCCGAGGGCAGAGATCTGGCCTGACTCGCTCCCCGCCCACCTGAGCAGTGGACCCTCTTGGAGCGAGGTCTTTCCCTTGTCAATACTTTGTCTGCCCAAAGACAGGCAGCAGCGCCTCCCCAGATTATCCTACGGGGTCCCGGAGGTGTTGAGGCTCAGGTCCCTGCAGGGTCCCCAGACTGTAGGGCCCTCCTGTGACTATTTTATTCACATCTGGGAACGACTTCAGTGTCCAACGGACTCCTCTGGAGGCTTCCAGCACAAACCAGTCAGAATTGAAGAGAGTGAGCTATTCCAGGAGCCCTGACTCAGAGCCGCTGGGGTTGGAGCCTTCTGAAGCTCACCCACAGGCAGCAGCCAGGTGCTAGAGGTCTCAGGTGTCCAGCTGATCCCGGGGTAAGGCGTGACAGTCCAGGTGGAGCTGAGCTATGGGTGGCCTGTGACCTGGGGGAACGTTCCCAAGGACAGGTCAAAGCAAGGATTAAAAGTGGCACATGCCTGTCATCCCAGCGGCTCAGGAGGCTGAGGCAGGAGGATCGCAAATTCAAAGCCAGCCTCAGCAATGGCAAGGCACTGAGCAACTCAGTGAGACCCTGTCTCTAAATAAATACAAAATAGGGCTGGGAATGGGGCTCTGTGGTCGAGTGCCCCTGAGTTCAATCCCCAGTACCAAAAAAGAAAAAAAAAATGTGGCTGTTTGGAAACAACATGGGCAGGAGCCTTGGTGACACTCACTGGCGCACTTGGTGGTATCAAGGAGGCTCTCTGAAGAAGAAAATGCAGGCACCAAGCTGGGATCCCCAGGGGGTCAAGTGCACTGGACATGTCAAATGCGCTGACAAACCTACGATACAGGAAACTACCAAGCAAAACTGATGTCACAGCTCCCTCGCACTACGAGAGCTTAGAATCTTTGCTTTAAACAGAGTACTTTTTATTTTATCCTACAAAACAAAACACAAAAATCTTATCTCAAACAATTTGGGAAACACTAAATTGGGGGTATCATGAAAATTTCAAAGGGGCCAGGCACCGTGGTTGGTGCCTGTCATTCCAGTGGCTCGGGAGGCGGAGGCAGGAGGATCTCAAGGTTGGGGCCAGCCTCAGCAATTTAGCAAGGTCCTACGCAACTTAGTGAGACCCTGTCTCAAAAAAAAAAAAGGCAAGTAGGGACCATTAACGTAGGGCCTCCTTCATTGCCAATGCCCAGGCTTGGGAGCACACCGTGACCTTGCTGGTTCCCACCTGAGAGATTCCGAGAGACACACTCACCTGCAAGTCCAGGAAGGAGGCAGCATCTAGATGGCTGGAATCTTCTGGATTCACGTGCCTCCTTCAGGACAGCTTCAACCATTAAACAAACCCCCGCCCGCTGCACTTTCACTATGAGGGTCAGTCTGCACGTGGGAGGAATTCAGCTAGGTGGATGGGAACGTGCAAATCTCCCTCCACTCAGGTCACCCTGCAGGGCTGGTTCCTGGGGATTGGTGGGCCAGCGTTCCCGGGGACCTCTTCCACGGCCTGACAAGATGGGTGTTTTTGAGTGCTTAATGTCTACCAAGCAAGGTGGAAATCCAGGCATGCTGTATCTTACTTCACCTTGCAGCACATTAGGGATGAAGGGGGACTAGGGCTTCTCCTCTCTGCTTATTGTGCAAAGGAGGCCACGGGACACAGAGGGGTTAAGAGAATTTGAGGTCATTGGCCTAATTCTTACTAGAGCTGAGACGTAAATTCCAGCTTGTTCCGCTTGGTTTTGAAAACACACACACACACACACACACACTAACACCAAGTAGGATCATATTTTCCCTGGTACTCGGTGACGTGTAGTACCTCAGGAACACCCTTCCTTAATGATACCTGCAGCTCCGGTTCATTCTCTTCAACCGACGTGTGGGTTCCATTATCGGGCCGAACATCATTTATTGGACCAGATCCACGCTGATGGACATTTAGGAAGCGTTCGTCCATTTGTGACTCTTTCCTGTCCCTCCTGGGTCCAGAAGGGCTGGGCTTCCTCCAGCTCCTGGGCTGGTAAGAGGAGAATCAGAGCAGTATCTCCATCAATCTCAGCTACATGGTCTTTAAAAATACATAACCCCAAAAAATAAGTCTCCATTAAACAAACTTATAAAATATGAATGGGTTGCTTATCCTGCCCTGCCCCTTGCCCAAGAGCATGCGGGTCAGATCCTTGGAACCCGGGCCAGTAGAACATCTGAGATGATCTTCCATATATTTACCGGAGGGGTCTCACCTTGTCAGGTTTGGGGTCTTGGATCCAATTAAACCGTGAACCTTAAATGCAAAGGACTCAAGTAATTTGCCAAACAGCAAAGAAGACTCAAATACGCCTGAATGTGTGTGTGTGTGTGTGTGTGTATGTGTGTGTGTGGGTTTAGGCTTGAATCCAATCTCACACTAGACCAAATGTGTTCAGATAAGCTCCCGGTAACCCAGTGAACAGGCCCCACCTGCAGAGGGGCAGAGGGGCAGGGTAGCTCCGTGGTTAAGGTCCTAGATTCCAGACCTCCTCTGCTCTCTGTCTGCTTCATGAGCCTTGGACAGGTGACTTAATCTTTCTCTGCCTCAGTTTCCTCATCTGGGGAAATGGAGATTTACGTGAGTTCAAATAGACAAGACAGGAAGTGCCTGGCACAGGTCTCCTACGCGGGATGGACTTCGTTATCGGGGACAGACAAACTGTTTTAAATCTCTGGGGATCAGGTGGCTAGTACATGTCTACAGGAAAAGCCGCGTGGATTAGGAAGAACCACCTGCCACAGGCTCATTTCTTCTGATCACCTGTGATTCCCTGCCCAGAGAGGGCCACTGTGAACTCTTGGGTCTGGAATGTTCTGAATATTTTTCGTGGTGGGTGCACACATTCTCACCCACACGCCCATGTGCACACGCCCTACACTGCTTCACACCCGGCACAGCGTGGTCATACAGATCTGCTATCGTGTATGCTCTTTTAGAACTTGAGTTTTGATTTTCCATCTAATCATGGATTTACTACATGAGTCTCAGTCAGGCACCACAGACTGGTCCGCTTCCACTGCAGAAATAGCTCTTCTCGCAGTTCTGGGGCTGCAAGTTCAAGGTCAAAGTCAACAGGGCTGGTCCCTTCTGGGGTCCCTCTCCTTGGCTTGCAATGGCTGCCTTCTCCCTGTCCTTCCCTCCCCCTCCCCTCCCTATCTGTTGATGTCCCAATATCCTCTTCTTGTAGGTCGGCCTGGATGGGGGCCCACCCCATGGCCACCCTCTAACCTAACGACCTCTGTCCCCACACCGAGTCACATTGCGATGGGCTAGGGGTTAGGACTTCAAGGAGGGAGTTTTTCTGAGGGGCGGATACGACTCAGTCTGTGACATCCACCGCTAATCTGGGACAGAACTGGGACCTGCGTTGTGGAGGGTCCTGAGTCCCGCCTGAGAGCCGCGAGAAAGACTGAGATGGTGTGGAGACCTGGGGAGTAGTGTGGTGGCACCGTGTCACGGGCTGTCCTTTGACCAAACCCTACTTGGGCCAACCCGTATCATGACTGGGTTTTAACCCATCCTGTCACAGAGAACCGTGCGTCATGTGGTGGCCACAGCTGGAATGTGGTTTTGCCCACACTGGCTCCTCATGCTGACCCTTGTGGTCACACCAAGAAAAGGATCTTCCTAGTGATGGTGATGGCTGAGGACTGGATGGTCACGGCAGAGTCCATGTGGTTGACACTGTGGGTCACACAACACCAGTCACCTGTAATTGGCTGCCCTGGGTTGTCCACCCTCTCAGTGACCAGCGGATGGGGTTTCATTTGGCTACTGTGGGGCTGGGCTGTATTCTGGGTGTGGCCCTGGTGAGCAAGCCCCAAGCGGGGGGCAAGGAAATGGAGCCCAGGCACCCCTTCCCTGGCTTCTAATTTGTGTTCGAACAATCATGATCAATTTAGCAATATATTTTTTTTTTTTTGTATTTTCCAGTGATTTGGGTTTGAGCAAGAAAAAAAAAAAGACATATGGAAACAGCCTTTCTGTATCATTCATTCCTTCACTTCGGACCTTAATTAATTTAGTGCATATTTGTTGCACACTGACACGTAAGATGCACGATTAAGAAACAATTAAGCTCAATTAAGAAACAGAAAACGGAGCAGAAAGTGGGTTAGAGGGTTTTCCTTCCTATCTGACGGTCTATCCTTCCAGGACTACCTTCTCATCACTCTGTCTCCTTCCTTGTAGGTGGAAATGCCAGGAGACGCTCGCACCAAGAAGGACAGCAAACACATCCGAGCATGGGGGAGTTAAAGATTTTGTCAAGGTCACTCAAGTTGACATCTGGTGGCAGGTGTCAATCAGGACCCAGATGTTCTTATTCTCAGCTTCATTTCACCAAATAGACTCTCCCAGGACCCTCCATTGCAGGAATCAGGTCCTGTCTCGTGAGTGTTTGTCCACCAGAGACACATCTGGAACTGCTCTGTTTAGGGGGAGTTGCTAGACGTTCGCAGAAGTGTTTCCAAAGCGTTTTGCAGAAGAGAGAGATCAATCCTGTCTATGAGAACACCCGTGCCACCCCAGCTCCGTTGTTACTGCATGTGGCCATTCTCAGCCAGAACCACCACCGACACAAATCTTCTCCAATTCGATGGGGGAGAGAAACGCTACATCGTGATTGTTTCTGTTTTTTGTGGCTTTGATTGACTGGGCACCGGGGTCCACGCTTCCTGGCTTACTAATTGCCTGTGTGCCCTGATTCTGCTGTGAGTTGCCTATTCCTGTTCTTCACTCATTTCCTTATCATAGGGCATCCGCTGTTTTGTTGGTGAGCAAGTCTGCTTCAGCAGAACTGGGGAGAACGCATTCTAGAATTAAAATGCTAACTTTCTGGATGCTGCAACCATTCGACTGTGGACTTTTGCCCGTCAATAAGCAGCACTGCTATTTTTAAATCTTTGCCTTCCCCGTGGTTACCCCACCAACTCACTTCCTCCTAATTATGTGTATCTGCCTTATTTTTTTTCCCCTTGATTAAATCCCTGGGAGCCTTGTCTATCTCTTTTTTTGGGATTTTTTATCATCCAAATTCATGATTTCTCTTTTTCCTCTGGTTAATAGTTCCTGGAGCTTTGTTATGTTGTTCTTTTCCGACTTCCTGAATGGACACTCAGCGTATTTATGTGGATCCTTTTTAAGTATAATAACAGTAGCATTTCATACTATGATTTTTGCTTCTGATGACAGCTTTGGGCACTTCCGAGGTGATTTTTAGGATGCGCAGCCTTCCCATTATTGTTATTTTCTTTGTTGTAATGATCGGTTTCGATGGTCCCTTTGTCTCACGTTATCTGGGAGAGGACTCCTATTTCTCACTGGTCATGGCTTTGAAAAATATTTATTTATTTATTTTCTAAAAAGGTAACTTCTCGTTTTGTTACCTTGTGGTCAGAAAACTCAGTTTCCAGTAACGGCTTGCTCCCTGTTCGACACCTTGAGTTCAGATGCCCCTGGTTCTGGAGACAGACCTGAGAATGTCCCTGCTCTTTGGTAGGCTTAAAGTCAGAGAGGGCACTTGATCCCGGATGGAGTCGAGACCTTTGGCATGTCTCCGTGGTTCCTGCTTGAGGCTCTGATGTGGATTATAGTGAAGGCCATTTTGGAGAATCAAGGGTTTGAGGGGCAGTCTCAGGATCTGCTCTCGTCCCCACTGTATATTTTAGAGCTAGGAGATACCTGGTGTCATGGGCAGCAAGAATGTTCTCCTTTTAGGTGGATGAAGGTCTGAGTGATTCAGAACATAATGTTGTGGGTCTACGGGGATCGAGGGTTCGAGACTGCTCACATCTCTTTATCCAGAGTCTCAGAGTGGCCAGTGCTTCTGGCAGACTTCATCTTGGCTTGTTGCTGGGTTCCCACCAGGCCCCAGAGGGACCGTTGGTCCGGCTTATCACAGCTGCCTGTCCACCGTGTCTTAAGAGGGCGCCTGGCCTGTTAGCTGGAACTACCTACTGGATTCTCTGGAAATGTTTGTTGGACCATGAATTTTCATTTGATTTAAAAAAAAAAAAGTGTTGCTCATTATAGAGTCTGCTTGAAAAGAGAGAGTAAAGGAGAACTTTTTACTTCCATATGGATCATGTTAAGGTGCGTGCGTGCATGTGTGTGTGTGTGTGTGTGTGCATATTCATACATAAGAAAGAGAAATGGCCCTATTATAGGAAGCCTCATTAAAGGGGCCTGGAACAGGTTAGCCCATTTGCAGACTATACATCTTAATCTCCCCGCGCAGCCCAAGAACCTAGAGAGAGAGAGAATCTATGGCCAGAGAGACCCTGGCTTCCTTCCAAGCCCTGGATCAGGTAGACCTGGCCTTCCCCCGCGGCTACCCCTCATTAGCACTGTATATGAACTTGGGGAAACCATGCTCCCCGGGGGCTCCCAGACGGGAAGCCCATGGTAACCAGTTCAGAGAGCGCAGACCCTTCTCTCATTTGCCGACAGGTGCTCTGGGGCTTGGCCCCTGGCCGCGGGGAGCCCAAGCCGGAGCGCGTCACCCCTCGGCGTGGTGCTGATAGGTGGCCGGCTGTTCACCTGTTGCTGGCTGGTTCCCATCTGGGCTAACAGCTTCCAAGTGGCCTCATTATGGGAGAAACCGGAGGCCTCTGGATGAAGGCCTTTCTCTGAGTTTGCACTCTCGGCCAGCTTTTTAGATTTATGTTCTAAATGGCAACACGGGGGAGTGGAGATGGCGGGCGGGATGGGGCCCTTCGGCCTCAGTCTGTCCACGGGGAAGGGGCGCGTGGGGGTGCAGGGTGGGTGACGCAGGTGCGGGGGACAATGGCAACGCCATGCACTTCTTAGCCCCGTGGGATCCAGGAGGGATGGCAGGGTCTTTTTATTTTATTCATTTGTTACTTTGTGGTGGTGTCACACTGGAGCCTGCCACTTTCCAATAGAGCCTCAGAGGTGCCCATTTCCCTTCCTCCTGCGCCCCGTCCCTTCTCCTCAGTCCCCTTCTCCCCGACATGCACTCTGGCTTTGATCACGGAGCCCTGAGGTCCTCAAAGCACAGCCCATGGGCCAGTCCCAGGGACCCTGAGGTGCTCATCAGAAATGCAGAGTCCCCCCCAGCTGGACCTCGGGGGTCTGCCCTGCAGCAAGGACCAGAGGCATTGGCCTGCCCGGCGAGGTCACTTGAGTGGCCCCTGCGGACTCCTGTCCATACGTGTGCAGGTGGTCGTAACACCCAGGACACCGTTTCCTCAGGGTGCCGCTCTGAGGAGTCCCACAAACAGACAGAGGTAAGGAATGTGCGGGTCCTAAAAATCCCGATGCCAAAGGGGAGCCCTGTCCTGGACACAGTGTTCCCTCAGGTTTCCTGATTCCCTCAAGGAGGGAGAGCGTGTTGGGGGCTTGTCTGTCCTTAGCGCCTCATGAAGGGTGGCTGGACCCACAGGCAGAGCAGACACTGCTGTCCGAGGCAAGGCTGGAGATGGTCCTGGGGACTGAGGAGGTGAGACCCCGGGGAAGTGGGCGGGAGTCTTCGGGAGTGTTTGAGGCCGAGAGTGCTACATCCAGATGTCTCCCAACATGTCTGGATTTCCAGTTAAAAGGGAGCCCTGGGAGAGAACAAAGCATGTATTCTAAGATTCCATTCAAGGACCTGTGGGGCTCTGAGAAAGGGAGCGCTCTCTGTCGGCTGGAGTTGTAATTGAAAGGATGAGAAGCCTACAGCTACTATGAGAGCTGTAGAGAGGATTTTCCTGTGGATGGATACAAATAGCTCCAAGATAAGGGGGAGGAGTGGGAGAGAGAGATAAGCATGAAGCCTTAATGATTTCACTGGAGGCCCTGGATCCAGCCACGCCTGAAGCTGATTTTAGTCAATGGAGCCAGTGAGTTCCTTTATTTTTGCTGATGTTAATTGAAGTCCGGCCTTGGTCTTTTCCACAGAAACTGTCCTGACTCAAGTAGAATGAGAGTGCGGTCTATAAATTATCCTGTTGGATTCCTGTTGCCATTCAAAGTTTAAAGTCCTGTGCCTTCTGTTCCCCATTTTTTATTGATTGGGTCCAGTTTTCAGAAGATGCCGCAGCAGACAGCGTCCAGGGATGGATGTGAGCGCGATGGGGCCACAGTCTGGGGAGGTGTTTTTGACCTCGGGGGACAGCAGCATCCGTCCCCGGTACTGATTCACGACCGAGGGGTGGGTAGTAAGTTTACAGCAGAGAAACCTGTAGGCACCGCCACACCATCAAGACACACGTCACCGTGGTGAGACCCGGGGACACCTGGAAGCCCCTGACACTGAGAGGACACGTTGGTTCCCTGGTGCCCTTGCCCACCTGCTTCCCCTCCTGCCCTCCCGGGGACAACCCGCGAGTCCAAATCAGGGAACCTTCTACTCTATAACTGGCCGGTCCTCTGTAAAGGGGTCTTAGAAATGCAGAGAGAGATGGGGGTTTGGGGACTGGGAGGAGGACTTGGGAGATACACTTAGGTGGGGGGATCCTGGAATGAAGAAAAAAGTCACCAAAAAACAGGTGAAATGCAATAAGGTCAGATATTTTGGGGGTAGCACGGTCCCCACGTGACTTGGCCGCTTGGTTCCATGTCACCGGAAGGGGAAGCTGAGTCGGAAGTATGCGGGGAACTTTCTCTACTATCGTTACAACTTTTTGGTGAATCTCAAATTATTTAGGAATAAAAAAGTAGATTTTAAAAAACAGGGTTGTGCATCTTCATTAATTTGAAAGTCAAAGATGGGAAACACTGTCATTTTCCGTCTGCCAGGAGCGGGTAACAGATTGCTATACGGATGGGGAGGACAGCGATGACCGTCCAAGGCCTTACCTGGGTGACCTGGACTTGGCTTGGCGATCCTGCTTCCAGGGGTCAATTCCCAAACACGGACAAATGAAAGACAGAATGGGGTGCAAAGCTGTGGGTACAAGATGTTCGTCACCGTGCCATTTATAATGTGGAGAACCAACAGCCCTATTGTCTGTTGCTGGGAGTGGGGTCAATAAGTCATGGTATAGCCACACAATGGGGCTGGTGGACGATTGTTCAGAAAAAAAAGAGCTCAGGATGTTCCTGTCTCCATGAAGAGAAGCCTGTTTCACGTTCGAACGTGGATAACAAAGTAATACACGCAGTCTAATCCTATTTATCTAAAAGATGTCCTTACAAAGGCACACACTGTGATCCCAGAGATTTGGGAGGCTGAGGCAGGAGGATTGCAAGTTGGAGGCCAGGCTGGGTAACTTGGAGACTCTGTCCCAAAACAAAAAAAAAAATAAAGAAATGAAAAAAGAAGAAGCAAAAGGGGTTGTTCAATCCTCAGGATTGCAAAAAGCAGGTTGAAAGATACATCAAACTGTAACTGTATAAAGACAGGGCGATGAGGTCAAGGGGACATTTTTATCTTCTCCATTTTTGAATTTTCACAATCATCGTTTGTGGTGGGGGAAGGAAGATTCGCAGTTTGTTTGGGGCGGGGGTGATGCAGGGAACCAAGTCCCTTGCTCTGCTCTTACACTAATGGGGCTTTCCAAGGCTGCAGGGCTGCAGAATCCAGGTGCTTTCTGCTGACCGGGAGGCGTGGGTCTCATCTGGCTGATCTGCAGGGGAAGTGGTCTGGCCCTCCGGGGTGGGGCTCTTAAGAATAGAGACCCCGGCTCCCTGGGGAGTCCCTGTCTGAGCCTCTCTAGGGTAGGAACTTGGGGGAGGATGAACTGAGAGGGGGCAGGTACACCAGGGGGTACTAAAGGGCCCTTGTTCCAATCTGGGCCTGGCACCTGCAAAGGTTTCCCTGGGAAAGGGAAGTTGGATGAGATCTGGAAGATGCCAAAGAGGTAACCGTGGAGAATCTCTAGGCAGAGAGAACAGCTTGTTCAAAGGCCCTGGGGTGGGCTGCAACCTGGAAAGCTGGAACTCAGAAAAAGAGATGACTTATTCTGAATGTTGGCCACACATGCCCTTGTCCAAGCCTGCAGGCCCTGGGCGGTGTGGTGCAGGATGGGACTGGAAAGGTGGGACTTGGGCCAGGTTGTTGCATCTGGAATTTACCTTATTCAGGGGTTGATGGTCAAGGAAAGGGCCCTGGAGGCTGGAGTACACTTTCTGTGCCCTTGGGAATGCTGGGACGCCTTGACCTTCTCCCCCTGTGCCTTGCCTGAGAAACAGCTGCAGCTCCTTCTACACAGGGCCCTGTTCTGGCCAGGAAAACAGGATGTCACCACCCAGCCCCCCAGGATTACAGGAGCCA
The DNA here is from genome assembly GCF_001458135.2 of Marmota marmota marmota. NCBI lineage: Eukaryota > Metazoa > Chordata > Mammalia > Rodentia > Sciuridae > Marmota > Marmota marmota. The sequence goes on from NW_026000138.1 coordinate 6,275,161, forward strand.
CCGAGGGGAGTGCGGAGGAGGAGGGGGCAATCGGGAGCTGGGGGGTGTCCTCTGAAGCCTCAGTTTCTACCCCTGAAAGTGGGCATAAGAAGAGAGGGCACCTGGGTGGATGCAGGCTTTGAGCACAATGCAGGGTGCTTGGCCCCCCATTGCTCCCCAGCTAGGGAATGCAGCTCCCCCTCTGAGGGAACCCCATGGACAGGCTGGCTGTGACTCACTGCTGTGTCACACTGGTGTGCCCATCCCCCCTCCCACCTGCCACATCTGTACCTTTTCCTTAAGTTCAATTCTGCTCACTCTTAGGTCTAGCTTCAATCACGCTACCTCCTGGAAGCCCTCCTACACTTTCTATTTATCTATGCCACGTATAAAGGCTCACTCTCATTCTGTGGTTTCAGTTGTGCAGCCTTGTTTCTTCTACTTGATCTTTGAGGACAGAAAGATAAACCCTTCCTCAAAACTGCAAAATGGCTGCATGGGCTCCAGACCTCACATCCTTTCAACTTCATGCTCAGAGAAGCAGAGAGCTTTGAGTTTCTTTGACCTAGTTTGTGTTAATTTTTTACCTCTAAACCAATTGTGGTACCCAGAGGATGGATAGTTAGATGAAAGTAGACCAGAGATCATCAAACAGTTTTTCTCGAAGTGCCAGATACTAAAAAGTTTAGACCAAGAACTATAGGGTGTGTCTTCTACCCACTGAACTATGATTTTAGAGCATGAAAAATGTCAGAGGCGATATGTAAATGAATGGACGTGGCTGTGATTGAATAAAACTATAGAAACAGGTGACTGACCCCTGGGCTATAGTTGGCTGACCCATAGCTTACAATAATTGAAGTTCATTCTTGGGCAGGGGAGGGCAAGGGCATCGATGTTTTCTAAACTAGAGACATTGAGGGTGTGAAGGGTTCACAGGAAATGAAGGGAATTCGGGGTACTGTCTTACCCTGAGCACAGTCAAAGTTGATGGGCAGAAATGAGCAATTGATTGACTCCAAGGTTCAAAGCCAAATAAGGGTCCCTGAGCCAAACATCTCCTTCAGTGCCTTTTAGTGGCAAGAAGCGAACCGGGTCCGTCTACTTAGAGAAACACTTTACTCCCCAAGCGCTTTCAGAAGAGCCCTGAGCAGAGAGGAGCAGGGAGACTGGGGTGGTCTCATCCTATACCCTCTCTCTTTCCAAAGTTCCTGTCAAGTTATGGCTTCTTCACAGTCTTCCTGGGGACCACCCAGTAAAACATAGTATTTCCCTCACTTTACAAACGATGGCGCTTAACCCCTAGGTATGGAGTCGGAGACTTGGAGAAAGAAACGACATATTCTGAATGTTGGCCACACGAGATCAGCAGCCCACACCCCTGCTCTCCTCCCGCTACCGTGGCAGGCATCAAAAATCCATCACTGAGCTTCTTCCCGCCAACCAGCCAAGGTGTCTTGAACCCTTGCCAGGACAGGGCAGCTGCTTCCGACTGCCCAGAGCTGGCACGCGAGAGGAAGCCGTCAGCTGTGTTGATGTGACCACGCGGTGCTTGTGCAGTCACCAGGGCCCTCGACACCCCACCTTCAGCTGTTACCGATGGGGGACTTGCTGGGGGTGGGGGGCTGCAATCCTCTCACTTGCTGGTTAGAATTCGAGGTGGGTGTTAAGGTGCCACGGTGCCCTATTGCCACCTCCTCCTGTCCCTCTGGTTTCCGCCTCAGCGGGGGTGGGCAGTTCCCGTGAGCTCACACTTCCCTGAAGCGGACCCCCAAGGACTGGCTCCTGGGATTTCTGCATTTGTCCCAGGGACTCCCCCAATGCCCTTGAGAACCTGCTAGATGGCACCCAAGCTCTATCTAGGAGTGGAGGATTAGCCGATGGAGGACGGGTCAGGACTTCAGCCCAGTTTGGAAGCCATTCTGTACACAACTCAGGAGGCCCCTGCACAATCAGGGCCGTTTCCTGGGGCAGTGACTTTGACAATACAATACGGTCATAAAAGGGCTTTTCTTTGTCCTCATGTGCTCACCCTTGCTTCTTGGACTCACCTTCCAAATGAATGAAATGTTCAAAGGCCCTGGGGTGGGTTGCAATCAGGAAAGCTGGAGCTGACCTGTACACAGGTTCCTACCAGGAGCATGCCCGCCAGCCCTGGGAGGGCCTCCCCGGGGCCCCTGCGATACCCAGTAGGACTAACTCTAAGAATTCCGTAAGTCGCCCAAGGTCACACAGCTGGGCTTCCTGACCCTGAAGTCCTACCCACAGGACCTCAGATCGCTGGCAGGAGGGTGAGCCCCCAGCCAGGGTGTTCCGGGCCATTGGTGACTGCATTTTGGTTGGTGTGGACTGGAGAAACGGATTGGATTTGACGGAGAGGAACTGAGCCAGTTTTCTTGCCTAAAAATAGCCTCGTGTTTGGTCATCCTGTTTCGGGGACATCCACGCTCACCCCGGGAAATGCCAGCCATGTTTCAGAGCTTTGAGTCATGAAACGGTCCACTAAGTCAGATCCTTCCCGAGAAGAGCACGGTGGAGCGAGCCCCTGACATCCCACTAGGTGGAGAGAGTGATCGGGCTTCCCTGGGCCTTCTTGTCTCTGAGCGGTTTGAACCCAGGGCGATCCGTAGGTACAGAGACGGTGGCGGGTGGGCAGGGCAAGGCTTTCTCAGGCAGGATGGGAAATGAGGGCTGGACGGGGGTTGGCCGCTCTTCACTGAAGAGCTCATTCTCAGTGCAGCCTGCTCTGCCCAAGGCCGGCCTGGTGGGTCCTCTTTCAATGGTCAATAGATATCCAGTTGCCAACTCTTCTGAAAGGGAAGAGGGACCCCGGGGCTATGGAAGTGGCTGGACACACACACACACACACACGGAGACACATTCTGACCCTCCCCTCGGGAGTTAGGGATATCCTGGGAGAGGGTGGAAACTGGCCAACGCTGAATCCAAACTTCAACCAAATGGTCCCTTGGAAGGTTCTCAGCCCGAGGCTGAAGTGGAAGGGCTGCCAATTCCCCAGATGAATGACCGCCCCCCCACGTGGGAGATGCGGCCTCCCCTGACCTCACTTGGAGTTACCTGGAGAGAAAATGCTGGCCCTGCCCTCCGGGGCCATGATGCTCACCCACAGGGTACAGGGGTCCCTGAAACCGATGACGTTGTCATCGGTTTACTGTTGTGACACTTGTGCGTAGAGAACTTCCGGGGGGCAGAGGATGTGAGCCCATTCTCGAGATGAATCAGGGCTGTGTTGATGATTCCTAACGTGCCCCCTGTCCCTTCTCTGCCTTTCTCAGTGACAGCTTCCGGTTGGGTTTGGCCAGTAGAAGGCACCAGAAGACTGGTGGGTGAGGGGGAGAGGCCCAGGTGCGCCCCCTCCTCTCTCTACTTCCCCATGGCTCTTGCCTAGTCCACCTGCCTAGTGGCCCCACTTCTGGAGGGAGGGCATTTCCTAGGCTCCAGGAAGCCATCCCAACCTTTGTCCCTTTAAGCTCTGGGCATCTCGGTGTCCTCTGTAGCTGGTCTCGGTGGTCCACCAACCCCTGGGTCCCCTCTCCTTGCACTGTTGTCAAGCTCTCCCCAGGCAAACTCTTCTGCCAGTGCCGGCTGTTTCCTGCAGGGGTCTCGGCACACCTGGGGACCCTTCCCCAGCACCCAGAGCTGAGCCTACTGGGCACTGTGACTAAGGCCGCTGCTGGGCAGTGAGAGCACTTCAGGGTTCAGGCACCGGAGTCGGGCAGACCTGTGTTCGAATCCAGATTTTTACCAATTACGGCCTGCGTGTCTCAGGTTCTCCATTTGGAAATGGAAGTCAAACATCTGACCTCTTGGGATTTTCATGCCAATTAAAGGAGACGATGCATCTTGATCTTAGCAGGTACCAGTTGCATGATAAAGAACTGACCGTCTGGGCTGCTTTGCTTCTATTATCCCCGTGCCTGGTGGTCTGCAGACCTCCCTTAGTCGGGGTGAGATCTTTGGTGATGTTGACCTGTCTGATCCATGGTTTCAGCCCTGGGCCCCCATGTGCCCCCATGTGCCCCCATGTGCCTTACACTGTACAATTCAAGAACTGATTGTGGCAGAGACAGTACCACCAGACCGTGGAACTGCGCTTCACTTTCCTCTGGGTGCCTAGGAAGACTGCATTTCCCAGCCTGCTTTGCAGGTGGGGCCATGTTGCGGAGGAATGTGAGCCTCTTCCAGACAGGACTGTATACCCCAGCGTGATCTCGCAGTTTCTGGGCCAGCAGGCATATTCTTAATGGTAGGAGCTGGCTTTGGCTTTAGGGACCATGACAGCTTTGTCAGGACTGCTCAATTCTGTCACTGTACCACAAAGGGTGCCACAGACAAGAAGTCAGAGAGTGAGCCTGGCTGTGTTCAGTGCAGCTGTTGGAAGGGCACAGGCTGGATTTGGCCTGTGGGACATGGTTGGCTGACCTCTGTTCTAGTCTCTCTCTTCACCTTTGGGGAAACCTTGGAGGTTGCTTGAGTCTATTTTCTGCTGCTGTAATGAAATACCAAAGACCGGGTGATTTATGGAGAAGACGCATATATACCTTACAGTTCTGGAGTCCAGGAAGTCCCAGAGCATGGCGAGGGCTTTTGTGGCTTGATGGCATGGTGGAAGGGGAGGAAGCACAGGGGAGCTGGAGCAGAGGGAGAGCGCCAGCCAAAGTCACAACAAGCCTATGACAGTGGAATTAACCTGTTCATGAGGGCAGAGCCCTTATGACTTCTCCACTTCTTCAAGGTCCCCCCTGTTAGTCCTGTTAAAATGGCAACTACCTATCAATGTGAGATTTGGAGGAGACATTCCGACCGTGGCAGAGTTCATCTGTCGGGTTGGTGGCAGTACTAAGGTGGCCTGGGTCCCTGAATGGCTATAGGGAGCCGAGACCCCTCACCCCACTCCCACCAGAGTGAACTATGGTATGATGGACACTTAGATTGTGTTGGGTTACTTAGACACCGTGGTTGTGTCTAAGATTGAGATGCCGTCGGGATCAAAGTAATCGCAGTAACACTTTCAAGTGTTCAGAGGTTTGGCTTCTCTTGTCCTGACCCTTGAGAGCATGATGGGATTTGGATCCTCAGTGCAACGCAGGAGGCCGACTCAGAAGATGCTCTTCTCTGCATTTTGTGAATGAGGAAAGGAGGCTGGGGAGGGAGCATGACCTGGGACTCCCGTGAGCCTCCTCTCCCCTGGTGCCCTGTCTACTATCTAGGAGGTCATTTAATCATCATGACCCTTTACTGGTTCTCACTGTGCCATCCCCTGCCCGATGTGTTTTACGTATATCATTTCATCTGAGCCTTAATTTTAAGCCACGTGTCCAAGACTGCAGGAAGACAAGAGAGAGAACACCATTCAAAGTGCCGCATCCACACCAACGTATTAGGTAGCTAGGATTCGAACCCTCCTCGCTCTAAATGGAAAGGGGGGGGGGTCCTCTGTGAACTACAGTGAGAATGTTTTTAGTAGGAGAGACCTTAGCTCTTTTTAGCTTGATCAAATTTAAAGGCAATTTTTAAATCCATTTATTCAAAATACACTGGTAGATGCTTCAGCTCCTGGATGATGCTCCTGGGTCAGGGGCCGAGGGAGGAAGAGGAAAGCAAAGCCATGTGGCCTTCTCTTGTGGGCTTAGAGACCTGTGGGGTCTCAGCCATGTTCAGCTTGGTGACAGTCCAGGTGTGAGTACCTGCAGCTGGTGTAAGGAGCCCTGGAGAGCCCCGCCCAAACTCCATTAGGTACATTCTCCAAAGGAGGAAGGGTTTTCTGTTACCAGACAAAGTAGCAGTGTGAGTCTGACATGACAGGCGCTTATCACTATAGGGAAGGAGGCGTCTGCCCTGAAGGAGGAGTGAGAAGAATGGACAAGAGAACAGTTCTCCAAGGAAGAGGAGCAGCAGGCTTCCATGTCTGCGGCTGGGGGAGACAGAGCTGGGGAACAGCCACAGTGTGGATTAGAAGGGGTGGGAATAAAAGAGACGAAGCCAAAGAAGCATGGCCTTGTCCACCGTGTTGAGTTCCTGGACTTGATCCCATGGGCAATGGGGAGCCATGGATGGGCTTAGGGAGGAAACATGACATGATCACATTTATGGTTTAGAAAGACGGTGTGGGGACAACTTTTCTAGAAGCCTGAACGGCCATGTGCCCAGGTATCAGGAGGTGCTGGGGAGACCTTCTGGTCTCAGGTGCTCCCTTGGCATATCAGAGACGACAGAGGTGAAACATCAATTGCCGTCAGCGGGGAGACCTTGTGGTGTCCTAAAAAAGAAAGAAAGAAAGAGAAAAGAGAACAGAGAGCAACCACCTTGCGGGTTGCCCCAGGAGGAAATGAGCTGAAGCAGGAAGAGGACGTGCCCTGGGGAGGGCGGCCTGACCCGCCCTGTGGATGGACACCACGCTGGGTCTCCAAGGGAAGGAAGAGGGATTCGGCATCTTTCCCCAGTGCTTCTCCTCCTCCGCTCCTCCTCCTCCCTCTTCCAGAGCTGTCTCCATTTCCTAACAGTAGATGTCGGTGTGCGTGTGAAGGAGAGGAGAGGGAGAGACATGAAGTCATGGCGGATGCACCGCTGGTCGGAACTGTCACTCAGCACTCTGATGGAAAGGGACAGGGTCTCAGTGCTGGCATCTCTGGTGGCTGAATACTGGGAAGGACCGTTTGGAGTGGGTTTCAGCCCAGCCGTGGGCTGAGGGCTCCCTCTCTCCATCTCCCCCTCGCCTTCCCAGTCTGTAGCCACATTCTCCCCTACAGGGGTGGGCAATGGGGAGCCATGGGTACCAGCAGGGCCAAGGTCCCTGGAAGCTCTACCTGTCCATCATCGCAGCCTAGCAACCCCAGAGGGGAGAGAACCTCCTCCTCCACCCTTCAGACGGTAGAAAGGCTCTGATTGGCTTTCCTGAGTCACGTGTGCCACACTTGAGCCAATCACAGTGGCTGGAAGATGGCTTCTACGCTGTGATTGGTCAGGCTGCCTCTGTGATCGACAGTTCCTGTATAAGTACATGGACCTGGGGAGGAAAGTCCTGTAAAACCCTGAACATGTGTCAGGGGAGCCTTTATCGGGGGTTATAAAAAAGGGTAGGAGGGAAGCTGGGCGGGCCACAGTGATGACGTCACCACCACAAACATCCCTCCTCTTTTCTTCCTCCAGTGCTTACTGGGAGTGTGTGTGTGTGTGTATGTTACATACTCATCCTGCTAGAGCTATGAATCGAGGTTGGGGCAGCAGGAGTTTGGGCCTCAGACATGTCTGGAATCCAGTTCCACCCCTATTAGCTGTGTTCCTTTGGGCAAGGTACATAACCTCTCTGAACGTCAGTTTCCTCTCCTGTGAAATGGAGACCATAAATCTACCGTACACGATGGATGGCTGTGAAGATGAAATAAGTGCTTCGATAAGTGGTAGCTGCTGTAAGAATAATTACTATTATTATCGTAATGATTATTATTACTATCAGGAGGACTGATGTGGGCTGATGGAGGATTCCAAGAGGAGAACTTAGGAGAGACTCCGTGTTGGGCTTGCGTTAGAGGTGACCTCAGCCCGCCCTTTGTTTCAGGGATGGGGAGACTAAGGCCCAACAGAAAGCCTGACCCGCGTGGACAGAGCAGTGGCGGTGCCGGTCTTCGCAGGAGTCTGAGCCTGGAGCCAGTTCGCCCTGCCAGGAGCTCTCAGAAATTACGAGCCCACAAAAATGCTTTTTGGCTCGCAGCATCCAAACGGGCCCCACCCATCATGCATAGTGTCAGGCCACCCTCTTCTTGCCACTCGGCCCTGCATGGACAGGCTGGGGAGTCTGCATGTATTTTTTTCTTTTTAAATACTTTGCTCTGAAAATAATTTAGGATGACCGAGTCTCTCTGTGTGGGAGTTGAGCTTTGGAAAGCTTGTTTATGGTGCGACCTTTCCCCACGACATATGCGGGGTGTTTCCTTCTCCCGCCCTCCTCTTCCCGCCTCCGGCTTCCCCTCCCTCTCCTTTCTACTTTCTTCGCCTTTTTACCTCTTTTCTTTTTTCTCCCTCTTCTCTTTCAACAGTTAAAGGCACAGGGCCTGTGCCGGGCACTGAGCCAAGGGTGGGGTCAGAGAATCGCTCCTCTGTACCTACACACAATTCCTCAAGTTCATCTTCCATGCCTGGTGCTCCTCCAAGGACCCTGGGCACTGTGGAGGCCACAGGATGCAAACCAGACTGAGTTTCGGTTCTTACGGGGCTTCCCTGGAGTGTCTCCCCTTCAAGAGCTTGGACTTTCAGTCTGGGCCAAGCACCTTCAGTGCAAAAGGTGGGTGTGGGGTGAGCGCTGGAGGTGAGAGGGGCCAGAGCATGGGCAGGGGGCAGTCACTGCAGGGTCTTAGCAGGTGAGGGGTCACACGCAGACTCATGCTTGAGGGGGTTGCTGCACCCCCGGCCTCGGTGGCACCATCGGGCATGTCTACTTTCCACAGCTCTGTGCTCCTGTCCCTCTGACGGGTTTGTCCTGTGCCTCTACCAACTTACCAGCCTTTGCAGAACCCCCATCCCACCCACTGCAGACCACAAGCTCCATGTAGTCAGGATCTGTATCCAGGACAGAGTCTAGCACCTAGAATGCACAGTAAGTATTTGTTGAATTAAAAAATAATGACAGAGTGGATGAATGGTGGGGCAGGTGGGCGAGGGATGGAGGGAATGAATGAATGGATGGATGAAAACCACCTGCAGTGCTTGGAATGCAACCAGGTCGGGGAGCTGACTCTTCCTGCTGCTGCTATCTGGATCTTGTATGACACAACTACTCCTCAATGCCTTTTCCAATAGGCACAAGACCTGAGGAGTCATTTGTGGTCTTACGCCCACATACTGAGCAGAAATCATGTTCATCCTGGTGTCTACTTGGATCGATTGCTCATGCCTGCTGGGAGCTCTTGACTGAGAGACTTTGGAGGGCGGCTCTGGGCTTGGTGGAGAATGTCACTATCTGTTAGCAACACCTGCTAAGATCCCCTATGGGAAATTGTGAGCCTTGGGCTCTTGGGGCAGCTGTCCCCTGATGGTGTGGTTCCTTTGAATTCTAAAACCAGTTTTTCTCATAGTGAGGGAAGCTCAGTGCTCCCTGAGACTGGAGCTGGCTTGCGGTGGCAATTCTGCTGCTTCTGCCTGGTGTGTGCCTGGGGCATTTCCCTGTCCCATTCTTCTCCCTGTCCTTTCTGGCTTCTCACAGGCTTGATCACAAGCCCCTTGAGGGACCACTTAGCCCCATCTGGAAAATGAAATCGACAAATTCAATAGATTATTTTGTCTCTTGGGTTGAAACCAGAAAGTAAATCAACTCCCCCCGGGGGAGTTTCTCAAAAGGTAGTGAGGGACCAGCTGTTATCAAGTCGCTGGGAGCGACTTGCTCATCCAAAAGCAGATTTTTTCCAACTCACCCTCTCCCTCACCTCTCAGTAGCCACTGGGTGATGGCGTTGTGCAGAGAAGGCGGTGGCTGAGGTCTGATGAGGACAGAGTGAGTCCTCTGGCCTTGTAAAATGAGCTGGGGTGGGCAGGAGGCTGAACTGCCGGTCCTCAGCTCTGACCCACAGTTCCCAGTTTCCTTGGGCCAAATCACTTTCCACTTATTTTTAGCATGGGGCAGTAGAAAGGGCAACTGGCTGGCACTTGAAGATCAATTTCTAGTCTCAGCAAGGCTATGTATAAGCATGTGACTCTGGGCTCCATGTCCTCATCTGAAATGGAATAGGTTAACCCCATCAGCATCATCCCCTTCAGTATTAAAACCACCATCACCATAACTACCATCACCACTACTACCACCATCACCATCACCACCACCACCATCGTCACCATCACCATTATTACCACCACCCCCACCACCATCACCACCTCTACCACCTCCACTCTTACCACCATCACCATCTCCACCACCCCCAC
>NW_026000138.1:6285096-6387893 GCF_001458135.2 Marmota marmota marmota
ACCCTCATCATCTCCACCCCCCACCCCCATCACCATCTCCACCATCTCCACCATCACTCTCACTCTGTCATCATCCTTACCATCAACTTTATTTCTACCACCATCATCATCCTATTCTGAGTTCTGCTCATGGAACAAGTGCCACACGCCAGCCTCCCTGGTGTCCCAGAACAAGCTTCTCCCCATTGGACCCTCACAGGAAGCCCGTGGAAACACGTGCATGGATTTTCATGCTGTTACTCCAGTGTTACAGATGAGCAAACTGAGACTCAGGAACAGGAAGCCCTACTTTCCCAGGGAGTGGGAGAGCTCAGAGCAAACCCAGGCTGGTTCTGTTCTTAATGACCTGATCATGAAACCTTTCCAGTTCTCTTAAGGCCCATTCCAGTTTTTTTTTTTTTTAAAAAAAAAGCAAAAATTCTACTGTCTTTTTAAGTTTTGCCGTCTTCCGGGTACAACTAGATTATCTGATGTTTTCTTAAGAGCATGTTTCCTGGTGGAGCTAGCCAGAAGTGATAAGTGATGAATCTAATTTATGGGGCCATTGTTAGAAGACCTTCCTGATTTTGTCCAGGGGAAACTGAGGCTCAGAAATTCCTGCCTTATCCATGTCCACATGTAAAATTAATCCATCTGGACACCAGTTTTCCTCTAGTCAGGAAAAATTGGCAACATGTCCCTTGGTTAACTTTCCCCTTATAGGAGAAAGAAACTGGAAAGCTGGGTTTGGACTGGAGTTTCAAATCTTCCTATTTTCTCAACTTTGTGTGGTCTTGGTTGGTTAGTGACCCATCTGTCTGGCCTCAGTTTCTTACCTCTAAAATATGGATAGTAGTTCTTACTTCACTGTGTGACAATACAGTAGGTGAGATCATGTATTCAAAGCACTTACTTAGTATAATACCTAGCACATGGTAGCACATACTCGCTATGTCATGATTATAATCAAGACTATGTTGTTATAATGTTTATACAGTTAATAAACATATATACATATATATTAGTATATTTGGTGTTAAATTCTTTACACAGCTTTTATTCTCTGAATATCAAATCCATTCACCGTACTAGGAAGAAAAGGCCTCAAATAAATTGAACTGGGTCCAGAATTCCCCTTATAGCTCATACTGTAGATTTTTCACATGGTGGGGTGAAGTGGGGTGGCTGGAATCACGTAGCGGGGCACCTCCGGAAGCCCTCGGACTTGTCTGTGTGTGCAGCTGAGAAATTGACTTCCCCCCAAGTCAAATTATTAATTAGTTGCCTTATTGACTAATTTCTAAGCACTCAGTTGAATTGAGAAACCAATTCAATTTGGACGGGAGAAGAGTGAAAAGCTTTAGTTCATCCATTTTTCAATTGGGCACACTTCATTGTCTGGAGAAAGACTTTGAAAATAGGGCCTCCAAGCCTGGCTCAGGCCTGGGAAGTCCAGGGGTAGGAATTATTAAGCAATCCTGTTTTATCTTCCTTTCTTCTACTACCTGATTTCCTTACAGCAGAAGAGGCTAAGAAACCCTTCCCAGTTTAAAGATGCAAAGAAAATGTTTGCAGGGCTGTTACCCCTGCTAAGGTCGAATATTCTATACTGAATGCCTCCTGCGTGTTAGTTCCGTTTACTTATTACTAACAATTATGAGGTTCCTTTATGCAAATCTCGCATATCTATCAAACCATGATGATGTCACAATTGGAATGAGGCTGGTTATGGTCATTAAAAAAAATCTCTTATTTTTTATGTAACTGCTGGCTTTTAAGGACTCCTCAGCCCTTTTGCAAACAATTTTCCTGACATCTTTGCTGATAGAATATGGCTGCTATTTTAAAGGTTACGCCTACTGGGCTCAGAAGATCTCAGCTGCTTTCTGAGGGGTGAGGGACAGTCCCCAGGCTGTCGCATGGGCAGGGATCTCGAAGCTGCCTTGGAGGGGGCAACAAAGGGAAGACAGCCGTGAATTTGTCCACCTGGATGCAGGCACTTTCTCTTTCCTTCTTAGGAAATATGGAAGGGGCCCTGGAGCTCTGCGGGCAAGAGCTCTGGAGCGCACAGAAGTCCCCAGAGGAGTAGGGGCAGAGAGGGTGGCCGGGCTGGGCTCCCTCTCAGAGAACCCTCTTAGGGGGAAACCAAAACAAACACGGCCTGAGAGAGTTGGCTTTGCATTTGTGGGGGGGTGGGGGGTGGCCTGGCACCACGCCTCCACCCCAAACATGCTTTCCGTCTGGTTTTATTGGCTAGTGAAAAGAATCATTTACTAGTCAAGGGCTACGCGGTGACAGAGTGATTCAGGTAAATGAGCTTCGGTCCTTATGGAGACTGTCCTTCTTCTTTGGAATTTGAGCTTTAGAAAATAAAGCCTCCTTTTCCCACTTATTCCCTCTACCCCTTGCCCCTAAGCCTTTTTAAAAGGACTTTTCTTTCCCTTGCTAAATCTCTTTTAAGAAAGAGTTCCTTTTCTTTCATACAGAGGGGTTCCGGGGGGGAATTAAATTCACCAAAATATCTTAACATCATCAGGGCATCCAGAAAATTCAATGAAATCCAAATTAGGTTCATCCAAAAAGAAAAAAAAAAGTTCTTTTTTTTTTTTTTTTTTTTTTTTTGGCCTGGACCCTTAAATATGTACAAATACTCCGAGAGAAAGCTTCAAAGCACATTTTAATAACTAACGACTTACCTGCTTCAACCTCCCCCCACCTCGCCCCATCCCAAATGTTTAAAATGCAGTTAAAATGTAAGCTTGTAGTCCCTGAAATCGCCAGCCGTCACCTGCACAGAAGGAGAGTCAGTGAGCCCCCTTTCCCACGACTTCCTTGTAATTAACCACCCAGGAATAAGCTAATGACCTCAAATGCACAGTGTGGAACTATTTAGCCGGGGCTCCTGACAGTGTGTTGGGTTCTATAATTCAAATCTGTAACTGAAACTTTTCACAAAGGTGTAAGCTCCCTGGCCATTTGTGTATTTCTAGGCACAGCCCCGAGGAGCTGCATTGGCCTGTCGGGGTCCCCTCGACCCTGATCCTCCAAGTTTTCATTCACTATACGTTCTTGTCACTCTCTCCTGGGGGTCTCTTTATCTGCATCCCCAGTGACACCCAGCTGGAAGGGTCCCTAGGATTCTTTGATCCTTATCCTTTCTTGTTAAATAACCTTCTCACCAAACAAGGAATTCAGTGTCTTGGGCGTCCATCCCTTACCGGGGATCAAATGCAATATGCTCATTTCAGGTGGCAGGAAACAGACCGGCAGAGGTATAAAATATATAGGGAGAAACAAAAGAAGGTAACCAGGCAAAGGCCGGCCGGTGTTTAAATCATGCTTTGCTATTTAGCTGTGAGAAGCTGGAACTCAGGAAATTTGAGGTTCACCCAGACACTCTGGACTCCTGAATCTGTTGTCAGGAAAGGGGCACAATAGTGTGAATTTCCAGTCGAGCATCAGTTGGGCCTTGAATTTCCTGGGTTTTTGTTGAATCCCATCACAGTGAAATATTAGACTCTTTTTCCCCAAATATATATCTAATTTCCTTTACCGAGAGCAAAACATATTTTTTTCCCACCAACTTACAAGAAAAATACACGTTATCTTTCCCAATAGGGGATAATCTATTATTGGTGTTTTGGAGAACTTAAAAAAAAAAAGCCCCAAACAATGTTCTAAACCCATTTGATTGTTTTTTCTCAGATGGAAAAAAAACCTGATTTTGATTTATTATTTCATGTAGATATTATGTAGACGTTCATGTTTGACATTTCCTGAGAAATATTTCCGTCTCTGAGGTCTTTATAAAAAGCATTTTTAAAGGGACTTTTTTTTTTTTCTTCCCCTGTGTGTATGCATGGTGGCAGATGAGGGGAACCTTTAAGGTCCTTTATGTTTAAAATGTCATTAACTTAAAAGAATTTACTGGGAAACTATGAACTTTATAAAAGACAGACATTTCTTGAGAGTCAATTGCTTTCAACAGTATTTTTTTTCAAGTCATTTTTCTATTCTTCCGTCTTCTAATTACAGAATGTTTTAAATATGAGTAATTATACCTTGACGTATCTCGTGATTTAAAATGGACCTTTGAGAATGACAGTAGAGTGATTTCTGGGTTTCGTAGTTCAATAAAATCAAAAGCAGTTAAAAAAAAATCAGTATACAACTGGATTTGTTGTTGTTTCAAAATCAGTCATAAATAGAGACCTTCTCGGAGGGGGGAGGCCGGGTGGGTGAAATTTCAGATTGGAACGAAGTTATAACCCACATCAGGAAAACCGTGCCTTTTAATGAGAGAAATGAAAAAGACTTAATCACCCAAACTCCTCCAAAATGACACTTCAAATTACATCAGGGCTCCGAGCGGTAATGCAGAAGGAGAGTCTTTCATCTGAAAAATGAAATACTTAATGATTTCAATGGGTTCCTACCTCCCCAAATTTGAGATCTGCATCACACACAGTGTCTGGATTTCTTTCATGTCTCTAAAACATGTATGCAACAATATTTTCTCTTGTTTGTCCCCCGCCCCCCCAGTTTCCTTCAACTGCAATTTGCCTTCTCTAGAAAAGTTTGGGGGACAGGGGAGAAGAGGAGCTCTTGCAGTTCGTTAGGAAATACCAATCGGCTTTTCCAAGCTATCTGAGGATATTAATGTCGCAGAGCGTCAGATCTGCCCAGAGGCAGGAGTTTAAGATCATTTTTCTCAGCTGAGATTTAATGATCGAATATATTTTGTCGAAAGCGGGGTGTGTGTATGTGTGTGTGTATGGGGGTGGGTGGGTGGAGGAAATTTTAAAAATATAAAAAAGGTTCCAACGTATAGAGAGTTGCCTAATGAACTCGTTCACATTCTTAACGATCAGGAAAGTCGAAACCTTTCATAAATAAACAGTTTTCAACCACCTTTTCCCCAATGCAGGCAATCTTCCGTGCAGCTCCTTTTTAGCAATTTGGAGTACAGGAGATTAAAGTCTTTTAGAAATTTCCAAGGTCAGACCTCAACTAAAATAGGATTAAGGGGGTAAGGGGTAGGAACAAGAAATGAAGAGAAAGATTCGATGCCCCACTTCCCCCCTTCTCCTAACTGTCGGAAATAAATCGGAAGTGATTTCTCCAAATCCTCCTTTCTCTTGGCCAGTGGCAGCTCTTCAAAAGGTTCTGAGATTGTTTAGAAATTTTCTTGCCCCCCCACCTCCCCTCCCTTATTGTAAGAAAAACAGGGCAGGCGTTGGGGAAGGGGGGGGGGAAGCTGGAGGTCAGCATTGGGGTCCCTTTCCACCGGGACTCCAGGGGGCACTGTGACATTAAGAACTTCGGGTAAAAGCAGCTGCGAGTTGGGTCATTACTGAAAGAAGAGCAATTTTCCAAGTCTTCAACCATTTTCTCTTCAGATGTTCCCAACCAGTGTTATAACAAAGGAAATGAAAAAAAAAGGGAAACCAATTATTCCCCCCCCCCCTTTTCTTTCTGGGTTCCATATGCAATGTTTAATTTCTGCAGCGAGGAACTTGGGAGAAGAAACAGCTCTTCGGCCCCCATCTTTGTACACAGGACTCCCTCTTCTCCTTCCCTCCCTGCCTCTTTCTCGTCCCCCACCTCATAAATGTTTTCTTCTTCATTTTCCCTTCCTTCCACACCCCTCCCTTGCCTCCTTCTCCCTCCCTCTCTCCTTCTCGCTTCCATTCGTCTCTGCAAATAAACAAGCAACAGAAACCCCCACGGCATCTTTCCATCTACCTTGTTTGCATTTGTTCTTGTCCTGAATTTCATCCATCCTTTTAATCAGTTTTGCTGGATGTTGCTTGTGTTTTTCCTTCGTCAGCTTTGAGCAGGGAGCCCTGTCTCCCAGGACATTTTAATAGATCTTAACAGTAATTACGTGGGAACTTCAAAGCAAAACTATTTGTATGCTCTCTTTTTCTCTTTCTGTTCTCTCTCTCTCCCCCCCCCCACCCTGCTACATCCAAACAGCAATAAAAAAATCCTTTTCAAACAGGGCATAAAATCATGTTGAAATTAGCAGCTGGTATTCTGAATACGTAATGAGGACAAAAATCTCCCCAAATTTCTAGGGGTGAAGAATGAAGGGACACTGCAAAGAAATACAAGTTTTTATTTGATGAATTTCCACTAAAAATGTTTCCGGTCATGCCTGGAAATGTCGACATTTTAGACCAGGGACCAGACAAAATTTGGGATGGTGAAAGGAGAAGTTGAGAGATACACTGAATTAGGATTCCCTGAAAGTGACTCGGGTGCTGACAGCCCCTCGCTCCCAATGTGAAGGATTTGGTTCTAGCAAATTTTTGCCTCTGGAAAGGTCATTTTTATGGCAAAGTGCACATATTTTAAACAAGAGTTTAAAATATGAAACATTACAAAAAAGCCACCCAATTCTGGTTTTGTGTGTGCCTTTAATCAGAACTGCGCCACCAGATTCCAAGGGGGGGGGAAACATTCATTCAATAAAATAAAGAGCAGCAAAGCTGGGTGTCTCATTGACGAAATGTTTTCCAGGGATCTTGACTTTATTATAAATGAGGTTTTATCTCAGGAACTAAAAATACGGGAAAGGAAGGAAATCAATGCAGGGGCTGAAAATACTAGGAAATATTAACCAAATCTTCCCCTTGCAGAAAGATCAGGAGCTGGAGGTGCTCCTGAAAGCTAGGGCAAAGCATAAACAAAAGGAACTATTAGAATTCCAGAGGCTTGTTTGGTGTAGAAAATAAGTGTGTGTGTGTGTGTGTGTGCGCGCGCGCGCGTGCATTTCTTCCATTTCCCACCTATTTATCTAAATCTATGTAGATATCATTTAGGAAACTTCCTTGTGGTGCATATGGAAAGAGAATATTTGATTTTTGTACGCTATTGACATACCTTTTGAGGAATATCATAAATAAGACCGTGTCTTCCCTTCTTTTAATGAAAGCACCCCCCCAACCCCTCCTCTATCAATTCTGGCAACTCTTTGACTAAATCAAAATCTGAGGATTAGAAGCAAAATAAACTTGAGAGGACATATAGGCGTGGTGTTTTCTGTTTTCTTAGAAGAGGTAAAATTATCTAGAAAGGGAAACATACAGTGTTTTTTTCCCCCTCTGAGTTTTAATGGACTATAAAATTGGAATAGCTTGGAAAAGAGAAATGATTAAATATAAATGCTTATTTTCATGTGAAACACATATTAACTTAATCTCAAAATATCCCTGCCTGAATCGAGTTCTTGCTCCCTTGGAAATGGACTCACTCCTTCATTTCAGCTTTGTTTCTCCTTTTTTCTACTTATTTATTTGTCTTTGTTACGTGAGGGTGTTGTAAAGTTACCGAGGATCATAAATCCTTTTGTAGAAAGGATTTAGGGGTCCAGGTTAAGAGTGTGCGAAATTGAAGCTCCAAAGAGTTTATTATTATTATAATAATTATTATTATTTATCGATCTAACTGTACAAGACTAATAAGAGTAATAAGAACAAGGACAGTAATTAATAAAAACAATTATAAGCTGAGTTCAAGTCTCCCAGATTTATGATCTCGCCTTTAAATATCTAAAAAAGAAAAGAAGCGAAAGAGGCTGTATTTCTAAATGTGCATTCCCAGTAATACGTAATAATGGGATATTAATACAGTAAAGACCTCGGGCTCCCGCGCCTGAAGCAATTTCGGCAGCTTTGAAATGGGGGAACTTTTTGGCCGCCTGGGCTAAGCAGGAGGGAGACTTATAGAAATGGCCAGTAGATGGCACCCCAGCCCCTGATTACGCCTCTTGGACTTGATTTTTGGTTGTGTTCCTGGTCTTTCCAACTAGGGTGTGGACAGGCACTTGGGGTCTGATTTTGGGGAGTCAACCATACCATCCAGAAGCCCAGAGAAGGAAGAAAGCAGTCGAGTCAAGGAGCTGTGTTTGGTGGTTGTTGGGTTGGACAGTTTTCTAGAACCTTGTTGGAACTAGAAGGGAACTTGGTGTGGGTGTATTTTGGCCTGCCACCATTTAGCAGAGAGAACAGAGAGTGAGCCTATGATGTTCTAGCATTTTCCAATTTCTTTCAGGCATTTGGGGAGAAAAATAGCTGGATTCTTTGGTTAGTAGTGTAATTACCACCTCTTGGTGGTAATGAAAGACATTTTGGGTTCTTTTCAAACATTTTACCTGAAGTTTCTGCCGAACAGAAATCATAACCATGAAAATGTCCGTGGTAAAGGGAGAACAGGGAGATGACCGTGTGCATGTGTGTTTGTACATGTGTGCGACATCGTTAGAGGCGCGGAAGGTGACTGACAGATGACTATAATGGCTGGATATTGGATGAAGATGAACATGAGCTCTACCATGAACTAGAATCACATGATCTGAATCCACACTGGGGACACAGGAACCAACCAAGACTTTTCATTGACCACTTCCTGGTGTGAGGCCAGGGAAGGAGTTATGCTTTAGATGCCCAGGGCATCCCATGTTACAGAATCACTGCTGCAGAGAATCTGAAATGGGAAGAGTCCTCCAAATCGGGGTGGTGGGGGGTGGACTTGCCTACCACAACTGTGGAGAAAGGGGAAGAAAAGGAAGTCTTCATTTTCCTGGAGGCTTCAAGGTCTTCATAACAGCTTCCAAGTGCAGTAAAAACCTCAATGAACTGGAACCAGGCCAAAGAGAGCCAAAGAGGCAAGTAACCAGGAAATAAGTGGCTATCAGGAATGTATTAACAGCAGAAATAACAAAACTTCTTGATGATCCATCCTGGAGTCGATATAGACCTGTTCTTTGTCTCGTTTGCATTTCTTGTGGCTCTAAATCTAGGCACTACAGAGAAATCTCTTATAGTTTGCTCAGGATGCTGCTTTGGAACTATGAAATCTGAGGGAGTCTCACCCCAGCCCTCATTCAAGAAATGGATTCGCTTCAACATAGAAATGATATTTGCTGATGATAGGTCCTTTGTTAGGACCAGAAGCCGTGCTTGGTGCTTAACATCTATCATGTCGCTTCATCTTGGTGAACATCTGGGAGGGAATGAGTGCTATTAGCATCCTACTTTACAGATGAGGAAACCGATTCTCAGAGAGGTTAGGTCATTTGCCCAAGATCACAGAGCCTGAAAGAGGCAAAACTAGAGTTCAAAGGTTGAGGAGAGTGAGTTTCAAATTAGGATATTCAAGCATTCTTTTCTATTTTTTTTGGGGGGGAGGACTACCAGGGATTGAACTCAGGGGCACTCAACCACTGAGCCACATCCCCAGCCCTATTTTGTATTTTTATTTAGAGACAGGGTCTCACTGAGTTGCTTAGCACCTCATTTTTGCAGAGGCTGGCTTTGAACTTGCGGTCCTCCTGCCTCAGCCTCCTGAGCTTCTGGGATTACAGGTGTGTGCCACCATGCCCGGCTTGGAGCATGGTTTTCAAAGCTAAGTTTTAAGCAGGAAAGAGTTCTCTGTTCACGAGGAATAGCCAGCTACTGAACCAAATTTCTCTTGTCCTTTACTTAAAGCAATGTCCCAGGGAAGAGACAGGTTTGAGGTACTAAACAATGGAAGTGCAGATTCACTGTCCTACAGAGATGTCATTTGGGTGGAGGCCGAGAGAAGTAGGCCATGCTGTACACCAGTGAGCTTTGCCCCTTGGGTCTCACAGAACAGAAATCTGATAAAGCGCCAGGTAGGTCTGAGCAAGCCAAGGGTAAAGTGGAGGTTTCTCCCAGGGCTTGGAATTGGGAGGGAAAGACTCTGAATCTTAAGGCCCTCTGCCACTTCGTCACTGTCATTGTTACTTGGCTTTAGTTCTTTGGTGATGTTTGGACAGGAGTACAACTGTAGACCAAAGCCAAGGTCAGAGAGCCCTCCTGTCCAGGAATTCCTGTCCTCCCACCTCCTCTTTTCACCCAACCCAGCCTGTGGCTTTGAAGTCTCATTCCAGGAGACTTGTTTCAGGAGCCAAATGTGCTGGTAAAGGCTCTGGGGCAAAGTTAGCTTGCTTGGGGAGCTGGGGACAGACCTGTTGGGCTGGAGTGACTTTGTAGGAACAAGTCACTTTCTTTGCTGGGACAATGGCTGGGGAGATTGGGCCTTCTGTGGCCCTGGGGGTGGGACTATGGGATACACCACAGCTCTCAGCCCCAACTGAGTGAGCATGGAGGACGGGGCTTCTTTCTGCCTGGACGTGCGCTCCTTCCGCCCCCTGCTCCCACCTACACCCTCTTCCCATTGACTAACGGCTACTCAGTGAGGGCCTGGGAGGGCCTGGGCTTTCAGAGTCAGCACTTTGGGGGCTCAGGTGTGGCGGAGATGCTGAGCAGCCAGGGGCATCTATAATAGAGCCGGCAGAGTTGGGGCTGGGGCAGGGCTGTAACTGCAGAGAGGGGGCAATGAACGCAATCCTTCCTGTGGAGGTGCAGGGAGGAAGCTGGAAAGGCTTCATGGAGGAGGTGACATGGCAGCCGATGCCAGGCAGAATTCGCCAGGGGAAGAAAATGCGGAAACAGAGGCTATTTAGGTAGAGAGAGGAGCACGTGCAGGGGGCTGGTGGTGAAGGGGGCGTGAGATCCTGGAAGTAGCAGAGAAGCCAGCATCTGTGACAAAGGTGTAGGCAGGGGCTCTGTGAGCCACACAAAGGTGTCCATTCATTGTTACCCAGGTGGCAAAGGGAACCAGCAAAGGATTTAGGGCAAGGGGCTGACTCAACCAGCTCCAGCAATGGCTCCATGGGTTTGGAGAATCGTGTTTTCTTACAGAGCATCGTCTCTCCAAAATACAGATGCCTTCTCCACCTATAGCTACTGCTGTCCTAGGATCTGAGATGCTGACATGAAACCAAGAGCTTCTGGTCAGAGCTGAGTGGTAACATCACACCCAAGCCGTGCACAGGGGCCAGAATGCCCATCCCAGAAGCCACCCAGAGCAGGAAGAAATAAAACAAACCCAATGAAACTGTATCTTAGGGACTGCTCTGCGTTCTATTTTGGGGAGGGGAAACTAGATGGCAATGAGAAATGATTCTTGGCAGTTCACCGTGAGCAGCCAACATTGGAAAAAAAAAAAACAAAACAAAAAAAACCAAAACTTTAAAGCAGATGATTTTTACTCCCCGCCTAAAGTGGACCTGACACTGTGATCCTCATTTTTACCAAGGGGAAACATCTTGCATGTTGTGGCTGAGTTCTCCCTGCCCCAGCTGTCCTTCCCCAATGGAAATAATTGGGGGAGAGAAGACTGGGAACACAGGCTTTGATGTTTGGGGGAGGGGGGGAGACCTTTTCAGCAAATGTCCGTGGCAGACACAGCGATTGAGAGAGGCACATCCGCTTTGGAAAATGCCTGCTAATTAAATGAATGTTTTCAACTAGAAAGCATGTCTGAGCCGTTAAGATGCATCCCCGACCAAGTTGGAAGGAATGCTTCAGATGTTGGCCTGAAATGGAAGTTTCTTGGAGCTTTTCATATACCTTGGTCCCCCGCAAACCTCAGATATCACCTCTCATTCATTCATTCATTCACTCATTCAAAAATGTCTGTGCTGGGTGCTGGGTGTTTAGTGTGCACCTGGCCATCCAGCTCCCTGCCTTTGTGGGAACTCATGTTCTAGTGGGTAGGACAGATCTTTACGAAGGGTTCTTTTGTGTCAAACTTTCTTCCCAGTAAACATGAATCAACAAGCAATAAACTGGGTCTTTAAAGACTGGCATAGCCGGATCCTAGTCCAGTCTTTCCTGTTTAGGAGCTTGTGTGACCTCGAATGCTTGCTTAGGCTCTTCCAAGTCTGTCTCCCCATCTATAAAATGGTCACAAACCAGTACCTATCTTTTAGGATGAGGATGAGTATTAAATAAGATAGTACAGGGAAAGGGTTCATCCAGTCTAGGGTTCGGGCTACACCATGAACTTGGCACAAGCAGCTTATGCTCATTATCAAGGGCAAGGGTATCAAAATAGTTTTGGAAGGTAGATTCTCGCTCATTGTAAAAAAACCAACCAACCAACCAACCAACCAAACAACAACAACAAAAAAATCCTCAACTGATTCGCCCCTCAAAGAAATAGTAGAGATCCCCCCTGGCCAACCCCGCTTAGGTATTAGGAACAGTTGCAGGTGACTCCCACCAGGCTCTAGGGAGCTTGAGCAGGAAGAGAGAATCTACTGACCCGACAGGCTGAAAAGCCCGGGATAGAGCTATCTTCACACGGAGTTGGGTCCCAAGCTTCAAGACAGACCTTCAGCTTCTGGCTCTCACCTCTCAGCTCCGCTTCCATGGTGTAGGATTTACCCTTGACCTCTGGCTAGATGGTCCTGCGCACCTCCGCACTTGGCTCTCGTCAGCGGAACGACAGGTATTTGTTCAGACTTCCAGGCAAGGCTTAGGATTGACTATTATTGGCTAGCCTGGGTCACGTGCCCAAACTGAATGGCTTGGTGTATGTGGGGTGCCCTTCTTTTATTGGCTGGCCCGAACCACATGTTCGATCTGAAGCACTTGGGGGGTGGTACCCTTCTCTTATTGGCTGGCCTGGGCCATGTGCTCAATCTGAAGGGGGGGGGTACTGTTCTTTTATTGGCTGGCCTGGGCCACGTGCTCAATTTGAAGCGCTTGTGGGGGTGGTGCCCTTCTCTTATTGGCTGGCCTGGGCCACATTTTCATCTCTGAACTGAGACTCAGAGAGGAGGAGCTAGGGTGGATTGCCTAAGAGGAGTCTCGGGTAGTCAAGACCAAAAGATGTTGATCTCGTGCTACCCAGAGGGTTTTACCCTTTGTAGAGGGCGCTTTTTATTTTTAGGTATGTCTGTGTTGCTGTCTCCGGTGCACGTATATTCTTCTAGAGTTACTTATGTGTATATATGTTTTCCCCCAAAGTGGGAAATTTGCTTTATTCACTTAAGAAATATGTAAATATGTCATGGTACGTCAGTACATGGAGATACGCTGTGTTATTGTAAATAAAAATTTTAAAACTCAAAGGGTGCTAGAACTTATTGACAGCAAGTTCAGAGGGTCTTGATCAAGGTCACACAGCAATGACTCCTCTGACCCTTGAGTTGGGTTGCCTCTTCTGTGTTTAAGTTCTTCCAGTGACCTCATTGAGCTCTGGGAGGCTGGGGTCCAGGAGACAGGCACTCATGTATGATATCCAGAGCTCGAGGTGAGGCAAGCTGGATTTTTCTTTGAAGAAAGCTGTTTTTGTTTTGTTTTGCATCTGTGTTTGGCCTTAACTATTATTGTGTACAAAGAGCTAAATCTGACTTGTGTTCTGGGAATGAAAGTGTTGAACAAGAGACTCCTTGAAGAATATGAAATTAAATGACAATTACTGGTAAGATCTGCTTTAAGAAAAACACTTTAAGAGAAAGAGAGAGACATACATATATATACACACACACACATAAATATGAAATAGATCATATATAGTATATATGTATATATATTTATATTTACTATATGTATTTCTATTTACACACACCTCACATATATACACATACACATATATATGCACATATACACATATGTATGTATGTGTGTGTAAATTGGCTGGGAACAAGGTCTCAGACACACAGAAATCTGTAATGTCCTAAACCAGGAGTTCACTGCCCTGATTTTTATTCATGGAAGAGCTTGTTAGATCTGTGCTGTCCAATACCATTAGCCCTAGGTGGCTGTTT
The DNA here is from genome assembly GCF_001458135.2 of Marmota marmota marmota. NCBI lineage: Eukaryota > Metazoa > Chordata > Mammalia > Rodentia > Sciuridae > Marmota > Marmota marmota. The sequence goes on from NW_026000138.1 coordinate 6,298,727, forward strand.
AAATTTAGATTCAAGAAAATTAAAAGTTCAGTTTCTCCATTCCACCATCCTCATTTGAGTCAGGAGCCACACGTGGCTAGGGTGGCCCCTGTGTGCTTCTACCGCAGCAGGAGGCTCTGTAGCATGGTGCTGTCACAGCCCCGCAGTTTATAGTGTGGGCCTTGTGCCTGCTCCGCATCCTGGAGGGGGGGAATGGTGAATGGGGATTCCTGGGCTCCCTACCATGCAAAATACAGGAAGGTACTGGGGTGGGCTGGGAATCTCTATTTTTAAAAAGTACATATCCTTGGTGATTTGGATGAACCTTTAAGTTGGAGAAGCACAAAGATAGAGAAGGAAGAAGAGATTGGGGGTGCCAGGAGGTAGGCTGAGAATGGATGTTTGATAGGACTCAGTGCCCATCCAGGAGCAGTGATAGTCACCCCAGGACCCCTCCCCCACAGCTTCGCTTTCTGCAGTTTCAGTTATCCCTGGTCAAAAAGAAGAAGAGTGAGTGTAATGAGAGAGAGAGAGAGAGAGAGAGAGAGAGAGAGAGATCAAATTTGCATGACTTTATTATGGTATACTGTATAATTGTTCCATTATTAGTCACTGTTACTCTCTTACTTGCCTAATTGATAAATTAAACTTTATCATGGGTATGCATATATAGGGAAAAGTATAGGATTACAGGGTTTGTTATAATCTGTGATTTTAGTCATCCACTTGGGATCTTGGGATCTGTCCCCTGTGGGTGAGGTGGGGGGGTGCTACTGCATTCAGTTGGTCAGCAATATAATGAGTGAATGAATGGTATTTGGTCCCCCCTAGTCCTTAATTCTAGGTGTTCATATCTTTGTGAGTCCTCTCCTCTTGATGCGAGTATGACCTGCCTCCTTGTTCTAACCAATAAGTTATTAGGAAGGTGATGTCTCTCTCCTGTGACGACGCTGCTCCACTAAGACTCTGTTAGCAGACTTGCTCTAGATTGCTCCAAGGAACTTATAGCAAGAGTGACAGCTTTGTCCATAAAGCAGAGATGCTCATCCTTAACATCTCGGCAGAGAAACAATATGAAAGGACCAAATGGAAAATTTTAGCAGTGAAAACTGAAAAAATTTGAGCTAAATGAGGTTAGAGAGACAAATTGAAGGTCATGCTGAGGTTGATGTCTGAGTCCCACTGAGAGGGCAGCACAGAGGTGGGGGCGTAGAAGGGCATCACTTGTGAGTTAGAACCCACAGTCTATTCTAGAAGGACTCACTTGAGAATAAGAAAAATATGTCTCTGAGCTGAGGTCAGAATCTGTCCTTCGCACTGAAATCGAACAGACTGGGGACCAAAAGACAGTGTTTAAAGAAAGAATAATATTCAGAATCATTCATCAGCAATGGCTTATATTATTCTATTCTCATAACAAAATGGGGAGATTAAGTGCTTCTACATTCTCTTTTTATACAAGAAGCAGGAGACCCAGAAAAGTTAAGCAGGCCATCCAAAACAACGCATCCTGTGTTAAATTTTATGTTTCTGAGTAATAAATTATCAAAAGCTTGGTAGCTTAGAAGAGCATGCATTTATTACCCCCATGGTTTCTGCACATCAGGTGTGGGGATAGGGCTGAGCTGGGTCCTCTGCTGAGGGTTTCACATGGTTTCAATAAAGATATCAGCCAGGCTATAACGCAGAGGGTTCTAGATGTAGAACTGTCAGCTGGAAGATTCTCTTGGCTCTCAGAGGCCACCACAGTCCCTAGGAGCCACCCACACAGTTCCTTGCCATCTGGATTTTCCCTCCGGGGCTGCTTCCTCATGCATGGCTTGTAGCTCTAAGCCACAAATGATACACTCTTATGTCCCCATCCCTGGGTCTCCTTCTCAATGGGACTCAGACATCAACCTCTTCATGACCTTCAATTTGTCTCTCTAGCCTCATTTAGCTCAAATTTTGCATACTCCTTTTTTTTGCTTCTAAAATGTCCATTTGGTTCTTTTATATAGTTTATATTTCTCTGCTGAGTTGTTCACACTCAGCCTCATTTTCTTGTCTAACTGGGAAAGTCTCCACACTTGCTTTAAGGTCCTTGTGGGATACTTACATCTGGGGTGTCTTGAAGTGGGCTTCTCCTGTTTCTCTTTCCTCTTAAGAATGGGTGAAATTTTCCCAGTTTTTCGTATGTTGAGTAACTTTGGAGTCTATCTTTGATATTGTGACATTTCTGTTGTAGAGACAGAAGTTTGCTCTATTCTTCCAAAGAACGTTGAGGTTTTTGTTTCAGTGGGCGGTTAACTCAGTGAGATTCCATCTGCAATTTCTGCCTCACCAGGGAATGGAAGCAACCCAACTCTATTTAATTTTTTTTCAGCCTTAGCTGCAAACTACTTTGAATCTGCTTCATGCGTGTTTGGTTCAGGGGTCACCCAGCATTTGGAGAAGAAATCATGCGTAGAATTGGGGGCTTCATTTCTCTGGTTTGTCTTTTTGAGGATTCCTCCCTCACTTTCTGGTGGCCATGGCTCCCTTAGACTCTATCCTCTGGTTTCAGGAAAAGGTGAGTTTTCTACCTGAGCCTCAGCCATTTTGTATCATGACAACCATGAGCCCGATTATCCGTGAAAACTATGACAGTATGGAACTCACAGTATCATTATTCTCTTTTTCCAAGTTTTCATCTCTATTTCCAAAATGTCCCTAGCTTTGTTCACTTTTTATTGCTTCAAGGAGGTTTTAATTTTGTCCAGTTTAGAGTTGAATCGGAGAGAGCTTACTCTTCCATCCTGTAAGTAAAACTCCTTATCTGTGGTCTTTAGAAGTTTGGACCCTGTGGTCTGTGCCCTGGCTTATGTCCTAATGACTTTGGCCCAGACCCAAGGTCTACTTTTCCCATTAGCAGACACCTGGGGCTCCATGTTTATTTTTTTTATCCATCCATCCATCCATCCATCCATCCACGTGTCCATGCATTCATCCATCCATCCACCCACACATCCACGTGTCCATGCATTAATCCATCCATCCATCCATCATTCATCCTTCCATCTTCTATCTATCAATCTACTCATCCATCTATCCATCCTTCCATCCATTCATCCACCAGTCAGTCCATCCATCTATCCATTCATCCTCCATCCATCCATCCACCAACCCACCCATCCATCCATCCTCCATGTATCCATGCATCCATCCATGTGTCCTTGCATCTATCCAGCCATCCACCAACCCACCCCGCCATCCCATGCTTCAGCTGCTTCTGACTCTGTGCTATGAACAGTGACCAGGGATGAGGATATGAGCATGGTCATTCATTCCTGAGAATTATTGCTCTTCTGGTCTGCTCTGCTAAATGCCTGTGCTGGGAATGGGGTTTAGGGAAAAATGGAGAGAACAGGCTGTTGATGACCAAAAATGACACTGTAGATGAGTATTACGGACAGTGGAAAATAGTTTCAATGTGTTGTTCAGTGGAAGGAGCAAGGCAGGAAACAGCAGGCAGAGCAGCATCCCTCCTCCTCTGTATGAACCACGCGATGCGTGGCGCTCGCTAGCACTGGTGCAGCCGTTACCAGGTTCCTGGCTGGGGATGATTGTTTGCCCAGATTGGCTTTTAGACAACATAACCCCTCCACAAGTGAAGAGGGGACTGTAGAGGAAACCAAGTCTCCAAATGTAGAGTTAGGGGCTGGTGCAGTCACTAATGTGTCTCAGAGAGACACATGCAGAGTCTGAAAGGAGACACGGGACAGTGGTAATAATGGCCAAGTGGCAATTTTGAGAAGGGTAGATTGGGATCTAAGTTTTCTTCTATGATAATTATATGGGAACTTCCCTGTGAACGTTTTCTGTTGTTTCTGTAGTGAGAAAAAAGTTAATTTAAAAACAGATGGAGGTAGAGGGCTGAAGACTCAGAGATGGACAGTGAGGAACAGGAGGGGGCAGGGAGAAAGGAGGGACAGATGCAGAATGATCCAGGGGAGGAATGCAGAGAAACAGACAACCTTCATCCCCCAAATCCCCAAAGGTAAAAGCACTCCTCCCAGCTTTTCAAAACACCATGTCTCTTCTGAACCTGGACTTTCTATTACTCCCAGGAAAGCAGAGCCTGCGTACTTGGGAGGCTCTCTGGACTGTTCTCAGGTGGAGCTGTCTCTCCCACACCATAGCCACTTGGCGCCTGTGGCCATTCAAACCAGAGCGACAGATGCTGTATGGGTCAAGAGCACACTGTATTTTTTTTTTTTTTTACACCAGGGATTGGACGCAGGAGCACTTCACCTCTGAGCCACTTCCCCAGCCCTTTTTATATTTATTCAGAGAGAGGGTCTCACTGAAATGCTTAGAGCCTTGCTAAGGTGCTGAGGCTGGCTTTGAACTCGCCATCCTCCTGCCTCAGCCTCCTGAGCTACTGGAATTATAAGCATGCACCACAGCCCCTGGCTCCCACTGGATTTTGAAGACTTACATGAGAAAGAAAAAGGATGTGACATATGTCAGTCATTTTTATATTGATGACACGAGGGATTATTTGATTTTATTGATTTGATATTATTTGAGGCATATCGGGTTAAATAAAACCTTGTCAAAATTCACGTCACCTGATTCTCCTTGTTTTTAAAAGTTGTTCCAATGAAGCTGAGGAAGACGCACTGCGAATATGCCTGGTGTATTTCTACCCCACAGGGCTCCTCTGGAACTCAGCTCTTGGGACCCCGTGACTGTAGCTGGACATGGGCGGTGTGAAGGTGGAGCAGATGACACCAATCTCACAAAGGTGCCCTCCTTGCCCTCCAGAGACGCCCAGCTCACCCCGGCCACCTTGCCATTCCATCTCTGGCTGCCTCTCCTGAAGTGCCATCTCCATGGGCACCTTGAGTGTCAGTAGCACCGAGCCCTTCCCTGTCCAGGCTGCCCTCCAGCACCCCTGCTGGGCCTTGGGCTGGGTGCACCCGGGCTGGGAGGCCTCTTCCCAACCCGGAAGCCCCCAGGTGACTGTCCCTCGGAATGGCCCCTTGCAGGTGGTTCTGTGCAGCTCTGTGGTCCTAAGAGCTTCTTTAGAAAGTTGAAAATGTATCCAGTGAGTTCAGAGAGAGGACTGTGTTTACTGGAACAAATAATTGCTCTTTGTCAGCCTTTGATTATATCTGACTGCACTCTCCTCTCTGAATTGACCTGGGGAGGAAAAAAAAACCAGTTCATTTAAGGCTTGAAATGGCTCATTTTTGCTTCCATTCTGCCCTAGCCGTTCTTTCCCGCAACAACCACGTTCATGTCAGCCTCCAGCCTGGTCCAGCCACGGATGTGCACCTCTGCCCCTGGCTTGCTTTACCCCTCCCTTGGGCTTTGTTCTGCTCTGGTTTCTGTCCATCAACTTACCTTGGAGCTAATCATAATCATAATCATAATCATAATCATACTCTCTGAATCAGGGGGGTGCTTTTGGGTCTGCCTTGTTCCTTTGACACATCTGACATCTCTGTGGGGGTGGGGACAGGGGCAATGAGGCTTACGTCCTATGTGCTGGCCACCGTTCAAAGGCCTTTGCCATCATGGTCTCTTGTGACAGCTGCCATGGCTTCGGCAGGTAGGTACCACCTCAGTTTCCAGGTGAGCTCTGAGGCTCAGGCAATGCGGCCCTCACCCAGGGCCTCTTGGGAAGGTGCAGATGGAGGACAGATTTGAAGACAGATGTTTTGACTCCGCTACAATTCACGTTTTCCTCTTGTGTGCATACCGGTAGGGCATGCTGGGAAACTGAGGGCCCCAGGGACTAAAGGAGCCATCGCTGTGTATAATCTCAGACCCAAGGACTAGCAAAGCAACTGGAAATTTGGCCTAGGGTACAGGTTTACATCTGTCCTTAAATCTCGGGCTTTGTTTTACCAACTCATCTGAACTTTGCGTTCTGGTCCATGGTACAGCTGTGGGTTTTTTTTTTTTTTTTTTTTTTTGGAGGGAGGGGTTGGTGCTGGGGATTGAACCCAAGGACCTTCTTTGCATGTGAGGCAAGCATTCTACCAACTGAGCTGTATATCCCCAGCCCACCTCTGTGTTTATTTTTAATAAGGATATTTTATTATTTTTAACTGGAAAAAAATTGTGTATATGTATGATGTTGAACTTGATGTTTTTTTAAAAATATTTTTATCAGTTGTTGATTGCCGCAGTCCGGCTGCAGCAGAATAACCGGGAGTGACGAAGAACTTGTGTAGATTGATACAGCAGGAGTGGAAGCCGTTTATTGCAGGACAGGAGCAGTATTTATACATTTTTAACAGCTTATCTTAATTAGCATAAACTAGATACATCAGTCAACCAATAAGGAATCTCCACACTTAATGGCTCCCTTTTGTTACTTCACAAACCACTCCCTCTGGCATTTTGCCAGGCACCATCCAGACTTGTTTATAGACTCTAACATTTCTCTGGCAAAATGCCAGGAGCCATCCTGACTTGTTTACAGACTCTAACAGTTGATGGACCTTTATTTTATTTATTTATTTACATATGGTGCTGAGAATCGAACCCAGTGCCTCACACTTGCTAGGCAAGTGCTCTACTGCTGAGCCACAGCCGTAGCCTCTGAACCTGATGTTTTGATACATGTGCACATAGTGGAATGATTATCACATTCCAGCTAATTAATACATCCCTGGCTTCATGTAGGTGCCACTATTTTTTTTTCTTCTGTCAAGAACACTTAAGATCTGCTTTCTTAGCAAATTTTAAGTATACAGTACAGAATTACTAAGTTTAGTTACCAAACTGTGCCGCTGGCCAGCGGCAGCAAAATAACCGGGGGGTGGGGGGGGGCTGACGAACAACTTGTGTACGTTGATACAGTAGGAGTGGGAGCCATTTATTGTAGGACAGGAGCGGTATTTATACATTCCACACAGCTTGTCTAATTAACATAAACTAGATACAGCAATCAACCAATCAGGAATCTCCACACTTAATGGCTTGCTTTTGTTACTTCTCAAACCACTCCCTCTGGCATTTTGCCAGGCACCATCCAGACTTGTTTACGAACTCTAACATTCCCCTGGCAAAATGCCAGGTGTTATTTTGACTTGTTTACAGACTCTAACAAAACTGTACATTAGATCTGGGAACTGACCCATCTTAAAACAAACTTTGCACCCTTTGATGGACAGCTCCCTATTTCCTCCATCCTCCAACGCCTGGCAACCCCTCTACTCCTTATTTCTATTAGGTTTGAGATTATTAGCATCTTTTACTTTCCACACATAAGTGAAATCCCGTGGCCTTTCTGGGGCTGGCTTCTTTCACTTAGTGTACCGTCTTTCAGGTCCCCCCATGTGGTCTCCAATGGCAGAGCCTTCTTCTTTTTAAAGGCTGAATAATATTTGATTATATATCACAATATATCTCATGGTAGATGTACCCACAGAGCCATGTATTTTATATGTACATAGACATTGTGATATAAGTATCACAATTTTTTTAGTCCATCTGTCGGTCAACTAAACTTTGGTTGCTTCCATAATTATGTTTTCCTAAACCCTCAACTAAGTGGATGCTCAAAGATTCTGTTACTCAAAGTGTGGTCTGTGGAAAAGCAGAGTGGGCATCTCCTGGGAGCTCATTAGATAAATAGAGTCCCATCATTTCAACACAGTTCACAGAGGCTACATTTGAACTCAATCCTTGTACACAGTGGAGTTTGATTAGCACCGTTCTACGATTAATTAATTAATCAAATGTGCACTGAGCACCTGCTGGGTACCGGGCACTGTTCTGTGCACTGGGCTGATGAAGCCCCAACCCCAAGGATGTCCAGCTGAGTGGGCAGGACAGAGATTGAGTAAGTACTTGGAGGGGGAGAAGGGGTGCAAACATCTTTGGTGACATGTATGTCTGGGAAGGTGCAGGAGGTCAGAGTAGCTCCCTGGAGCAAACAGAGTCTCACCGGAGACCCAATGGATGGGGACAAGGTAAGTTGTGAAGAGTCCAAAAAAAAAAAATGATGTTGGTGTTCGGAACACAGGAAATAGTATGCACCATGGTCCAGGAGGGGAAGTGTGGCTTTGTCAAGGTAAAGGGACCTCATTCATTGGTTGGTTCATTCAGTAATCCTAGATGAGGTGCCTAATTACACTTAGAGCAAGCACTTGCTTCATGCTGGGGAGGCCCTAGTGGTGGCCAAGGAGACGATGACAGGAATCAACACTTAAATAGCCAGATGTTGTTCTAAGTTCTCTGCATCTATTAATTAGCTTACCCATCATTAACAGACAAATTCTACCACATCCCTCATTCGACAGAAAGGGAAACGCGGTAACTGACCCAGCATGATGCCACAGAGCCTAGACAGACCTTGGCTCTGGAGCTCCCGATCTTCATTATTCTGCTGGAAATGAGATTGGCATTGGCCTTCAAGACCTTGCCCACGGCCACTGCAGGTAGACTTTTCCCTAGGCGGCTTCCCAGGTCTCCAGATCAACAGCACATGCTGATTCCCACAGCTGCAGGTCCTCTTCACAGACGATCCGGGGCTCTGGAAGGCAGGGCTCTGGTTGACTGTCAGCCGCTCCCCCAAAGTGTGCTCATTTCTGGGCTTTCCCACCAGGGAGCCTCTCGCCTGGGAGCTGAGGTCTCCCTCCACTCTACGTCCTGTGACCTTGCGCTGTACATTTCCTGCCCCCGGTTCCTTCTCTTCTCACCTGGCACTTGGGACATCTTTTCAATACCACCCTGGCGTGTAGAGCTCTTGCTAACTTACAGTCAACACGCCGCCCACATGCTTCCTTACATTCACACACGTGTGTGACTCATGCTCACTTTTGCCCATGACTCACACACACCTATCCCCCAAATGCACTCAGTTACACGCACGCTCATTCACACACTCATCCAAACCCTCATTTATACATTCATGCAGACACACAAACACCCCTATAGACCCCGCAGCCCTGCCCCTCTCCCTGACAGGGTTTCTACCACAGCCACACTTTAGGGCCTGGGTGGCTGCCAGTCACCAAAGAACTTTTGAAGTGATGTCAGAAAGGAAAAGTTCAAATGAAAATTGGATCCGGTAATTATAGGATTTTCTACATGCCCATTTTTTTTTTCCCAGGATGGATTTAAAATAAAAGACACCCAGAGAATAAGAGCCTTTTCTGTGGGTTGGGCGGTAAGCAAAACCACATTTGAGGTAGAGACACAAACTTCTACACTGCTCTTAAAACCCGCTTAGCAGAGGAGAGGATCGCGTGACACAATTCTGTTGTCAACTGTTAGGTTTGCCTTTTGCGTCTTTATGCAGTAAAATTTTTTTGTGGGTTTTTCAGGGGCATGGCCAAGACCATTCCCTTTAAGACCCTGTTTCTATCTGGAATACCACCAAGACTCCGAATAGCACCCAGATCAATGCATTTGGGCAACATTTACTGCATGCAAAATCTATACTACATGTTGAATAAGCCAAAGACTGTTCAGGGTGGAAGGAGAGAGAAGTTTTACTCATGGTGTACCAGCTACAGGGCACACAAAGCTAAATATTATTGACTTAAAGGGGAAAACATCAACTCATATGACCGAAGCACCCAACAGTAGGTGGCTTCAGGCACAGGTGGATCCAGGGGCTCAGACAGCTATGTATTCCATAATCACACTAAATATATGACATGATTTACATGAAACACTTGGGCTTCAGGCTGGAGAATAGACCGGGATAAGAGTGAAAGCTGGAAGATCAGTTTTGGGGGTAGATATTTCAATAGTCCAAGCAGAAGATTATGGTGGCTTGAACTAAGCAAGCAAGCGGCCTGTAGAATGAGTGAGCAGATGTCAGAAATAGACATGAGGCAGATGGCATAGAACTGGTGAAGGAGAGTGTGGGGTATAAGGAATAGAGAGGTATCAACAGTAGCCAGGATCTGTCTTCTACCTCTAGCTGTCCGCGAGAGCTTATTTCTCTTACTTTAAGAAGACAGCTGGAAAACTTCTGACTCAGAAAAATGGCCCTATGTGACCTCCATTTATATAGACTTCTTTGTGCATCTTAAGAGAGAATTTGGGGTTGGGTTCCAACAGTGGGGGATGGAGAATGTGTTGACCTTTACCTTCTCAATTTTAGGACCATGTGATTTCACTGGTGATCAAATGGCCACATTAGAGTCACATCAGCTCAACAACAGCTTGGTGTCTCAATTCAGACATATTTAGACATGCTCCTTAGTCTCCCTGAACTTTAAATTCCCATTTTTTTTTTAAAAGGGGGATTACATCTACCATCTGTTGAGGAGTAAATTAATATGTGGTTCCTAGCATTGTCTAGGACAAGGTAGGTGCATGATTAAGAGCTGACCCATGGAGAGGAGCTGGAGTTGACCGATTCCTATGGCTAAAGAAATGCGGGTCTTTGTAGATCACTCCCTGCCCCGAGAAGCAGCAGGAGGGTGAACCCAGCGCTGGGTAGTGAGTGGTTGGAGCCTGGGAGGCGGAGCTTAAGAGAATCCTTGCAGTCAGGCAGAGTTCTTAACCTTTGATGTGGGACGGACCCATTTAGTAGTTTGGAAAAAACATTCCTAAACACATAATATCAAATATGGAGAATTACAAAAGACCTCAATTATACTTAATGCTGTGTTCAGATTTTTAAAAACCACAACTGTATGCTATAGGACTATCTGGGCTTTTTAATGAATGCATCAAATAGCTGGCTCTAGTCTCCTCCTACCTTAACTTCAAAATAGTGATGGAGCATGAAACTATTTTGAGATCTCGCTGGCCATGGAGCTGATATGGAGTTATTTATGATTTGCATTGGTGGGAAGTTCACAGGAACGGCTAAATACCATTGTGATTTTTTTTTTTTTTTTTTTTTTTTTGCCTATTGAAGGAAATGCTAAATTTTTGTTAGAGATTCAGGAAAGTCAAGATGTATTCTTTTTTTCCAACCAAATTCTGAGTCATTGAATTTCGTCCTTGGACCTCTGGGGTTCACAGGGCTCAGGTTAAGAACACCTACTGGAGGGAAAGTAGGCAGGCATGGGTGGGGCATCTGTCCCAAAATTTTCCATCAAAAATAATTCTGTGACTGTCCAAAATGCCGGAGGACCATCATTCCCAGGAAACCCACCAGGAAAACTGGAATCCCGACATCACGCCTCAATACTTCCCGGCCCTGGCCATATGTGAGTCCAGTCTCTTGATGGTGTTTCTGGGGGACCAATCCCAGGACCTTCCCTCAGATGCCAAAATCTAAGTCCCTTATAAAAAATGGTGTGACATTTGCCTATCACCTGTGCACACCTTCCTGTGTACTGCCAATCATTCTTAGATGACTAATGATTACCAAAGCAGTGTCCATCCTAGGTAAAGAGTTGCTACTCTGTATCGTTTGGGGACCAAAGACAAGAAAAAAGTCTCTGAGATGCAATTAAAAGATATTTTTGATTTGAAGTATCTGGGAAGCCTGCAGATATGGAGGGACAACTAATTATATGTACCCTGGGTTCTCACCCTCAAACACCTCCAGAGACAGGCAGGTGATATCAGTGAATGAGGGTGACTGGGTCTAACATGAGAGAGGATGATGGCGGCCCTGGGGGAAAGGGTTCGGAAAGCCCTCCTGAATAAAGAGAAATTTCCATTTACCATAGTTTCCTGGTGGCCAAACCCAGAGGCTACGGCTGTGGCACAAGAATGCTTGGCCAGATATTCCTGGTTGGCTGAGGAGAAATGGTCTGGTGGCCTCAGCCATCATTTAACTGATGGCCCCCACCATCAGTTAAAGATCTGTAGGGTTGAAGAAATGAGCACTTGAATTTGAACCCTCTAGACCTGCACCTCCCAACACAGTCGTCACCAGCCACATGCGACTACTCAAATCAAATTTAAAACTTGATTCCTGGGTTGTACTGTCTACAGGACCAGTGTGCAGTATTTCCAGGTGGCCAGTGGCTACCATGTTGGATGGTGCACAGATGGCCATTATCTATCAGACAGTGCTGTGGACTCCCAGAGTGTCAGGGCCTTCAACCTGGTTGTCATTTCTAAGAAGGAGTTTGGAACCACACAAATGGAATTAAAGCCTGGGTGAAGGTACTTTCATTTGGGAGTCTTGGGTTCCTTCACCCATAAACCAAGGACAAGGATTCCCACTTCTCAAAGCTGTTGCAAAGCGTTTCTGAGATAATGCATGCAAAGCATTTTGTTCAGTGTCTGCCATGAAGGAAATGTTCAATCAAGAAAAAACAGTTATTATGAAAAGGCAGTAAGCTTCACTTTAGCTGTTGTGACAGAGGCACTTGGGAAGATTCAGACACAAAGGAGGTATTTTAGGAGATCTTTCTGGAAGGGGATTGTGTTTGGTCTAGATAATTTTAAAGAATTTGGCCACAAATTCTTTCTCACACATCTTCTATGGAGAGGTGGGGACTTGGGTCTTTCCCATTGTATCTTGGGTGGTCTCTGTGGCTCCCTGACCAACTGGATGTGGAGGAGGTGACATTAGTTAGACTTGGGAATTAAAAGGGTAGCAGATTACACTTCCTGTTCACTATGAAAATCCTGAGCAGTCACATGAGTCCAACTGCCCTGCTGGTAATTCACATGGAGAGGGACCCAGATGAGCCCAGCCTTCCAGAATCCCACCTGGTCTCCAGGCACATCACTGTGGCCATTCTGTTAGCCCCTCTACTGCCCAGCCACTGACTAAGTTCAACTGAATGACCTCAACCAAACCCACAGTGGGAACTGTTCAGCAAAGCCTCCTCCAAATTCCTGACCCAGAAAATGACAAGATATGAAAATAATAAACTGACATTTCAAGACACTGAGTTTTGGGGTAGTGTGTTATACAGTGACCGATCATCAAAAGAGATGGCAAAACATTCCTTCTTGAGTTCCAACTGTGACTGGTTTGGGTGGCTGCCTGGGTTATAGTGTTGAGGAAAATTCTGAGGTTGTATCTGGTCTTAGTGGGGGAGTGTGCTGTGATCAATAGGTTATGTCTGCCATGGGTAGGTGACTAGGGGGTGGCAGTATACATGCTGCTCTCTTTTCAAGATACAGCTCAGGATAAAACTGGTTCTAACAATTATTGATTCTTGTTGTTTTTTTTTTTTTCCCCACCAAAAACATCTGGCAGTATTCTCTATCTGATTTTAGAGAAAGAAATCTAAGAAACGGCTTTGGGATGTCCCTCTCTATGGACTTCTAGGGTGCTATGAACTGTTAAGGATCTTTGATCAAATCTGATGTGATCCTTGATTTTGAATCATTCCAGGGACAGGGAAGGTCGTGCTGTGAATGGCACTGATTCTGTAATTCAGAAGACACGGGTGCTTGACTTCTCCTACTTACCCTGTGACCTTGGGCACATAAGGATCCTGTTCTGAATCTCAGTCTTCTCCCTTTTAAAAGCTGGGCTAATCATTTTTCTCTCAGTCAACTTCACATGGAGGTGACGCAGGTCAGACCAGATCATAGGTGGCAAAACTCTGCATTAGCAAGCTGGGTTGCTTTATTTTCTCATCTCACCCAGAAGAGCCAGGAGAGGCAGAGATGACTAGTTTTGCTGCACAGATGAGGAAAACTCACCTAAAATAGGTGCATCGGGAGGTATTATGCAGAATTGTTAGGGGCTCAGGGCCCAGGGCCACACACTACCTGTGTTCAAGCCTCAGCTGGGTGACCTTTGGCAAGTAGCTCAACTTCCTTGTCCCTCCCTGGCTCCGCATGTCTAAAGTGGGGTGGCATTGTCATAAGGTTAAATGAGTCAACACAAGCAAAGCCTTTAAACCCTTATCTGATAGATAGTGTGCACCTAATAAAGATGAGCTGTCCTCATTATCGTGATGCCCGCTGTCCTTGCACAGACCAGGATGTGGCAATTGAGGAGGTCATCAGAGCTGTGCTGTAGTTCCTGACCTTGGGCTGCAGAGGACTGTACTTTCCTGCAGCTCAGAGTCACCAGCGGTCCTGGCCTTCGGACTTACTTTGGCACTAATGTGAATAGGAGTGATGTGGTTGGAAATTTCAAGAGCCAGCCTAGAATCAGCCACAGTCTGTCTTTCTCTCTGCCGGGGGGACCCCAGAGTTTCTAGATGTTTGTCCTCATCAGCCTAGTAGTGAAGCACAAGGACATGGGGACAGAGATCCTCAGCTGACCTACAACAGAAATGTTGTGCCAATGAGAAACAGAGCTTTGCTATTTGAAGAGCCTAAATCCCAGGTCTGCTGGTTACTATAGCAAAACCCCACCTATCCTGACTGGCCCAGCCATGGGGCACCAGAAAGCCAACAACTAGAATCTTCCTCCTTCAGATAAATACTTCAGGGCTTTGAGCTTCCGTGACATTTTACAATCCTTTCCTCGTACAGATTCAAGTAGAGACAAAGGAAAAAGAACAATTCTTTAGCCTTTTTGGAAAGATTCTATTCCTTTCTTTTCATATCCTGAAATAGATTCTGGGGGGAGGGGAAGAACAGACCTTGGGCTTGAAGGAAACTGTTCGGTTTTGATATGAAATAAAAATGGAAGCTTGTGTGACTGTACACATGAAAAGGAAATCTACCCGAACCACAGAGCCTTTTAAGAGGTTAAAGGTAAAAGAAAATTGACTTATTATGTATCAGTTAAATAAACAAAGGCTTCTTGATCCAGAATGGGAGAGTGTCTGGTCGGCCTCCAAATTCTGAGAGATGTATTTAAAATATGGCATTAGGCGGATCTGGGGGCTTGTTTGCTTTTGGTTTTTGTCCCCCCCCAAAAGGGAACGTGAAGGGGCAGAGAACTGGACTTAGAAATGGAGAGTTTCAGAATTGAAATACAATCAGGCTTTGGTGGGGGGGGGGTGGATCATGAGGATCCTGGAAACATTGAGATTGAGCTCAATCATAATCTCTGGAATCATAATCCCTGTCCCTCACCATTCCGAATTGTATTTAATTCTTCAGACACATTACTATGGCTCCCGGAGGGGATGTTTTGGGTTGGGACCTTCCCAAGCCTCTTCCTTGTAAGAATCAGCTGCCAGGCTCCTGAGGCCCCGCAGTCTGTGGCATCTGGGAAGGAGGTGGGCAGAGACCCAGCCCTGTGAGGCACTCCCATGGGCTTGTCCAGGGTTTGCATGCTGTGAGGACAGTGCAGACGGATTCATTAGAACCCGCGTGTACAGAGACTGGGCCTAAGTGACCACAGTGGGAAGGGATAGCCTTGAGCATGGGCAGACTTCAGTTTGTGTCTCCAGCTCCACCCTGGGCAATTTATGCTTCCCGCCTAAGACTCGGCTCACTCATCTGTAAAATGGACCCACTAATACCTCAGGGTGGTCATGAGGACACACCGAGATCAAAATGTAGAGTATGGCTTGTCCTGGCACATAGTATAAGTTCAATAAATATCATGACAATGATAATGAGGGGGAGGAGGAGGAGGAGGAGGACAATAATTGTCACATGGTGGTGACCTGTGATGAGATCGGGTCACATCTTGGTCTAAGGTGACCGATCTCCCTCTGGGCAACACCATATTCAAGATGAACCAAGCATCACTGAGACGCCAGCATTGTGCAAGTGATACCTGGGAGTCTCTCAGTTAATCCAGCAGCTGTGGTAAAAGCTGGGTTCTTGCTGGACCCTGGCTTGAACTTTCACCCTGTGGTTCATACAAAAATCATCTAGTGCTTTTGAAGGCTTTGGTATTTGATGAGCAACTCCACGAAAATAAATGGCTGTGAATGAACAGGAACCAAATTTCACATGGCTGCGTCTAGTGATGCCACAGACCATCATCCTGGTTTGATCTGTAACTTTTCCTGTCCAAGAGCTCACAGTCATCCTTCCCTGTCTTGTTAAACCAGTTGCAAACTCCATATTATAGAAAACAACTCTCTGTTATATGCCTTAGGATGATTTTTCAGCCTTCTTGTGTATTTGTGCTTTCAATTGTATGATGATGGATACCTGTTTCCATCCCCTGACCATGGCAGACATCAACAAATGATCTCAGAGCTCTTCCTCTGACTCCTGACAGTGTGGCCATTGTCTTTAATGCATGTTCCAGGCAACCAGGACTGATGGGTCTTGGCACTTATCATTCCTCACCTAGGCAGACTGGCTTCCTTTCCTGAATATTCTAAGTTTTTCCTATGTTTAAATGCTTTTAAGTAATGTCCAGTTTTCTCAGAAACTCCTGAGAAAAAACTATCTGCATAGCTAAGTTCCATTCACCTTCAAGATCTAATGCAGCTTGTCAAGTTTCCAGGATCTTAAAAATCCCAATTGTTCTTGAGTTAATTTCACAATCTGGTAACAATTTTTCTGGATGACTCAAACTCAGTTGATGTTTTTTGCCCTGATCTTATATAATACATATTATATGACTACATTACATTCAATATATGGTTTAGCCTATGATTTATAAAGGTTTGCACATCCTGTCTCGATTCCACTAGATTCTTGTGGGTAGAAGCCACAGAGATTTTTACAGGAGCCAGATCTGAGTTCAAATCCTGTCCTTGCTACTTCCTTACTAAGCAGACCCAACCTCCCTGGGTGTCAGATTCCCAAATGCAGAATGAGGAGGCCAAGAAAACCTGCCCCTTGGTGTTTGTTTGGACTACACAAGGCATATAACTGTCTTGGCTCACTTTCTGATAAATAGTAATGAAAAATGGAACTTGTGTACTTTTGTTTTCTGTGTAGAACACGGGGGTAGGGGGTGGGTGGGGGTGCAAACAGCCTTAGAACCAAAGTCTTGGTTTCAAACCCAGTTTGGACTATTTATACCTTGGAAAACTCACTTCAGAATCTTATCTTGCTCATCTATAAGATGGTCTTTATATTTAACCATCTTTGTGTAACGAGGACAGACCAGCTGGACTCCGTGTGGGACAAAGGTTGGCTATGATAAATCTGATGGCTTTCTGTAAATGTCCCCCCCTTGGCAAAGGCATTGTGGAAATCATGACACACTGTCCCAAATGCAAAAAAAAAAAAAAAAAAAAAAAAATCCTTATTGTCACTAATTTGTGGGTAACATGAGCATGGAAGTACTTTTCCCAATTAAAAGATACCTCATAATAATGTGAGGCTGGCTTCCTCAGCACTCTCAGTCGAAACCAGCTCAACATGATTGAATGAAAGAGAATTCACTGAAAACAAATAATGGCAGATTTGTCTTTTAGATTGAGTTTCCATCCAAGGGCTCAAATTATATATTCAAATTGTATATTAGTTTTATTCTGGTCACTCCTGGGTCTTGCTTTTGCCTGTGTGGGTTCCATTATCCAGGAGTTGTGTCATCCTGATGACAAGATGGTTACCAATAGCTCCACATTTATCTAGTCTCTCAGCTACAATTGGAAAGGGGATTTCTACCTCCCCAAGAGTGTCCATCAAAAGACCTAGAATGAAGCATCTCCTCTCTGATTGGCTGCCAGTTGTCATGTGCCCATCCAGGAGCCAATCACAAATGGGATGCGCTGATTGGCAGGTTCTGCTTTACATGTGTATTCAGGAGACAAAGGATTTCAACTACAGGACTGTGGGAGAGTCACATCCCCTCTGAAAGGGAAAAATGGAAGCTGGCCAGGCTAAGGAAAACAGCTTGCTTTCTTTGTCTTTTTCTTTTTTCTTCCCCTACCATGGCTTAATGCCAAAGTGCCAGAAAAGTACAAGATGGCACTGTCCTTATCCAGGCTTGGTCACTCCCCATTTGTCATGAATCCATGGCTCTCATATTAAAACAAAGGGTGTTGTGTCTGAATTACTCCCTGGAAGCAGCAAGCTCTGCTCGCGCTCATTAGGACAGGAGAACACTGATCTCTCGCCCCACTTCCTTCTGGCCCACAGAGGACAGTGTGCAGAAGAGGCTTCAGGGCAGGGCGTTGGTGGGGGGCTGGTGTCACACGGGTTTGGCAAGCATTTGTACAGTTTTGGGATCATGAACGAATGGTGAAACCATAACGTGACCATCTAGGCATTTCTTTCTTTTCCTTTATTTCTTTATTATTATTATTATTTTTTTTCCTGAAAGCCCTGGTACTTCCAGAGAAATTTAATCCTTATGTTTCTGTTTAATTTGCAAGATACTTAGGTCATCAAAATGGAGCCTATAAAGAGTCATTTGATGTCCAGGAAGAATTATGAGCTTGTATATAAGCCTCTTAAAATATGTGTGTAGGCTTGAGCATATATGTGTGTGTGTGTGTGTGTGTGTGCACACACAAGTGCGTTAATGTATGTATACCACTTGGAATTCACCCCTCAGAGCTGTTCATTCCCCTGGATGGAACTGGGCAGAAAGTGAGGTTCAAGTCTTGAAATTGGATGGAAAAATCCATGGAGACTTTTTTTTTTTTTTGACTTCTGTTCTTTCTCAGAACCACACAGGGAGTAACAGAATCATAAGGTACACTTCCTCATACCTGTGGGATCAGTGGTGTTGCTGTCCCTTTGAATGACAACTGTGGGTGGCATTTGCTCTGTTCATCACCTCATGTTCTCACCTCCCACTCTTGACTCCCTCCAGTCTGGCTAACATCTCCAACCCCCCAGTCAGGCCTGTCTGCAGAAGTCCTTGAGCACCGCCCGCCATGATGTTGCTAAATTGCTCATCATGGTGCTGCAGGACTCGTAGGATCTGACCATGCAATGGTGTTCTTTCTTGCTCCTGTAGGGTCATCTCTTGGCAGCAGCTGGCACCATCAAACATGCTCCCCTCTCGACACACCTCCCCCACTTGATTTGAATAATCTCAAAATCTCCCATTAGTCTCTCATGATAGCTCACTGCTCTGACTGCTTCTTCCTCTTGCCTAACCTCCTCCCTCCAGCCGTTAAGTATTAAAGGACCTCTAGGCTTATCCACAGACCCCTTTCTCTTCTTATCCTAATATTCTCTTCCTAGTTGACTTTATCCATCCCCACAGAATCAATGCCCCCAGTGGGGAGCTAGGGAAATGCCCTGGTAGAGGGAATGATTCAGATATCTGAAACACATGGGGGAGGGATTGGTGTTTTTAAAGACAGTGGAGCTGGCTCCTGATTGCTAAATTATATTGATGCCCTACAGAAGAATAGCAAAAACCTGAGGACCAGGAACAAGTATTTAAAAGTTAAAGGCAAGAGCCAAAGAGCCTTTTGGTACTTTACTAAGAGGACGGCAGTAGTGACAACACAAGCAGACGAGATGACTTAGCCCATGGACATTCGCAGGAGCCCAATCCAATGGACTTCTGCTTTCCAAGACCAATCTAACTACTGCTACTTCTGAATGGCCAAATGGGTGCCCAATAGAGACCCACGCTGAACCCTGCCCAGACTATTCCTGGAGGAGACAGACCAGCAGCTTGGTGGCCAGGCGATTACATGGAGTCCCTTTATCCTGGAAGGACCAGCAGCTCATCAGCAGAGATATCACTTCCAGCTACGGTTTACCTTTCCTGCCTGTAGGCCTTCAACTGCATTTGTAGAATGCCCAGCTCTAGGCATGAAGTCCATGGAACAGAGCATGTGACTCGGAGACTCACTGTACGGGACTTACTTTAGAATTATTAATATATCCTGCCCTTTAGGGACAGCTTGTCTCTTTAAAACAACTCTCTAAAGATGCAGCTGAAATACCAACAAGGAGGCGATGCTCCAGATGACAGGGTGCCATCTTTTGGGAGGCCCAGCCTGCATTAGATCCGACTCTCATCAATGCTGGGTCCCCCAGTAGAGGTCGAAGTAGGCCTGGCCTCGCTTATCATAATAACTCCCCGTGATCTTTTGGGAGACTGCACATCTCCCTTGCCTTTATACTCTGGTTTCTTCCAGGTTGGAGATCTGGATCCCCATAGGAGCACAAGAACCCCCAGGGAGTGACAAACGACATTCTGGGTGCTTTGGACTTTTGGGGGTCCGGAAACCAGCCAGAAAGAAAAGAAGTTAACACCCTGAGATGAATTCTTGACCCTGATCTGCAGGAGGAGGTGGGGTTTTCGTACACAGTGGGGACAGGGAAGCTCAGGTGCTTGTGCTTAGTGCTTGTGGGATGTGGGTGTTTCATGGGGGCCTCCTGGCACTCCCCGGAATTTACTTACAGGAAAATGGACACATACAGCCACCCTGGATTGAGAAGTGTTCAAATGCATATGGAATGAATGGAATGAATGAATGAGACTTAACCCCTGAGACCACCCTGTCCACTTGGACAAGACTAACTTCCCTAAGCATCGGGGGTAAGCCTGTAGTTAGGAGACTCATCGACTGGTTCCAGAGCTCTCTTCTTTAACCCTCCTCTCCATCCATGGAGTCGCTGTAGGAATACAAGGCCAGAAATCTGCTCTGCAATTCTAGCACCCCAGGTTCAGGAACTGGCCGCAGAATCCGAGGTCCAGCACTCAGAGAGCCACCATAAACCCTCTGCTCCCTCAGGCTGGGTGGGAACACGCAGAACTGGAAAGATTAGGAGATTTGTGAAAAGTCACCGTGAGCTGCTTTGGAATCGATTTTTACTTAAATATGATGCAAACCTGAAGATAACTCTTGGCTCCTGGATTAATTGAAATGCTAGAGTCCACAAAACCCATTGTTCTAGTCATCATGCCAGGTGTTATCCTAACCATTATTCATATTGAAATGATGGTGTAACTTGGTGAAAGATCAGCCTGAGCTGGGCACTGAGCTAACTAACCCTGTGAACTCATTCACTCTGACTTACCGCAGCCCTAGGAGGTCTAAGGGAATATCATCTCTCATTTTAGAAGAGGAAACTGAGGTTCAGGGAGGAAAAGTCATCTTCCTAAGCTTACAGCTTTGAGAAGCAGCAGATCACAGCTAAAAACAAAGCTTGTCTTTCCAGGGTTGGGATTCCTAACCCCCAGGCTAATTCTCTGAACAGCCTAAAACTCTAAAAAACAAACAAACAAACAACAACAACAACAAAAAACCCCACAATATTTTTGATACCCTGTTTTTAAAATTAAACTTAGGAGATCAATTACAGGATGCTGCCACCAACCCACTGATACAAATATCAAAGTACCCATCTACATGCTAAGTGTGACCAGCATAGTCCCTCGAGCCATCTGGTTTGGCCAGGTGAGCCTATCAACAATTCCCAATTTTTCAGTTGGGGAAACTGAGTCTCGGGCTCCACAAGGAGCCCACAGGGGTGATGGCCAGGGCCATCACTCAGGCTTCAGACGTCTCTGGTTTTATTGAGCAGAGCTGCCTGCCGCCATATGCATTTAAATAATGAACAAGGATCAATACCTGTCTCTGGTCTTTCATGTCCATGTTCCCTCGTCAATGGCCTGAGAACGAGAGGCCAGACTCACCACGAAACTTCAGCCTGCCGTAGAAGCACATTATATCCTCGCCATGGCTAAATCTTCCTCATCAACAACCACGAGCAATATCGGAAGGGGTGGCCGGAAACACCGTAGGGAATCCACCAGGATCTGAAACCTGAGTGCCGGGGAGCTAATGGGTCTGTCTTCATAAAGAGACACACCATCAGCAAATGTTTGCTTGACATAATCCCAGCGACGGGCAGTGTAGCCCAGTGGTTAAGGCGCACTCTGGATCCAGGTGAACTTGGGGTCAGATTCCATCTCTGCCCTTTGCCAGCCATGGGACTCCACGCAAGTCTTTCTGCTCTCTTCTCTCTCTCTCTCTCTCTTCCCTTCCTTCTCTCTCTTCCCTCCCTCCCTTCCTTGAAAATTTATTTAGGCATGACACATAGAAAGTGAAGCGCATAAGGTACACAAATGTCCAGTGGGTTTGTGTGCATAACCCCCACCAAGGTCAAAATATAGCATCCCATAATATTCCCTGCTGCTGCTTCCCCATCTATATCCACCCTCCCCTTCGCCCCCTGCAGAGGTCATCGCTACCTTGACTTCCATCTTCTCTTGATTAGTCTTGCCTGTCCTTGAAATGCTCATGAATGGACCCAGGCGGAATGTATTTTTTGGTATCTGGCCTCTTTCACTCAACACATCACGAGATTGATCCACCCTGGGCCCCATACAGTTGTTGAATCTTTATTTTGGCATAATATTTCATGCTGTGCCAATGCCACCATGCATCAGGTTTCTCTCGGTAGTATCTGTACCATCCCGGGGGGTTTGGTTATTCTGAATAAAAATTCTATGTCCGTTCTTGTGGTTACCTTTTTGTCACATAGGCAGCCACTTCCGTTGTGTACGTAAAGCTGGGAATGGGTACATCAGTCATTTTGCTGCTGTTTTTGGAGTCTCACTTTCCTCATTTAGAAATGGGGACCCGGGAGTTATTTCCCTCTGAGCATTGCTGCTTGGGTTCAATGAGGTGCGTTGTCTGACATAATCACCCAATAATTGTTGAAATTATTCAAATTGTATTTTAATGTGGAGAGCTTAGAGAATGTTGTCTTGACAGACTTATTATTATTATTTTTTTTTGTACCAGGAATTTAACTCAAGGGCCCTCGGCCACTGAGCCCCTCCCCAGCCCTATTCTGTATTTTATTTAGAGACAGAGTCTCACTGAGTTGCTGAGCGCCTTGCTTTTGCTGAGGCTGGCTTTGAACTTGCGATCCTCCTGCCTCAGCCTCCCAAGCATCTGGATTATAGGTGTGCGCCACTGTGCCCGGCCCTAACTCCTTTTTAATGGCCACACTAACTCTTTAATTCACTCATATGATATGAAGGAGCTGGACTGAGCATGTCAGGTCTTGCCCTGTGCAGAAGCTACCTGGGACATTTACTATCCACCTGCTCAAGTTAGAAGTGCCAAAGTTCCTCCCACCTGTGCCACCTTCCTGTTTGCCATTTGCTTTATTTCACCTGACCAAAGAGAGATCCAGGGCTTTCCTGCACCTGGCAGCTGGTAAGCCTGCAAACCGTGATCTCCAAAGAAGAGTTCTTTTGTATATTTGCATTCTTATTTGAAATTTATGCCTCCAAATATTATGTAGATGAATCAGAAGGGCTTCTACTAGATGGGAGAAGCTAAGCCTGATGTGAAGGATTTTTGAAGAATTTTGAACCGTCTCTGTGGCCGCAAGAGGAGGATCAGGTTAAGAGGAGGGCACAGGAGCCATCGCTGGGCCCCTTGCTCCCCTCCAGGCCTGTGGCCATCCCTTGCGTGAGCAGAAATGTGGGTGCTCGGATTGTGGTTGGATCCAGAAGTCACCCGCTGAGATGCAATAAATCCAGGACAATTGCAAAGGTGCTTTGTGTTCTGGGATGTGGAAACCTCTCCTTGGTCTCATGGAACCTGCCCCAGGCACGGTTCACTGAGGCACAGGATAACAAGGACAGCCGCTCTCTGCCCCAGCCCCTTTCTCTTCTGCAAATAATGGGATGGTGTTTTGTCTCCAAAAATAGCCTGTTGGGTTTGGAACATTTTCTTCCCCTCTTAGGGTTTCATGGGATTATTGGATTAGGAAGCAAAGGTTTTTTTCTGGCTTCCTGGAATGACTGATGGGTGTTTGGGTCAGGAGGCCAATGGTCGCCTTGGCATGTGGCATCTGCCAGGTTGGGTGATATTGGACTCCATTGTGTTGAGCATTTACTGAGTCCCAGGCACTGTGCTCCAAGTGCTCCCAGGCACTTGGGTGCTTTGCTTTCTCAGTCTCCGCAACTTCTCATAATCTGATGACCAACATTTTGATGCCAGAAAGCAAAGAGACTGTCACTCAAGGTCATGCGGTGTTTCAGATTGAATATTCATGTTCCCCTCCCCAAAATGCCTATGTGGAAATCCTAAGCTCCAATGTGCTGTCATTGGGAGGCGGGGCCTTGGAGGAGGTGGTTACATCATGAGTGGGAGGGGCCCTCATGACTGACATTTGTGCTTGAATAAAAGAGGCCTCAGAGAGTGGCCTTGCTTTTTGCATCAATCATGGGAAAGAGGACAGTTACCCAGGAACCAGGAGCAGGCTCTCAGCCCTTGGACCTTGGACTTCCAGCCTCCAGAACTGTGAGAAATGAACTTGTGGTGTCTCTAAGCCACCCCAGCCTCTGGTATCATAGCAACCCCAAACTGAGACGTGCCACCAGAGGGTGCAGAGCTGGAATGAATCCCATGGCCCCAGGCTGTTAATCTGGAAACAATGTCACGTGGAAATGATGATCACTATTATCAGAGTTGAGATTTCAGTTTCCTCTGCCTTCCTACCATTTCTTACTGACATCCATTTCTTTTGATTCCAAGAAAATAGAATTAGCTTTATTTTGACAACTTTTAAATCCCCCTTATTCCTAACCCAATGCCTGCCATAATCCAACTTTAGTATTTGGGGCCAAACTAACCTTCAACTTGTGGTCCATGAAATAAAATGATGACCAGCCAGCCTGCACTGGGGATTCCCTTCTCAGCCTTCTGAGTGGTTCCCACTTTCCCGAAGGCCAGTAGTGGATGTCTGCTATTTTTATTGGCTGCCTTGCCTTCTGGGCCAGCCACTTATTCTCCATGTTACCTCATGGGACTTTGATTCAGGGACCGCTTCCTCTCCTCCACTGCTCAACCCGGCTACTCACAGCACCTCCTCCTCTCTGGTGTGGTGGATGGGTGCAAAGGTGGGCATGTTCATCTTTTGCTGAAATCAAGACAGATGTTGAGGGAGAACAAATTTCCTTCCTTGGACGTGAGGAGCTTCTCTGGGGATCGCCCACGCTTGGCGTTGTTGAGGGACACCTTTGGTTTTTACGTCAACTGGGCTCCAGTGATACCATCACAGAGGAAAGAAGAATTGCAGATAGAGATGGGTGTGGAGATGAAGGCGGAGAGAAGGAGAGAAGAGGAATGGAAGAGAAAGGAGGAGGAGGAGGAGGATGGGAAAGAACAGGAGGGGAGGAGAAGAAAAGAAGAGGGGGAAGAAGAAGAAGAAGAGGCAGGATAGCCTT
The DNA here is from genome assembly GCF_001458135.2 of Marmota marmota marmota. Lineage (NCBI taxonomy): Eukaryota > Metazoa > Chordata > Mammalia > Rodentia > Sciuridae > Marmota > Marmota marmota. The sequence goes on from NW_026000138.1 coordinate 6,323,556, forward strand.
AATGACACATTTCTAGTGACATATTCTAAATTGAACTCTGGATCCAGCCATGCCTGAAGCTCCTCTCTCAGCCCCTGGGGCCCCATGAGCAGCATGTAGTTGGAAATCTCCATCTGCTGCCACTCTGCAGTGTCCACACCCGAAAGCCACACTCTCCCGGGGCTGCTCTCAGCCCCACCAGCGTCTGCGCATGGCGGGATTTGTGGAGCAGGGAAGGCCCTGTCTACCCACAGTGGGGCTCTTCTAACGGGCAGCCTTTGCTCTTGGCCTCCCACTGGCCTTGCCTACAGTTTCCTGGAGCCTCCCTGCCGTCTGAAACTCCTCCTACCCAATCCTCCTTCTTTCCCTCTTTCCTCTCCCAGGTGTCAGACCTGTCGCCACTTCTTTTTTTGCCTAATCGGGCGAGCACTGGCTCTCTGTCAGAACTCAAAGCTGCTTTAAAACTGTGGGTCCTGGAGAGACGTGGGTTCTGGTTGTTGTAGTTCTCCACGTGGTGTAGGGAGAGTTCATGACCGGAGCTGAAGAAGGACCCTTGAAGATGACGTGAGGTTAGCGAGATGCTGGGCTGGGTTGGGATCCATGCAAAGTGAAGGTCAATGTCTGGGAAGGTCTGTGGGGTCTGTGTCTAAATCCAAACCTCTTGCTCCATGTCTCTCCTGAAGTGTCTGGGAGAGCCCTTGGGTCTCCCCCAGGTCCTGGGATTCTGCAGGTGGAAATTCATCTCATCCCCTCCGCCCCGCGACCATTCTCCTAGTTTTCTCCTCCTGTAGTCTTCCTTAGCTTCAGGAATGCCCCACAGCCAACTCGGAACTTCAGGATAAAGGTCTGGGAGCCGTCTTTGACCTTCCCTGACCATATTCTGTCAATCCATAACTTCTCCTTCACAAAAGACCAATGACCTCCTCTCCTGCCTCCAAAGGACCCAGCCTCTGCCTGCGCTGTAGAAGTTACTCCAAACATTCAATGTTGATTTTCATTTCCATCATCCCCAAGCCTGGAATCCTGAGGGCTTTCGTAGGCCAATAATCAGCTCTTGAAAATCAGTAAGAGAGCCTTTCTTTTAATCAAACTCAGAAGGTGGTTTACCCTCCATTTTCTTCTAGGAAGAGACACCCCCCTTGGATCTTGAATACAAGAAATGATTCCCCCAGAGAAAAATAGCTTTGTGTCCAAATCAGTGCTTCTCAAACCTTGGATTGTCACAAACAGAGGAATTCTAAAGCTGGTGGGGAGATCAACGTAGGGTTGCCAATCTAAGATGATATTTAAAAAATTGCTCTCTGCAATGGCTGCCAGGTCTGAAGGGTGCAACTGGATTAAAAAAAAATGTGGCACAAGAGTTTCGGTGCTGGGGAGAAGCGTTCAAAGAAATGCAATCTGCACAGCCTCTCCCTGGGCCCGTCCTCCGTGCACCCTATTCTTCACTTAGGTTCTCAGATGACATCAATAAGGACGAGTTCCTAAGGCCCAGAATCCTTTCTTCTCCTTCTCACCTCCCCAGGTCTCTTCCACCCCAACTCTCCCTAGCTTCTCGGGGTTAATGAGTCCTCCTAAGCCTCAGCCCCCCCTGCAGGGTTTGCCCCCCCACTTCTTCCTCCCCCCACCCAGCTCTTGCCCTGCTTAGCCCCAGCCCCTCTCTCCTCCATCCTTCCTTCCACACAGTGGAATTCTCCCTCTTCCTCAGGCTCAGCATCAACAGTGACCCATCCCGACCCTGTCCCGGGGTCCAGCAGAGGAAGAGCCCACCCTCTAGAAGCAGAAGGACCCACACTGGCTAACAATCGCCTGCAGCCTTCCAGCCCTCAGGGGAAGGAGGGGACAGGGTGGGGGGGTGAGTCACTGCAAAAGAGAACCTTTAATACCCATCAATACAGATGGCGCAGAATCCTAGAACGTCCTTGGCACTGAGTATGAATACTCGTCTACACGAGGAGTGTGCGAACATTTTTCTTTTTCCGTTTGCCATTGACAGGTGGAAACTCATGGGGGAGGGCACTGATTGATCTCCCCTGGGTGGCTTTGGCCTCTTTTACCCAGGTTCTTTGTACCTCTAGTTAGCAAAGCCCTGGAGGGACAGCAGGAGGCTCTTCCCCATGCGGGGAGGGAGGAAGATGGATCAAATGTTGAGTTTTCTCCATTTTCTTACCACCTGTTTGTGCTCACACTGGGCTTTGTGATTTTAGGGAAATCAACTCAGCACCTGGAGGGAACCGTTTAGAATGGGTTTGGCTCTTGATCAGGGTTTCTTAGCTTGTTTTGGGTAGAGCTGGATTCAAAATCACGTCTGTCTGACTCTAAGACTCATGTTCTTCCTGGGGACATCCTGCTGTGACCATCCTTCTGAGTAGTATCTGTTATCTCCTTCTTTTTAACTTGCATCTGGTTGAGCTGAAACTCTGCTTCAGAGGCTAGAAAGGCAGCTGGGTTTGTTGAGGAAAAGCTCAGTGCCTAGGGAGACTGTGTATGGGGTCATGCACCGTTTCATCTCAGGACTTCTGCGGATACACCCGATCGCCGTACTTCTCAACTAAATGCTTTCCTGTGTCTGAAGTTTGGAATCTCTCTCAGCTAAGACCCTCTGAAGTGGAGATAACATTAGTGGTAGTGGTGGTGAAGGTGGAAGTGGTAGTGATGGTGGTGGTGATAGTAATTAATGGTAGTGGTGATGATGGTAGTGATGGTGGTGATGATGGTGATGGTGATGATGGTGGTAGAGGTGGTGGTGGTGATGGAGGTGGTGGTGGTGGTGGTGGTGGTGATGGTAGTGATGGTGGAAGAGATGATAATGTCAGAGGTGGTGGTGGTGATAGTGGAGGTGGTGATGATGGTGGTGGTGGTGATGGTGGAGGGGGTGGTCATGGTGGAGGTAGTGGTGATGATGGCTGAGATGATGGTGGTGGTGGTGACAGTGCTGCTGACAGTTCTGTCATGGAGTCAATATACCCCAGAAACTTGATGCACCTTCAACAAATTTCCACAAGCCTGAGGTAGAGCTCAGGCACAGCTGGTGAGTGCGACGCTCGGTGTTCTTTCGGCTCACAAGCCCTCTGCTCTTGTGGCTGTCCCCATCCTGAGGCACGGAAACCCAATTAGACCAGTTTTCAGTGAGTACAGAAGGCAGACAAAGCAGGAAGGCCTCAGTGAGCTCTGGTACGTCCTCAGCTACGGAGACGCACACCTGGGGAAAGTTTGAACCAGGATTTTATTTGATCTGAGGCTCAGTTTTTTTTTTTTTTTTATTAATCCCAAAATGCCGAACTCTCCGATTACTCTCCAGATCCCTCAAGGCAATGTGTGTAGACTGCGTGGCGCATTCTGACCCAGGAACATGCATTCTGCAGTTGGTGCTCGCTACATGCAGACGGGATTAGATTAGTTCTCACGACTCCCTAAGGGATCCCCATTTTAAACTTGTGCAAACCAAGGCTCGGGGAACCATGTAACTTGGGACTCTAGGTGACATATACCGGGTGCGCAGAGGCGCCAGGGTATGCCAGACACCACCGCCAGCAATCCCAACACCCCGTGAGCCAGGGCCCTCATACCACCCGTTCTGCAGGCGGAAAACCCGGGGTGCAGAGACTGACTGACATGTCCGGGTGGTGAGAGGAAGGCACAGAGGTCTCACCCGGGTTAGTTCCTCCAGGACCCACCTGCTGCGCCAGCCATTGGAATGGTGGCCAAACAGAGGCCCCCTGGGGTGACGTGGTGGGGGATCTGGGAGGAGCTCAGGTGGTGCAGCCACCATCTGAGCCTGCGTCTCTCTCTCCAGGGTCTGCAGCCAGCATATCCTTGCTTCCAAAGGTGGCCCTCAGCCAGGTCCTTGTGCAGGAGATTCTGGGCCAGGTCCCAGCTGCCCTGGTGAGGATGTTAACAGAGGGGACGGTCCCTCTACCCCCAGAAGGCTGTGCTCCTTACACCCTTCCCACTGTGAGAACTCACTGGCTCCAAATGCATCAGCCATTTCACAGGAAAACGACAACAGAAGTCCATACTTTCTATTGGGGGAGAAAAAGAGATGGAAAAAACCAGCAGCAATCCTCTCCCATCCATCTGGGACAGAGGAGAACTGCGCTCCGTTCTGTGGGTGGCCTTCTCCGAACGGCTTCTAATTCATAGAGACAAAAAAACATAAAACAATTTAAGGCATTGGCACACTCGGGCCGGCAACCCGGCCGGTCCCCGGGAGGAGCGATTCTGGCAGGGCCCTCCGGAGGCTGGCCAAGGGAGGAGGCCAGGAGGCTCACGGGAAGGCTGAAGCCTCTTTTGTCGCTCCCTCTTATGCTGATCCCTGCTTGCTGGGCCTGAGAGGTACTGGAGGGAAGTGGGTCGGCCGGGTAATTATCTGGCCGGTAATTACAGCCAGTTGTGGGGGGGATATCGCGTATTCCAAAGGGCCCCCATGCCAGCTGGGAAGAGCCCTCACCAAAGATGGATTTATGGCTGGCTCCACGGCCCGGGGTGTGTGTGTTGGCTTGCAAGCTGCAGAGAGCACAGCCACTTTTATTTTTTGCTCCTCTCCTCTCTTTAATCTCAACTTCAGAAGAGAAGGACTCGGTTGTTAACTTGCTGGGATTCGGAATCTGGGCTTTTTCATGTGCGGGAGGCAGGAAGGAGCTGCGAGGGTTTCATTCACCATGGTGTCAAGGATACTGTGTTTCAGACTGAAATGAATGCATTGGTGGAACAGCGTGAATAAAAATACCAACCCAGATTTCCAGAACCTGTTCAGTCAGCCGAAGTCCCATTATGGTTTTCAAGTATTGAGCAGTGTTCCCATTATTAGCCACATTTTACAGATGAGGAAACTGAGGCTCAGAGAGGTCAGCTAACATACCCAAGGTCACACAGACAGAAAGTTGAAGCAGGCATCCAAACCTGGGCAGCCAACCACCCTTATGTAGGGATGGGCAAGAGGCCGGAAGCTGGGATGATAGATGACTTTCGGAGAAATGTAATGGAATCCCATCTGGTTTCAGTGGATAAGAGAAGGGTCTAGAAAGATCAGGTTTAAGTCATGAATTTGTGATAGAATCATGTTGTCTTGACACTTTGCCTAGGGCTCCTGCCCCACTTCTCTGTTGCTGCATTTTCTCCAGGTCTGGGAAACTTCTAAACCCCAAAAGGGCTGCACGTTCACACTCTTACACTCTCCCTCATCAGGCCTGGGTGCCTCCGGATTCTTGACCCCCAGGATGGTGACCAGCCATCCCAGCTTGCCTGGGACTGAAGGGTCTCCCAGGATGATGGACTTTCAGGACTAAACCTGGGATACCTTAGCCACTCTCTCCCTACATGGCTTGGTAAAGTTTGATAAATAGAGCCCATCAATAGCTGCATAATATAAGTCTCTCAGGAGCATCGCCCAGGCCTCCAGAGCTGGGCCTCAAGCATCAAATAGAGCTGGTGTGCAATCTCACCGCACCCGCTTCCTTATCCATGAGAGATCATGTTTTTTTTTTGTTTTTTTTTTACTTCTCAGAACCTCAATGTCTTCATCTGTGAAATAGGAATGAGGCTTCAATCTGTCTTTTAGGGTTGTGATTGGGCTAAAATGAGATCATGCATAGGAGACACTCAGCCCAGGACATCCCTAGAGGAATGGGAAACAAGTCCCTGTCTGGGGCTGTCACTGAGTGATTGTCGTACAGAGGGCTGCGGGCTTATTGGGTAAGGTTGCTTTTCTGTGATTCATTCTTTTCTTTTCTTTTTCTTTTTTTCCTTTGGGTTGCAAACCCACCTGTCATAGGGGCCAGAGATGAACTGGAACAGCGTGCAAGATTCTCCCCACCTGATGCACGGAGACCCCATAGTATGACTCTCACGGCCCTTTTCCAGACAAGGAAACCGAGACCCAGAAGGTAAACCCACTTGCCCACCGTCATGCAGGCCCCAGGGGCTGAGGTGAGATTCCAACAGGATGCAGGCTGGGCTCCAAGCCCAGGGTGTCCGTCACAAAACTGCTCGTCTTTATACAATGGCTCCAATCACATAAAGATGAGGTTTGAACACGTATAATTTAACTCATTCCCTTTAATTTTGCATTCAGGTATATATTTTTTCATTTGGTTCAATTTTTAAAATTTTATTTTATACCTCTGGAAACAATATTGGAGTGACTGTCCTTTTTCTGTGCCAGGGTTTTTCAACCTTGGCATTCTTGACATTTTGGGCTAGATGGTTCTTGGTTGTGGGGGTTGTAGGATGATAATTGGCACCCCTAGTCTTGGCTTACTGAGTGCCAGTGGTACCTCCTTTGATATCTCTAGATTTTGGCAAATAATGTCCCTTGCAAGGGGCAAAATTGATTCCCATTGAGAACCACTGAAATACACCCTTTTTTTTGGGGGGGGTACTGAGGATTGAACTCAGGGGCACTTGACCACTGAGCCACATCCCCAGCCCTATTTTTTATTTTATTTAGAGACAGGGACTCACTGATTTGCTTAGTGACTTGCTTTTGCCGAAGCTGGCTTTGAACTCGAGATCCTCCTGCCTCAGCCTCCTGAGGCACTGGGTGAAATACACCTCTGTTTGCAGTGTGATCATTCCCAGATCTAAGTGTTGGTGCCATTTTTCTTCTTTTATTTTTTTAATGGATTCTTCATGCATACTACCCAGCCATCCTCCGCAGAAGTTCTACCAATTCGTAAGGCCACCTGCAAATTCTCTGCCTCTACATACTTCCAAGGACCCCTTTTGCCCCGGGAATTCTTAGGGGTCCTTAAGAAGCACAGCATCTCCGCACCCACCCAGAAGTGTAGGACAGAGAGGTCCTTATAGGTTATCCAAACCTATTGGTTCAAAGAGGGGACACAGAGGCTGAAGAGGGGAGGATTTGCACCAGGCCATGGAGGGGGTAAGCCGAGGTAAAGACAGGACTCCTTGGACATCCAGGACCAGCCACTCATCTCGATGGTCACCGTCGGTTTCCCTGGTCATCCCAGATAAGATGGCTTCATCGAGGCTCATGTTATGGCCCGGGCTTTCTCCCAGGTGGTGTGGGATTCATAATGGGCTTTATTTTTTATTTTTATTGTGCTGGCTGTGGATGAAGGGGGAACTTTGAGGCGGGGAGGGCTGTGTGCTGGGCAGTTGAAGGGTCGGTCAGAATTTATGGGCTTGCCGTCTGCTATGGGCTGGGTTTATTGTCCTTTGTAAATTCTCCACCGTTTCCCCCCCTTTGAAGTCAGGAGCGTTGGAATCAGTGGCCTAATTGATACAGGATGGGAAGAGGCTAGGGATGCTCCGCAGAGACGGGGCCAAGGCGCTCCGGCAACCATATGCGTTTGGGCTCAGGAGCTCCTCAGACGGGAACGATCTGCTGGCCCAACACAACTCAGAACGAGCTGAGACTCTTCCCCGGGGCCTTCCTGGCCTTGCCCGTGTCTATCTCCGACTTCACCTCCATCCTTTGACTTCATCCTCCTCCTCTCCTCCTCCGGCTCACCATTAACTTCTCCACTTCTTTAATGATCTGCATCTGTTCCCACCTCAGGGCCTTTGCACACGCTGTTTCCTCTCTCTGGGTTCCTTCCCAAGGGTTCTTTGGGTGGCTGGTTCCTTTGATTACTTAAGGTCTCTGTTCATATGCCATCCAGGGGCTCCATGGGAGCTTAGCGAAAAAGTGTGCTCGGGAGGCTGGCACATGATGATTTGATTAAGGAGTCTGAGCAGGTGGGCCACACAGGGCTGCGTGCACTGTTGAGGGACGCTCTGGGACTTGAGTCTCTGGTGAGAATTTGGAAGATGCACATGGAAGAACAAGAAGCAGGAAGTGACACGGAATTGAGGTTTACATATATCCCTGAGGAGCTGCGTGGCTGTATCAGATTTTGCTACTGAATAAATGACTCCAAACTCCGTGGTTGCAACAGTAACTGCTTGTGTAGCTCAGGAGTTTGGTGGCTTTTCTGGTTCACCTGGAGACTTTCGTGGGCTGCCGATGGCTTCTGGGTCCTCTGGGACCGGCTGGTGGCAGACAGTGCCACTCTGCAGCTGGCCTTTGCTCTGCGAGCTCTCTTCTGCTCCACAGCTGAGCTCAGCCTCGTCCCAGGCAAAGCTCAGGTAGCCCAGGAGGGGACAGAGAGGGCCTGGTCCCGCTCAGTCAGTCAATCACTGTTCAGTCAGCGTGGCTGCAGCGATGCACACGTAGGCTTAGGTGGAGACAGCGGAAGTGACATTGAGCCTGAATACCAGCCGTGCACGGTTAAGCCAGTGGGGTTCATCCTGGGCCTCCATGTCATGTCTGGAAAGTGGGGACCCTCGTGGCTTCTGTCCACCCCACTGTGTGGAAGTCCAGAGCACAGGGCAATGAATGCAATGCAACGATTATTTGGCGCCACTGTGTGAAGTCTTTGTGTTGGAAGCATAATGAGTTAGAAAAAAAGATCTAACGGGGAATGGAATCACAAAGGACTCTATAGGACCCTGCTGTAAGAGGCGCTTAGAATTAAAAATATAAGTAATGATGCTGGTGGCTCCAACTGTGCCCATCATTTCCCGAGGCATTCCAATACCCCAGGGCCCGCGGTAGACGTGGAAATTAGCCTAGTAAAGCAGTTATAAGCTCAGGTTTTCCTTGTGCTTGAATTCTGCTTCCGTCATTACTAGGCTGTGTGAACCTTGGCAGGTGACTTAACCTCTCTGAGCCTCTGTTTTCTCTGTAAAATAGGGTCTGTGTGAGGGATGGCTCCACATGGTTGCTGGGGAATTAAATGAGATAATCCATAGAAAGCTTTGACGGAGCCTGGCACCCAGCGAGTGCTCACTAATGCAGAATCGGAGCTCAGCGTATTTATGAATAAATGAAAGAAGAGAATAACACAAGAGAGCCAGGCGGGGACTGGGGGTTAGGGGAGTACCTAGATCCACACCTCTCTGAATCTTCTCAGTCTAGGGAGTGCATGGAACATTCTAGACTCAGAAGAGGCAGACATGGCGGCATGAGGATGCCGACAGTCCCATGGGGATCCAGAATCAGGAATCTTCAAGAGAATAGGCCTTGCCTTCTCTTCATAGTACATAGTGGGCCCTCAACCAGTGTTTGTTGAGTGAATTACTGAGCATATGTATGCACAGACAAAGATTCATGCGACACATATCATCCTGCCCCTGGGAATTGAGACCTCCTTCAGGAGACTCCCAACCCCCCAGGGCAGAGCCTGGCACATAGTAGGTCCTCAGCCAGAAAAACTATTTGTCTGGCCCCAGAGCCGATCAACCAAACTGGTGACCGGTGCTTCAAAGAGAAGATGTCTGCCCTCTGCCCTCTGGGGCCAGCCCTCCTGTGCCTCGGCGAAGTGATTTTCCCTTCTGTGGTTTGAAGCCAGTTCCTTGACATTGTGTAAACATGGTTTTGTGTGGTTGAAAATGTATGTTAAAAATGTCACTAATTACCCAATAGCCTGTAACCACTTAATTGGTCTGTCATGTAAATACCTAATTAGGGGCCTTGGAGAAGGGGGCAGATGGGAGGCCCAGCCACCCGGAGGGAGACTTCTGGAGACTTCTTTCTCTTGAGGTTCTTTAGAGACACAGGGGTCCCCTGCATCGGTGGCCAGAGGAGCGGGGGGGACATTCTCAGGCTTCCTCAGAGGCTCTGGCCTCCAGTTTGCGGCTGGGGCCGGCACGGAGCCACCAAGTTTAATGGGAACCAACTGGGCCTGCCCTCCCCCGCCCTGCAGAGCGTGCACATTTCAACCCAAAGATTCACACATGTGAGTGGCGCCCGCGCTTGCCTCTTCCTCCAGAGAGCCCAGGTCGCTGAGGCCCTATCCTTACTCTTCGGGCCTCTGCAGTGGGTGATGAAGAGGCTGAACCCCAGCTGAGCCCACCTCGAAGTCCTCCAAGGGAACCCCCGGTGCCCAGCACCTCTCCTCCCTGCCTCCAAGGACGGGGGTGGCCCTGGGTGCTCTGGTGACGGCCGCGGTTCGTCCCAGGCAAGATGTTGGCACAACTTTTATCTGTCTCCTTGGAGACTTCTCTTTATGACCTCCTGGCCACATGTGGGGAGGGCAGAGCGTATTGATCACAGCTGCTCAGACAGTCGCCATGACTTCAGAATGAGCAATGTCCACGTCCCCTGGGCTTGTCCTGCTTCAAAGCGTTTCCCTGCAACCGGATCCCTGGCCTGGTCCTGGGGAGGGCTGGGCCTCCCTGGTCTGGTCAGCACATGCTCAGTTCCCTTTTCCCCCCCGAGGCTGATGGTTCTGCCGTTTCTCCTGAGTGCCGCAGAAGTTAGGGGCTTGGGGGAAAAGAGGCCTAAAAGCCCCGTCTCTTGTATCTACAAGCTTGGAGAGTACGTCCAAACCCTTTGCCCTCCTGAGCCTCAGTGGTCTTGTCTAGAAAATGGGTATGATAATGGACCAGTAGCGAGTTGCTGCAAAGATGGAATGAGACCGGGATCTAACTGCAAGGCAGAGCCCCCGTGAAGGGTCACTGGTGCTTATGGATCTGACTTCTCAACTGTAAATGGGAAGAAGCGTCGACCTCAATGGGTCGTGTTGGGGCTGGAAGGACTTGCCATGCACAGGGCATGACAAGGTGCCCAACACACTTTAAGTGGCCCGTGTGTGGATCACTGACTTCACAGTCTTTGTTGTTATTAACATCTTTTCATTCCAGGGTTCTGGCCAACATCAGGCTTGGAAATGGAAGGATTAGGTGACTTGGCCAGGCTCATAAAACTGGCAAACAGCATGCTGGGATTTGAACACATCTCCGTGTGGTTCTGAGCCTGAGGTCCCCTCTTTCCACTGTCATCCTCTCTTGGTCCATGGAGAGGTATTCAGGTTATGGGCAAGCAGTGATCACAAAGTATACTATCCTTAAAAGAGGCCAAAATGATTAATTAGTGATTCTGGTATTTTAATCCTGGGAGCTATTTCTTTTTCTTTTGTCATAAGACAGTGATAAATATAACATTTAAACATTTTTTTAGAATAATGATTTGGATCTCAAGTGTCCCCAAGTGTTCATAAGCCCAAGGCTGGGTGGCCAGCCTGTGGTGCAACTGGACACTGTGGAGCCTGTAGGGGGCGGGGCCTCAGGGGAGGAAGTTAGGTCATGGGGGGGCGTGTCCTTGGATGATGGCTCCTCCCCACTCTCTCTGCTGCCCTGTCACCAAGAGGTGAGCAGTTTCCTTTGCTACATGCTCCTCCATGATGTCCTGTGCCACTACAGGCCCAAAGTGATAGGGCCAAGTGACAAGGAACTGGAGCCACTGAAACTATGAGCCCAAACAAATCTTTCTTCTTTATAAGTTGATTGTCTGGGGTATTTTGTCAGAGTGAGGAAAAGCTGACAGATACTAATTTAGAAAACTCTGCAGGTGATGACGACTTAGATGTCTTAAAAAGAAGTTTATTTTGAGGTAGGAGAACACCATTTATCTATTTATTAAATGAAGAACCAGATGATTTATTTTTTTATCATCTTTTTAAAAGAAAATTTAGAAATTTGGAAAAATAGAAGAAATTTTTAAAACTCATCATTTTCTTATACAGACATTGAACCATTTTGTAGAAGTTTTGTTTCAGGCAATTTTTTTTTTTACAAGAGTTTTTTAAAATACCCAGTTTTAATAATACTGCAAAGCTAACAGTGTATCCCCATTTTCTTGTGATATTTTTACAGAGGCACTTGGTATTATTGTAAGTTTTTTATGAGCCGATTTTTAATCATTCATCAAAGTAGGGTCAACATTAATCTTGTGTCTCTAATTCTTTCCTATTACAGACACCAATTCAATGAGCATCGGTTTTTGTACTAAGTTCTTTTTTTTCTTCCTTTCTCTCCCTTCCCCACTTCTCATCTATTTTTCTTAATGCTTAGATTTTTTAAAAAATGAATTCTTCTAAGAAAACTGCAGAGCCCAAGCTGTGGACATTTTAATGCCATAAATATCCATGGCTAAGGTTTGTTTTGGGGGGTGGTTACCAGGGATTGAACTCAGGGGCACTTGACCACTGAGTCACATCCCCAGCCCTATTTTGTATTTTCTTAGAGACAGGGTCTCACTGAGTTGCTTAGCGCCTCACTAAATTGCTGAGGCTGGCTTTGAACTTGTGATCCTCCTGCCTCCGCCTCCCGAGCTGCTGGGATTATAGGTGTGCACCACCACACCCAGCCTGCTAAGGTTTTTTAATTTTTGCTTTTGTACTGGGGATTGAACCCAGGGGTGCTTAACCACTGAGCCCCATCCCCAGCCCTTTTCATATTTTATTTAGAGACAGGGTCTCCCTAAGTTGCTTAGGGCCTCACTAAGTTGCTGAGGCTGGCCTCCAACGTGTGATCCTCCTGTCTCAGCCTCCCGAGCCAACGGGATTACAGTTGTGCTGGTAAGTATGTTTTTGCCAAGATGTCCATGTGACATCTTGAGGTTCCTCTGGTTGTCCAGTTTCACAACCATGGGTCCAGGTGGCCGTCCATTCTGTCTCCATTTATTCACCAGCTCCTATTGCGCCTGCGTGTCCTGGCAGGGTTTGCCAGCACGTTTCTAAGGTGCAGCAGATGGGCCTCCCCAGCTGTGAGTCAGAAATCACAGTGAGACAAGGAAGTGGCTCATCTTGGATTCTCAATGTTTCCCTGAGGACTGACGGGCAGAGGTCTCCTCTGGACCTCTGGCTTTTTGTGGGGAGGTGCCCAGTGGCCCAGCACTTCCAGGAACCCTGCCCTGATGTTCGCCAGCACCCAGCTTCGTGGGGAGAAAAAGCCGCAAATGCTCATTGTTTGAGCCTGTTGGAGCGAGGACTTAAGTGTCCGAGTGAGCATTCAGCTCTCCGCCTCCTCGTTACCTCTTCTCTCCAACAAAGCTTTTATACAGAACACGAGCGTCCATAAATAACGGACCAACCTATAAATAAATACAGCTGGGAGCCCACAAAAGCCCTTGACAAATGCTGTTTATTTAATTTCTCAAGTGTGGTCCATTTGGGATCCAATGCGGGGGGACCGCTAAGCTTTTAAAAGCCAGCTTATGTGCCTAATCTTGATTTTCCTTTCGAGGGGCCGTCCTGCTGTCTCCCCAACACCTGCCTAGTTCAGTAGAGCCGCAGGGCTGTCCGTGAAGACAGGAATTTAGGACAAAGATGGGCTTCGGAGGCCCTTCCCAACGAGGGCCACTCAGGTGGGGACAAGTCCAGTCATGCCCTCACTATTGATCTGGCTAGCACGGAGCTGGTCTGATCTCACCTACTGTGCTTGAGCCACACCGGCCTTCTTTGAAACAATCCTGCCCCAGGATTTTTGCACATGCTCTTCCTTTGCTAGAATGTTCTGCATCTGGCCCTGAATGCAGACTCCTTCTCATCTGTTAGGTCTCAGGTCCAATGTTAGTTAGCTCCCCCTACAGACTCCAGTAGCCCAGAATATCAAAACTCACCTACAGACACCTATTAGGCAGACAGTCTGTTATATTTCCTTATAGTATTTAGTACCATTTAGAAGTATTTTATAGTTGCATTTATATATCTTTTGACTGTTTGTCTCCAATTCCCCACTAGGAATTAAGTTTCGTATGAACAGAACATTTTGTTTATTGCTGATTTGCAGGACAGTGTCTGGCACATAGTAAAAAGTCAATAAATACTGGTTGGAAGACTGGAGAGAGGATTTATTACAAGGAAGAAATGGATTGTGGTAGAATCATGATCCAAATGACAGTAATTCCCCACTCTTTAGGCAAACTGTGCAGTGATTTTGCAGTTCTTTCCATCAAAAGGTAGAATCAGCTGCCCCACATCTGAATCCACGCTGGGCTTGTAGATTCACTCTGAGCCAATAAAATAGTGCTGATGTGACAGCATTGTCAGTGCCCAGACTGGGCCTCCAGAGATCTCGCATGCTTCTAACCTATCTCATGGAAATCTGCCTTCACTAGGAAAACATATGGCCCATTCACCTCTGTCACCTAAGAGCCAGTCAATAGCCAGACGCAGGAGGCCATCTTATACATGCACCCTAGCCAAACAATGATGCACAGGAGAATCCTATTGAGGTCCAATGGGCCTGGCCCAGAGCTGTAACATCAGCCACAGAAACATAGACTTGCAGAAATCTACTGAGCTTGGGGCACTTTGTTATGCAGCAATAGCTATCTGATACATAGAACACACACACATTCATATTTATCTTGGTACACAGTAGGTGCTTGATAAATGGTAGCTACTTATTGTTGTTGTAGGTGTGCCTTACTTGGTGATTGAAGAGCCTTCTCCATCTGGGCCATCAAAAGTTGAATCATGAGCTATGTAGTCATATGCTGACCAGGCGGTGTGTCCCCACTAGACCCTGCAGGGTCCATTTCAACTAATAGAAAATCTCTCTCGAGCTTTGCACTTGGTCCCTTGACCTCAGGGTCAGAAGAGCATTGAGGACCCCGGTGCAGACCTGGCTCTTTGTGGGGCCTGAATAATACATGCATTTTTTTCCTGTTGCTATGATGTTTTTAGACCTTTGATTTACAGTGATGAACATGCCCCTCCGTTTGCCCTGGCTTTTGTTAATGACCCATCATGAATTATCCACGAAAGAAATGTTAAACGAGCTAATTAGGCATTAACCTTACATTATAGATTAACCACACAATTGGATCCTTCACAGCTAGCCCTGTGACAGCACAGAGCATTAAGTATTGATGTCCCAGGAAGGGCCGGGAGATGGAGGGAGAAAGCGGAATGAATCTGGGCAGGGTAACAATGAAGGCGCCTCCTTGCCAGCGGCGGGCCGGCAGGAGGGGTGTCGGTGGGAGGCCCTTGACCTGCCTGGGGTTTGACTCTTAAAGGACCCATTCATTAGCTGAGTCACCTCATAAAACAGGAAGTGATAACGACTCTCCCATAGAGCAGTGACAAACGGGTGAACCATGTTCTGAGAACCTGCCATGAACTAGGCTCTTGAAATACATTCTCCTTTTGGATAATTGGTCGTTGGAGCCCACCATTAAGGAATGCCCATCTTTCCCCTCCCTGGGCCACTCTGTGTGGATACGCCAGGCAGAGTCAGGTGAGTGAGGTTAGCATCCTGAACACAAGTGTTGACAAACTAGTCCAGCTGGATAAAAACCCCCCAAGCAGCTAGGTGACCTCGGTCAGTCAAGAGAAACATAAACCATGTACTGAGGAGTTGATACGTGGACACACACCAAATATATTACGTGTAGAGAGGAGATAAACCATATATTGATAAATTGCTATGTTGGTGTATATTAAACACACACATCAACTTTATAGCTTATAGAACTTTCTTATCTCTGATGGAATTTGCTTCATGGAATCTACCAGAGATGGGGTCAGGAATGGCTTTGTGTTCTCTATTGAACAGATGCAGAAATTAAGGGCCACAGATAACAGATGATTTGGCTCAGGAGTGGAGACACAGGTTGAATTTGGTCTTATTCCAAGTCTAGTTCTGTTTTCATCACTTTTTTTTTAACCTCTTCCTCCAAGGCACCTCCCTTTTCTGGGATAAGATTCTCAATTATACAGTGGGGGGTGTAGGGGGAAGGCTGCTCAGCCCACACCCTCTTCTCAAGGAAACCATTGGCCTGACAGGTATGTAGGAAGCCATGTTGTCGATCACATGACCTCATTCCCGGCATTCACTTTCGCTGTAACTGATTGGATGAGAGGGAGGCACCTGATCCAAGGCAGCCAATCAGAAGGTCTTCCATGAGCAGAGGTAAAAATAGACCAATCAGATGATGGAGACACTGTGTTGTGGCCAACTCCAGGTGTGGGATGCTCCTGCCTGTCTCAAAAGGATGCCAGGCCACTTCTCCATTCCGCATGGTGTCAGATGTCCTTGTAAGACAAGAGTTTACAAAGGCCCCTGAGTGGATGATGTATGGTGGAAATGTCACCCATGTTACCCACCATGTCCCTGGAGTCAGATATCCTCGCAGGACAGGTGCCATGAAGCATTGTGAGGAAGCAAAGCCTTCAGTGGGATGGTGGAAAAATAAGTGACATCGGGTGACATGTGGATTCTGGCCCCCCACTGTAAAGATAGTAGGGCCAGTATTTGAGATTTCCACTGCCAGGTCTGGAGGGGCCCCACATATTCTGCCTCAAGAGCTAAAAGGGGAAAGCATGAATCACATATTGTATAGGATGCTTTGAGTTTTACGAAAACTGAAAATAAATCTACATTAAGGGAAAGTGGTGGCTAGATTTCATTTTGCAAGATTTGCTGCGGTTTTCCTACTTTTTAAGGCTGTTTTTGAGGGGAAAGCACATTGGAAACCACCAAATTACCCTTATAATCCTTTCTTTTTCTTTTTTCTTTTTTTAGCCTCAATTTCAAGTGGACATTTGGAGCAGAGACTGGAGATATAGTGACACTGTCACCACAGGTGTGTGGGAGGGTGACTGGCCACCTCCACTCTGCACCCTTGTGGGAGGAGTGTTCACACAGGAATCTGCTAAGCCCCCTTGGTCAGGGGAGGGGGAGGGCAGGGTTTAAGAACCCAGGAGGGTCCTGCCCTTTCTAGGTGCTCTGGATGGTCTTTCCTGCTTTTATTTCCCAGATGCCTCCTTTGTCTTTCCTTTCATCCTGATTCACTTTTTCCCTTTTATCTCTCTTTGCTTTTTTTTTTTTTTAATTTTGTCCACAGGCATATAACATAATTTTGTGTTATTAAAATTTGCCATTTTAATCTTTTGGGAGCACAAGGTCAGTGGCTTGCAGTGGGTTCAAGTTGAGTGTCCCTGTCCACCTTCCATCTCGAGATCTTTTCCATCTTCCCAGACTGAAACTCCGTTCCCATGAAAGGATGATTCTTCATGATCTCTACCCCAAGCCCCTGAAATCATTCTGTTTTCTGTCTCTGGGAATTTGACTGTTCTCGGGAGCTCATGTAAACAGGATCATGTGATTTGTCCTTTCATGTCTGGTTTTTTGTCTTAGCATGTTTTCAAGGTTCATCTAAACTGTATGGGAATTTCCTTTCTTTTTTTAAGGCTGAATAATATTCCATGACATGGGTGGACCACGTCTGTCATCTCCCCACCACGGATGGACATTTGGGTTATTTCCATGACTTGGCCACTGTGAGTGGTGCTATGAGGACATGGGCTTGTGGCATCTTGCCTTGCCTTTGCTGTCTTCTCCAGGGAGGTATGTTAAGCTCACACAGTTGGCCAAGTGTCCTCCTTCTGGGGCTCGCCCAGCTGCCTCTGGCTGTGCGCCTCTGGCCAAGGATACAACAGGAGCTGTCCATCTCGTTCTAGAGTGAGTGACACAGAGGAGACAGGATAAGGCCTTGTCCCTTCCAATAGTCAGGGGACAGTCAGAGGTGGATCCTAACAGGCCATGGAAATTCTAAAGTGGCAAAGGAGAATGTGGAGGAAGAAAGTCTGGACTTGGTGTCTCCCGGCTCTGGAGTCCGTTTTGGCCCTTACACCCTGACTGTGTCCTCTGTACCCGGGGCCGTGTTGAAGATGATAGGAAGCAGCCCGTGCCAAAGGCCAGGCTCAGGGAGGTGACAGGGGACTCTCAGCAGCTTCTTGCCTCACGCAGCCCAGGAGGGCAGAGGCTGTGGTCTCAGGCAGGGAGGGTCGGAGGTCGGCACTGGGGATTAGCTCTGGGAAGGGTGGAGGCTGAGGAGGCTCCAGGCTGCGGGTTTGCTGCAGGAAAGTCTCCTTTGGTGGCTCCCGCCCTGGGAGACCTTGCCGGCTTCTGAGGAGCTGTGGCCCGAGTTCCATCTTCTCCATGTGGGTACCCAGATCCCTGTGTGGCCACTTGGTCTGGAACGCAGCCTTTGGAGCCCTCTGGGCCGAGCTGATCTTGCTCTTTCATGCTGCCATTTCACTTCTGGGGCGAATGGCCCAACACTGGGAAACTGGCCTCCCGCTGGGGGATCCACCCAGCTGTGGCGGGAAGGGGAGAGATCCGGGCTCCCACGTCCTGGGTGCCAGCGGGGCCTTCCCCAGATTAACTTGAGGCCTCTATTCTCTTGAGTCCAAGACGGAGGGAGTCTGAGCCCATCTCATGTTTTCAGCAGAAAGGGAGCATGGTCCTGTGCTTTTGGCTCATTGACAGACATTTCCTGAGGACCTACTCTGTGCTCAGCTTTGTGTTAGGTGTGTGGGTGCAGAGACGGGCGTCAGCTTGCTGCTCTCGAGGTACTCGGGTCTCGAGGGGAGGAAGGCGACAGTTCAGGGCCCAGGGGTGAGGGGCATGATGCGGGGAGGCACCAGGGGCCTTGGGACTGGAGACAAGGGGCCGCCAAAGCAGGGAGGCTTCCTGGAGGCAGAGGCAGATGAAGCAGCCATATGAAGAGACACCGGGAAGGTGCTCGAGGAAGAGGGAAAGGGACGGTGCAAAGACCCAGATGTGAGAAGGAACTTGGCCTTTGGGAAGTTCAGAGCAGTCCAGCCTGGTTTGGGGAAGGGAGCCATGGAGGGACGGGGAGTCTGAGGGCTGAGCCCCTTCCGGGAAGCAGCGGCCAGCTACAAGGCTCCCGCAGGTCCAGGGGTTGGGATTTGGTCTCCAGAAGGCAGGGGCTGCGGAGGAGGGGGTTCTTGGCAAGAGAAAGAGGGGCCTCCCCAGAGCTGCCCCAGAGCCGAGCCTGGCTGGACTGCAGCAGAGGGGCTCCATGCTGGGCCACTGCCTGGAGCCTTTATTAGACACCAGCTGTGTATCTAACACGTTGCCAAGCTGCGGAAACAGGCACGGGTAGGCCATGGCTCTTGCAGGGGTGAGCGTGGGCCTGGCTGGGGCGGGGGAGAAGAGATCTGAAGATAGAGACGGGGCTGTGCTGAGGGCCAGGGAGGTGAGCTGGGCCTGGGCTTGGCATGAAGATTTATAACCCCCTGGTCCTGCTCGGGCCCCGCCTCCCCTCCCCCGGGCCCAGCGCCTTTCTCTTTCTGGCGGTGTGTTCTAGAGACACCCATTATCTCTATTAATACCAGCCACAGGGTCATTTACTCAGGCACCAACTTTTCCTCCAGCATAAATATTTATACAGGACTGACCTGTGGCTGGTGCGTTTTCCTTTTATTTGATTCCTGCCGCTGTTTGTGTCTTGCTAGTCTGTCGGCTAACGTGTTTAGCTCCTCTGTCTGGAACCTTCGGAGCCAGCCAAGTCTCTGGGAATGGCTGGGGCGGGGGTGGCGGGCGGGGGCGGGGGAGGAGGAGGCAGGCGGGTCCCTCTCCTGCTGGGCCTGTTGTGGCAGGTTGGCAAAGCTGGGGAAAAGGGGGCTCTTTGCTCTCTCAAAACTGCTGCCCCCCCCAAATCCAGGCTAGAAGTAGACTCGTGGGCAAGCTGAGGAACTTAGGCAGGGGACCCCCACATTAGCAAGAGCCCCTTCTCAGCTGCATGGGCACCTAGCGGAGTGTTCCTGTGGCCACGCTTTGCAAAAGCAAGATAGTTTTGGCAGCTTTCTCTTAGACGTCTCTGCCCAGCTGAACAAGCTGTGGCTCCCCGACTCCCCCAGACCCGGATCTGTTTGTGGTGATTTAAGTTGCGAGTGGGTAAATGCTGAGACGGAAATATTACGGTATTGAAGTAATACCAGTGTTAATCATTATAATAATCATGACATCCCCGCTGCATCCCCAGCCCCGGAGACACACATTATCCTCCTGGGGATGCACAAGAGGCATTGGGGGAGATTGTCACAACTCATAGCTGGAGTCGCTAGGGCTTGGATCTAGGGTTGCTGCTGCCTTCCTCGAAGCCTCTAGAAATGGGAATAATCGGAGTCATGTATTGAGTGTCTGCCGAGCACCAGGAATTGGACATACTTATTATTTTTATTTTTTCCAAACCCTCTGTCAAACAGTGCCGCAAAGTAGAAAGAGAATATTGGCTTCGTTTTTGTAAAGGAGAAACCAGACGCTGGGAGGGGAGAGTAGCATTGCTAAATCAATACGGCCGATGCATCGCCAGTCAGAAGGGGAGGCTGCCGTGTCTGAGTGTCCCCCAGCGCCAGGAACCTGGCCACACTGCAAACAGGTCAGGAAGGAGCGCCCCCAAGTGTGGGCTTACGTTTGGTTGTGCAATAAAGAGTGACTTTTCCTCCACCTTTAACTTTGTCTTTTGTGTTGTTTTGGAAACTTCATAAGGGAAATTCCATACGGTTCCTAAAGGACACCAGAGATGCTGTAGAAACTTCTGTCCCTCTGCAGGTGGATGGCATGTGAGGCCAAGCTGGAGGCGGCCAGCCAGGAGCAGAAGGTGCCACGGGTCAGAGTTGGGGTGGGCACAGGCGCAACTGAGACGGAGGAGGGCTGCTGATTGGGGACTGAGGATGGTGTGTTCGGATTTGCTCTCTGCTCCCAGATCTCCACCCTCATGCTCCCTGCGGCCCAGACCCAGGCGTGAAATGTCTGCTGAGACCTGCCACAGCCTGCTGGCTCCTTTAAGGGCAGAGTCCTCAGACCCAGCCCATTACCTGGCCCAGGGTCGGTGCTTCATAAGGACTGGCATTCACGAAAGGCAGGAAGGGGTGAGCGAGTGACTTCCGGCATGGACCACCTCTTAGAAGCATTTGGATTTTAATGAAAGCTCTGAAGATCAGGCCTGATACTGACCCCGGACACAGCAGTAGAATCCTCAAGATTTGGGGTCAAATGGCCATTTTCTTTAACATTTAGCTGTGAAACTGTGTCTCTTTCCCAACTGGGGTGGATCATATCAGTTCTAAGTGGCAAGGCGGACCTGGCTTGCCATGAGGGGTAGAGAACAGTTGGGGTAGAAAAAAAGCTGACATTCTGAGCTCAGGCCATTGCCTTGACCAGCATTAGCTGTGTGTTCAGTGGGCAAGTGACTCAACCACTCTGTGCCTTGTTTGCTCATCTGGAAATAGTCACAGTATCTCACTGAGATTTCACCAGAATTAATTTAGTTAATACTATAAAAAATATAAAGCTATGAAAACAAAGGTTGGTACAGAACTCATGATCAATATTTGTTGTCTATGGTTATTATCCATATTTATGCATTGAATACTCATTGTATTCCCAATCTTAATCATAACATCTCTCTTTGGTCAAGTGCTTACAATACGCAAGATGTTACTCTATTGTCTCCTTGTAAGACTCTATAAAACATTTACTTTTGTTTCTATGAGCTCCATTTTGCAGATGGAGAAATTGAGGCTCAATACAGCTAAGCCACTAGGCCAAACACCACAGCTTCTTGATGGAGGCAAAAAAATCAAGCCAAGTTTGACATTAAAGTTTGTGTTACTACAAATCCGGATATGTACCCAGACCACGCAGGTGACCAGGGGTTGGCAAAAGATCAGGGATCAGTAGCCACATGGGCTCCGGTCAGGAATCAAAGTAACCCGGTTCCACTGACTTTTGAATTTCAGCTGATTCTCAAGTGTAGCTTGAGAATCACTTTGAATCACTTAAAAAAAAAATTCTTGTGCCAGGTATCATCCCCAGGGTCCGGGGGGTGTCATTTGGACAGCAGGCCCTCTGTCAGTTCCTTAGTGAGCCAAGGTGGAGAGGCACTGTTTAAAAGCACCAAGTGGGTCGCATAAAACGTGCTAGTCACTGTGTTCAGCTAAGGGACCATCAGTTTACAGTCTTACGTGAAGATAATGTCTCTGAATGAGGTGAATCAATCCATCCGTCTTCTCATTGGTTCACTGTCTACCCACCTACACCCCCCGTTCATAGGTCCCCCCTCCATTCTCCCATTGATCTATTCATTTATCCTTCTATCCTTCCATCCATCCTTCCATCAGTCCTCCCTCCCTCCCTCCCATCTTGCATCTCCTTATTCCTGCATCCACCCCATCAACCCACCCACACATTACTTCCTCCTCCTCCCCACTCGCCTATCTATCTTTCCCATCTCCCTGTCTCCTCCTCCCACTCCCTGCCTTCCTCTCCCTCAGTTAGGCCCCCTCTTCTGCAGCCCACAGCCTGGGTGCACCCTTGGTACAGCCCTCATTGCAATGGCGCAAGCTCAGCCTCTCCCCCTTCTCTCCTCCCGGTTGCTCCTTTTCTCTGATTAAGGTGCGAGTGAGGCGCCCGGAGGAAGCTCACCGGAGAAAGAAAAGAAATCTGTTTCTGCTTTTCCCCTGCGTGACCTTTCTTTCCCGAGGAAGTCTCTTATAAACACTTGCAGCTCCTGAGCGCGCCAGGGCTTTGGAGCGGCTCCTCCAAGTCGAAAGGCAATCTCGAGTGCATACCTGGTGTGCGGCCATCTGCATCCAGGAGGAGGTTTAAGTGGGGCGCTGACCGTGCAGCCCGGGGGCTGTCTTCTCTCTTCTCCACCATGGCAGGCCTGGTGGGATTGAAGAGGAAGGACCACAGAGATTGTTCCTGAGTTTCCAGAGTTCCGGAGTCTCTCTCCACCCAGACTTGGCACTACTGATACTTTGTGCCACCCAGTTCTTTGGTGAGGGGTGCTGCACTGTGCTGGGCGTTATAGGATATTGCGCAGCATCTCTGGTCTGTCCCCCCTAGATACTCCCCACTGCCAGCCTCCAGGATCCAAAACATCTCCAGTCATTGCCAGATAATTCTTAGAGGGAAAAAAATCACCCCTGGTTGAGACCCGCTGTGCAAAACCAGGCTCATGGTAATTGGCATGATGCCACACAATGGAATGTTCTTTTGTTAATAATGATTTCTATGTTCAGCAGTGATGACTGAAATCCTTATTCTGCATGTCACTCTTTCCACTCACAACAAGCACAGTGTCATGGTAACAGTAGTGATAGATAATTAGCACTGATGGTCTCCACCATGAACTTGGCTTTGCATAGATCAAGGGTAGTGGTTCTCTGCGATGGCTGCCAGCGAGAATCAGTTTAAAAATCTACAGCGCCCAGGCACAGCCCAGCTCCATCACATCTGTGGGTGGGCCCCAGGCCTCTGCATTGTTGGAGATGGAGAACTTCTGCTTTGGGTTCCTTGGGGTCCAAGTTTATCCAAAACCTTCACCGCTTTAATCTGTCACCCCAGAACGGCACTAGCATTCACTCCTCAAAGTGCCTCAGTTTGGAGGGTGAATGAAGTAGTCATCCACTTGCGCCTGTTCAGCCATCTTTACAGACAGGGTCCACTATTGTCTCTTAAGCTGTGTCTTAAAAGCAAACAAAGAAGACTGCATTTGTCCCTTCTTTAGGAGATGTGTCCATCTGGGGTCAGCGAGTGGGGTTCTGCTTGTTGAGGTCACTCTGTGACCTTGGCTGACGGAGCATGGACCAGCTCTGATCTAACCTGGGTCACCCTGGCATTTAGATGCTACATCCAGCTCAGGAGAGAAATGCCTGTCGTGGATACTCACGCCTCATTGGTCGGAACTAGTCACATGACCCTCCCAAGCCAAAGAGGGACAGAGAGCAAAATCTTTCTGCACCTAGGAAGCTGGAGAGCTAGCCAGGGAGAGATAGCCAACAGCCTCCATGCTCACTGGGGGAAATCTGGAAAACAGAAAAGAGCAAAGAAGATGAAGAGCTAATCCCAACTTTTGGAAACAGTCGCGGTCGTCTTGGTGATGCTTTGCTGCATAACCTTTTGATGCCTCTAGACACACACATTCTCCCACCAACAAGCCCAAGTGCACACACACACAATCATGGAGTTCTGATCATGCTGTGTAAATTGGGCTTCACGTTTTAGCACTATTTCATTTCTCTGATCTTGGAATCTTGGTGAATTCTTTTTAAATACGTGATGCTCACCGTTGGAAAATGTTCCGTTGGGAGACTACGCTTTATTTAATTGGATCTTTATTGCCTTTTAATTTTTCCCATAATTCTTGCAATCATCACCTTACACATAAGTCTCTCTGGGTGCCTCTGGTTATTTCCATAGGTGAAAGTTCTAGGAGAGGAAATGATTGGCATAGTCGTTTGGGTCAGTGTGTTAAATTGCCACTGTAAGATTACACCAAGTCACACTCCTTACACTCATCCCTGTGCCTACCACCAGGGTATGGGAAAACCTGTTCTCTGCCCTTTCCAGTGCTAGCTATTACGTCTCACGCCATCTTTGCCAATTTTAAGAAGAAAAAAGTATTTTTCCCCTTCCATTTCTTTATTCACTATAGAAATGCTTTCATGGATTAATTGTTGATGCGATTTTCTGTTAGGGGTGCCATTTTTATTGCCTTAGAGGAGTTCATTATAATTCATCATGATCATAATGAGTTCACTGTGACATAATTATACATTGATAACTCACACAATTCCTACATCCCACCATTATAAAATATAATCATTATGATGAATTCAGCCTTGGTGATCATAATTTATAAATGTGTTTCCCTCCGTTTTCTAAGCGGTCTCTCTTTCGTCCTCAACTGGTGCTTTTTATTGGGAGGGTTTGGGATTTTGCTCTTACAATGGCTCACGATGCTCATGGAGTCAGAGCTACTGATTTTCTCTGACTTATGGCTCCCGCCACTGACTTTATAGTTGGAAAGCGCTTTCCTACTCATGGATCAGAAACTCTTCCTATTTTGGACGACTCAAGTGAACCCAGTGATCCACTTGTGACTTAGCTATTTGACCTTGGGGAAGTCACTTACCCTCTCTGTGCTTTGGTTTCCAATCTTAACCTGGGAATGATAATAGTACTTCATGGAGTGGAGAGAATCACCAAACCAGTCAGTTCACATCCCTGTCAGCGCCTGGCACAGTTGGCACAAGTGTCGGTTGTGTTCCTTTCTTTATTCAGTCGATTATTAATCATTTCTAATAGCGTGGCCTAATGGTGACAAGTGTCCTGATAGCACTCCTTGAGCCACCTGGCTTTCTAGTGTGTGCCGATGTGTCTATTTTCCGTCCATTAGCACCCAGTTTCCAGGCTCCTCGGGCAGCTCAGGGCTGATTTGGGTATCGGATGGTATCGGCCCTCACATGCCCTGCCCCTGCCTTCTAATCCCGTGGCTATTTTCATTCTTTTATTTATGTGTCTTTGGCTAAGACTCCTTTCATCATCGTCTTTTAAAAAGCATGATTAAAAGATTAAAGGGGATGAGGGGGGTGGTGGCTCTCGGCTCCTTGGTGTCAGAGCCCAGGGCTGGGAAGAGGCTGGATGTTTGGGGCAGTCCCACACACCTCGGAGCGACTCGGGTCCCAGCAACACCGGTGACATCAGGGATGGCCTGGGCCAAGGCCAGGTGGGTGAAAAGTTCATCCCATGCCCTCCGGTCTAGACTCCAAAAGGACCATGGCCCTGGCCCATGACCTCCTGGTCTTAGTCAGATCCTGATCCTACCAGTAACTTGCTGTGTTACCTTGATCAAGTGACTTCACGTCTCTGTGCCCCTATTTTTCTCGTCTATACAATCAGTGTAATGACACCCCCTGATCTCCCTGTGGTTTTAAGAGGTCTCAGAGAAATACTGCCTAAGTCTGGCCATTATTTTTGTTGTTATTACTACTACGCTTAATATCGGTAACATCAGTGGCTGCCATCGTTACCGTCATGTTTCTTTCTCTGAGGCCTTTTCCTGGGGAAGGTTGCCGCGAGGGCTCCTTGGAATCTCTGCATTTATCCTGCAGTTTCCTAGGCAACCCAGGACCACAGAGCAGCGTGTGCTGGATCTGTTGGCCAGTTAAAACTCAGTCTAGGCTGAGGCCTTGGCCGTGGGGTGGGCCTCTCTGAAACTTTCTTTTGGGCTTAGTGGCCACCGTGGGTAGAACAGCCATCTCCGAAAAGAGGCGTCCACCCTTCACCCTGTTAAAGTGAATGTGACCTTATTTGGAAAAAAACCGTCTTTGCAGATCTAAATGAAGGATGCCCAGATGGGGTCGTCTTGGAGTCCCCGGATGGGCCCTGAATCTAACGGCAGGTGTCCTTAGAAGAGCGAGGCAGAGGATGCTTAGACAGTGACGAGGACACAGGGGCCCAGAGGGCAAGGTCAGGCAGATATGGAGGGGGACCCTGAAGCCATGTTGCTATAAGCCGAGGAGCCAACGGAAACTGGAAGGGACCAGGGAGGGTTCTCCCTGTGCCCTCTGGAGGGGTGGGGTCCTGCTGACACCTTGATTCGGGACTCCTGGCCTCCGGAACCAAGACAGTAAATCCCCTGTCTTGGGAGCCAGCCGATCCATGGGGCCCCACAGACTCCACATGGACCCTCACCAGGAGCAGCTTTGCAGATGCAGCTGGGGGAAGAGTCCCGGGTGAGAGGCTAGGAGTCCTGGTGATCTCGGTGAAATCAATTCACCTCTCAAGACCCCAGGGTCCCCATCTTTGACACGAAGAGTTGTCACAGTCAGGGGTGGATGACAGGCTCTTGCAAACCAGACCTTTTTACTTGCAAGTACGTGAAGTGGGTCAGGGTGGGGACGGCACCAGGGAGAACCAGTCCCGGGAACCCAGGAGGCCCTTTTCCCTCTAAAGGAACAGTCATTGCTCAACTCCAGCAATTTGCTGCCAGACGGGAATTCCGGCTTTGTGTTGCCAGAGCTTCTTGTTTTTCGAGAAAAGAGAGATTTTTATGTAAAAATCTGACTTTTGAATGTCTGCCGTGGATTCAGATTTCTTACAAGCATGACACGGGCCAAACAAAGCAATCCTGCAGGCCAAAAGCGAACTCTGATCTAGTTGAACTCCACGGTCCCTCTCCAGCCCCCGGTGCCAGGACTTTCTCACTTGTGGGAATACCCAGGCCTCCGGAGCCCTGTTCCTGGCGAGCCCAGGATGGCAGCCCAGGGGGCTGGGCAGGGATCGCCGACCCAAGAAACCTGAAGCAGCGTGGGCCACCAATGCCTGCTTGGCTTCCTTTTTTCCTTCCTTGAGAGCCGCATGGTTTCAGGTAGCCTCTTGAGTTTTATGTGCAAAGCTTAAGCCCACTAGTCAGCCCGGGCTCCATCGTGCCCCATAAATCATAGGCTGTTTTTATTATTAATAATAAAATCCAGCTGATGCTAGAAACGCTCAGGAGCTCGGCGGTAGGAGGGTCGCTCTGCACCCAGGAGCGGACTGTTTGAGAATTCCAAGGGTTGCCTCCGAATGAAGTTTTATGTTCGTTCACTCAAAAGGTGCTTATGAAACACCTACTATGTGCCAGGCAGCTTGTGGGTGCTCAGAATACAGCAGTGCATGAGACACCGGTCTTCCTTCCGTCCTGAGTAAAGAACGGAGTGAGGAGTGTGATCCCGAGGGCTCTGACCCAGGCAAGGGCTCCTGGGTTCAAGAGCCAGGGATGTCAGTCACTTCTCTGTGTGCAGATAGTCCCATCTGAAAAAAATGGAGGCCCAAACTGGACAGTCTCTCTGATCCTTTGAGCTCTGAGACCTCAGGAGTCTTGGAGATGGAGATGGATTGGGACATCGCAGCATCTGCTTAACCTGAAAGATATTGAAACCGCAGCTCTGGACACTGCGGAGGGTGAAGCGAGACATTCCCACTGCCATCCATTCATGCAGATGGCAACGGCATGGGCCTTCAATGGGCCTTGAGATTTGGCACCAGGCTAGGAGTCCTCCCCGTTCCGACAGCCACGGTCACGAGCTGGTGGCGTCTACCATATGCCAGCCATGTGCATCCCTCGTTGGCACAGCGGCTATTTCTCAAGCATCTACTTAGTTCTGCGCACGGTGCTGCATGCCGGGAAATATCAGGGCAGCAGCTACGTGGGCCAGAAAACACGGGCAGCAGATGAAAGGATGGAACTAAAGTTTGAGTCAGGTGGAGGGGAGGAGAGAGAGGAGGGGAGGGAGAAGGAAGAGGAGAGAGAGCTCCAAGTGGTGCCTTCACAGACGTCTCCTTGGATAGTTGACATCTGAGCAGAGACCTGAGGACGCTGTGGAGGCACCGGGCAGGTGAGGTCAGGGAAGAACATTCTAGACCCAGGGAACACTGGGACAAACTGGGCATCCTGGAGGAGGAAGGTGGCAGGGTGTCGCAGCTCAGTGACCAGGAGAGTGAGGCTGGACTGGAGAAGAGGCTGGAGAAGAGGCCAGAAAATGGAGGCTTTCCTTTCCAAGTGCAGCGGGAGCCTCCTGGAGGGGGCTCAGCCCGGGGAAGAGTGTGATCTGATTTTGATGGCCATGTTGGTGGGACTGGGGGGTGGAACGGCAAGGTTGGGAGCAGAAGGCCCTATTCAAGTTGTCCAGGCAGAGGACAAGGGTGGACGGGGTGAGTGGGCCTCCTCAGGAAGGATTTGGGAGAGGAAGCGGATGAGATTTGCTCATGGGTTGGTGCAGGTTAAGCAGGTCACCAGGGGTGCAGGAGGCATCGGAAGAAGGCAACCCCGAATGCCCCTTTATTTTTGGCTTGAAGTGGATCTTCACCTTTAACCCTCGTCGTCGTCCCTGGAGGTGAATAATACTCTCCCATCTTAAGGCTGAGGAAGTCGATGTGTCTCCAGGTGACAGAGTGGGGCTCAAGCCCCAGTCGGCTTGACTTCTCCTGTTGGCATCTGTCCGGTCCCTTTTCAGGGTCCGGCTCGCCACCCAGGATCCAGCCCTTTCCCCGCTGTGCTTTGGGTGAGAGGCCTGGTTGGTGCAGCCTGGTTGGGTAACCCCCCGAAATGTCAGATCCTGTCGACTCCCCGGCAGAGATCAGCGGGGCAGAAGGCGCCTCTGGAACCCGCTCTGGGAAGTGCGGCTCACCAACCCCTCTGAACGCTACCCGGGATCTCATTGCCCCTCCTGCTCCTCCGATGGCTTCTAGCTTTCCACTTGTGACAGCTTCGGTGATCTCCTGTGACAGGGGGAATATGCAGCCACAGGGATGCAGCTCCGTGCCCGGGAAATGTCACCTCGTATTGATGTCACGGAGGAGAGAGAAGCAATTAAGGCGCCAGCCCGTTCTTGAAGCTCTGGCTCCAGGCAAACCGTAGGGGGGTGGAGAGGGAGATGGAGGAGGAAGGAACCGGAAGGGAGGCAGCGGGGTTGGGGGGACTGGCGGGCGAGCGAGGAGAGGAGCACGTTTCCTGGCGCAGAGTAGGTGCATGGCGTTTGTCGAATGAATAAGGGAAAGTGTAGGCTGGGAGATGGGTCACCTGACCTCCCCGCTGTGGAGCCACAGGACTCTCCGTGCCTGCTCCAGGGAGCATGAAATGTCGGGGGCTCACAGCTGACCCCTTGTAACAACTGCCCTTGGCCAGACGGAGCTGCTGGGCCACTCTCCCGGGGCGCCTCCATCCAGTGACCAGTTGGGTGTGCACAGACCTAGTCCCTTGGCCTCCATCCAGAATAGCTCTCGTGGGCCCCCTAGCTCCTGAGCTCCCTGGAGGATGGACGGACGTCCCTGTTCCAACTGCCCACAACCCAGATTCTCCACCTCCCCCCAAGTTCCCACAGTCCTTTGCAGGTGCTCCTGCCAATACTGCTCAGTGAACACCCCGCGTGCGGATCTCTCCCCCAGAGACCCCGCCTGGTAAGACACCTCACAGGGACCACACCATCAGTGTGTGGCTATTCATGGTGCTCCTCCTGCGGCCCCCCACTTTCCAGACTCTACGAGGGAGACACGGCCGGACTGAACTCTAGCAGCCCTTTCTGATGGAGAGTCTGGGTCATACCCGAAATGGAGAAAAACCTAAAGAAGTCACAGAGGCTGCTAAAAGGACGTTGAAGAAACCCCCCGGGGTTTATGTAAGGGAAAGAGAAAATTCGTGAAAAATGGAGTTTCTGGGATTGTTATTTAAAAGAAGAGACAGAGAGAGAGAGGAAAGAGAGAGGGAGGGAGAGATGGAGAGAGGTTTTTCCCGTGTGCCTAATATGTGAATGGGGCTATGGAGAGAAGTGGGAACAGGACGGAATTTTAAAGGTGTCCACTGTATTTATGATACACTATGCCGTCCTTCCCTGGGGTTTGCCTGACGGAGTGAGCAGAGATTTGGAAATCTCTTGCTTTGATTTTTGGCTTTGGAGGCTGGGCCCCATGGGATCACGCATCTATCTGGGTTACAAGTGTGACCAAAAGAAAAACAAAATGGAGAAGGGATAATAAAGTGAAGGGACAGAGGATAACAGATCAGTAGGAAGAATAAGAAGAGAGTCAGACCCTACCCCTGTGGCCAGGAAAGTGTCACATAGAAGGAAAGAGGAAGAGGATGAAAAATCAGAGTGAGAAAGACATAGTCCTCGTAGCTTTGGGACTGTCGGCTGAGTCACCAGCACGCCCGACGTCCTGCTGTGGTTGACATCCCCTGCTCCCAGCTCCTGGTGAGATGAGAGGACACAGGCTGGTCTTGGTACAGAGGTTGGCATGAATTGGCCAAAGAGTAGCCTGTTAATTCAGCTAAGGTCCCAGATGGCACCGTAGCAGGGCCCTGGGTGAAGTTTCTCCTCTTTCGTTAACAGACCAATCACAGGCAGTCCGGGTATCACGGCTGTCCCATGTGAGGGAGCCCCTGTCCTAAGCTCCTTCTGTGCCATTTCTCTGCGTTAGCACTTGGCATCCTTCCTGCCCAAATGTGGCTGCTCCAGTTAGTGCCATTAAGCCCACATCCTATGCAAGGGGAGAAAAGGGACCCAGAATTCAGGCTGTATCTTTCAAGGATGGGAGTGATTGCTTCTTCTGACTTCCCATGGACCAGCCCTTGTCACATGACCGAGATTTAGATTCATGGGAAGGTGAAAAAAAATCATTTAATCCTGATGGCCCTGTGCCCAGTTAGATTTTATGGGTTCTGTTACTAAAGAAAAGAGGAGGGGTACACCAGCTGTCTCTGGCATAGATGGGCATCTGCTCTATTGTGATCCAACCACACACAGACTGATTAGAAGCTGATGGAATGATCTACAACAAAAAATGGCTTGTTGCAGACTAAGTTTGGGTGGAGGTGAGGCATGGGGCAGTTGGGGGAAGAGAGGAGAATGGGGTAGGGGGTTTCTGAAGGAGAGAGGGGCAGAGGGAGCGGCCAGTTCTTAAGCTGTGAGATCCCTTTTGGTTCTTACTTCTGACCATAAGGAATTTTTTAAATGTATTTTTTCATCTGCTGTTTAGGTTAGAGGATGCCAACTCCAGCTCAGGCAATAGCTAAAGTTGGGTCAGGTTTCTGTTGGGAAACCTAAAGTTTCCGTTCACCCGATTTCCTAAAGGTGGCTGGAGAGGCTTCGTCCCTATCTCCCATGCACTAATAAAAGATTCAAAGGCTAGATGCTCCTAAAGTTCTGAAGGAGGGAGGAAGAACAGATAAAAGAAAAGCCGCAGGTTTCCAATATTTTTAGAGAAGACGCGTCCACGAGTGAGTTCCAAGGTGTTTGGGGGAGATGACATGGCTCAGGGTCCCGGGAATGACTTCAGGGGGAATCCAGAGTCATCAGCAACACCCTTGACAACCTGCCTATGGGAATCGTGAAGAGGAGTGGGGAATTCCTATTCAGCAGGGTTGGAGGGGCCACAGTACAGGAGTGACCGGTCAGATTGGAAATGGACGTGCATTGGGTGCTCTGCTTGAGGGCTTCATCTAGGATGGCATAGAGGAGTCACCCTAAGGGTCACCTTAGAGCACATCTTGAGAAGGACTCGGAGCTCTGAGTAGTCAGCATCCCTGGACTATTTAATCTATTCTGGAACTTTCTTAGCTTCACCCTCTGCCTTCGAGGAGCTGTTCCTTAGCAATTTGGATATCACTCCTCTTTTGTGTGACTCCTTCTAGAGATGGGCTGAGTGTCTCATTCACCCCAGTTTTCTCAGAAGCAGCATGGCAGAAAGATAGGGAATCATCTCTGGAGTTGAAGCAGAAGTAGCTTTGAGCCCCGAGTTTGAACTGGCCAAGTTAACTCAAAGACATGGTTTCCCTTTTCTGGGCCTCTATTTCCCCGTGAGTGACATGAACAAAAGAAAAATCATTTGTACTGAAGTCAATGATCCCAGGATCAGATTCAATAGATCCAGGATGGTGTTCATTCTGCATTTTGGAGGAAATCTTGGAAATTTTCTCTGGCTCTGATTTCTCCAGTTTCCAAGATCTCAGATACCTTTTCTAATAAGATTTCCTTGGCCACGTGCTAAATGATTCGTAAGCATCAAGTACAGCTGGGCTGGAGGACAGTGTCATCCTCAAGTGGCTGCTCAGGTACAGGTGGCATGGCTCAGGAACCCTTCTTGACATTCCTGAGCTTGTATTCTGGATCGGTAGTTGGAAGGTTACCCTATCTTCTTTCAAAATGGCACCCTTCTGCACAGGACGAGGTGGATTCCTGGAACTTCAAGGAGAGATCTAGCATTGACACCTACGAATATGTAATTTCTTTGTGATGGAGCCAGAGCTGGCAAAAGAGTGAAGGATCCAAGAGAGGGAGCAAGGAGGTCATTTGAAATCACCATCCTGTTCAGATTTTATACCTCCATCTGGATTCTCCTGCTGAGAGGCAAGTTGGGCATTCAGACCTGGAAACCGGTGCCAGAAGCTAACTAAGTCCTAGAAGTCAGTTCCTGATGGTATTTGGCAACCTCGGGCCTCTCTGGGCCAAGGGTTTAGTGCCAAGAGTAATTGTGATTTACACTCCTAACCCCTTTGGGTGCAAAATGGTTTTGATTAGATGCATACCATGTTTATTAAACCTTGCACAAGGCAGGCTGGGGGCTCGGCGGCCCTGCCATGAGAGGGAGGGAGATTTACACGGCTCCCTGCAGGATTCATTTAATCTCTTGGGGATTTACTGACCTTCAATTAGAACTGTTAAGTACTGTTTACACGGTCCATAATTCATACAAGACCAATGTAAGTTTGAATTTTGCTTTCATTAAGGACCTATGAATCAAGAGAATAAAAACATAAACTCTTTGCCAAGTGAGATGCGATTCGGGTAAAAAAAAACAAACATCAAAAATAAAAAGCCATTAGCAGCTGAAAACCTTACTTTGTCATTATGTAGGGGTGGCTGGATAGAAAAGAGTTGAGATATATATATATATATATTTTATATATATATATATATATATTTTAGGATAAGTTTAAAACAAACAGAAATCCCCACCAGATTTGAGATTGTTGGGGTAAGAATTAGCTTTATGGTTTCTTACAGAGATCTGAAAAAGATGTTCTCTTGAATTCTTTTCTGTTGTTGAAAAAGCTGGATTTCTTTGGACTCATTAGAAGGAACAGTGACTTGTGACTAGTTCTCTTACGGGGTCCGTCTTGCACCTAGCTGGGTGCTCAGAAAATTGTGTCTAGCTGCAATTTTCAAACTGAGGTAGATGGACCCCAAGGAGGGATATGGAGAAGACTAGGACTGCATAAAACTAGCAAATATCATTCATGGGGGTATCATTCAGGGATTTTGTTTTTTAAGGGAAAATGCACTTTAAAAAAATGTTGGGAAAAACACAATTTCATTGAATGCAAAGTCACAAATGCAGATACTCAGTGAATAGGCCAACCATGAGAATTCATTGCCCATCTAAATAGATAGTGAGCTGTAGGCTCCGTGCATACTGGTGGTGGAATTATTTGAAGTGGGCATGTCTGACTGTTCTTGGCTTGGGACTGATTCCTGAAGAAGAACCCCAAGCAAACAGCTCAGAGTCACAGCTCTATGCCGGGAGAGAGAAGTCCTTTTAAATTCTTTGACGCATTATGGGTACTGCTTTCTATTTCTGCCTTGGAAACAGAACACGTAGGTTCTGACAGCCCTGGGATTGTATAAAACAATTCCACCTCAGGACAGCATGGTAATAGCAATCATCAAGGCCAGCGCCCATTAGAGTCCCCATGTGTCAAGTGTCGTGTCTTCATCTCTTCCCTAAGATCTGACCTGCCTGGTTGTTACCGTGGTCCGTGTTTCACAGATGAGAAAACAGGATCAGCAAGGTGCAGTCACTTGCTCGGGTCACTGAGCCAGGGACCCACCATCACACTCGATCCTGGAGCGCACCGCCCGTGTTCTGGGTTATCGAGAAGCATCGTGATGCAAGCTGGGGTGGAAATCCAGGATTCCTTTTTACACCACCTGGTCTCCATCTGGAGCAGGAGCGAGGAGTACACAAACTGCACTTGTTGGCATCTCCTCCTGTGGAATAAGTCCTTCCCTGAAAGATGGGGAGTTTGGGGACCAGGCATGACGCAGGAGCCAGAGAAATCACAACGCCTATCTCCTGCATCCTGAAGCCCATTGCCAAGGCTGACATGGGTCTGCTTAGCTCATGTTCCAAAGCCAGAGGACAACAATGCTGGCTGAAATGATGGTGGGGACCGTTACCTACGTTGGTGGCTTGCTGGTAAACCATATCCTTTCTCCTTCTCCCAGTCCCTGACGTTCACTGTTTTACTATCTGCTTCTATGAGTTCGACCTCATATAAATGTTCTCATGAAGTATTTGTCCTTCCATGACTGGGTGATTTCACTCAGTGTGGCTGATGGATATTCTGTGGTATGAATGGGCCACATTTTCATTATCCATTCATCCACCTGTGGACATTTACTCTCTCTCCACTTTCTGCTTATTGCGAATAATACTGCAAAGAACACAGGTGTGCGAATATCTCTTTAAAATCATGTTCTCGATCCTCTGGGGAAATAGCCACAGGGGGACTTCTGGGTCATGTGGTATTTGGGTTTTCAATTTTTCAAGGAATCTCTGTACTGCTTCCCCTAGTACCGGCACCAGTTTGCATTCCCGCCAAAAGGGCACAAGGGGTTCCAATTTCTCCACATCCTCACCAGCAGTTGTTATTTCCTGTTTTTCTTTTATTTTTAAAATGATGACCATCTTGACAAGTGGGAGGTGACATTGTGGTTTTGCTTGGGTCTCCCTGATGGAGAGCACTGTTGTGCATCTTTTCATATATACAGGGGAATCATTTTCAGGACTTCTTTGGAGAAATATCTTTTTGATTTCTTTGCCCATTTTAAAAGAGGTTATTTCACTTTTGCTCTTGAGTTGTAGAAGTTCATTATCAGTTGAATGATTTGCAAAAAATTTCTCCCTTCCTTAGTTTTTGACTATTGACTGTTTCCTTTGCTGGGCAGAAGCCTTCCGGTTGGATATAGTGCTGCATGTCTGCTTTTGGTTTTGTTGGTTGTGATTTTGATATCATCCTAAAACATCATTGCCATTGAGCTAAGCTCTTGACCAGATAAATCCCAGAGTGTCTTTTTTTTTTTTTTTGGTGGTGGGGGAGGTAGGGGCAGTGGTACCAGGGATTGAACTCAGGGGCACTCGACCACTGAGCCACATCCCCAGTCCTATTTTGTATTTTATTTAGAGACAGGGTCTCACTGAGTTCCTTAGCACCTCGCTTTTGCTGAGGCTGGCTTGGAACTCGTGATCCTCCTGACTCAGCCTCCCAAGCTGCTGGGATTACAGCTGTGCACCCCTGCACCTGGCTCCCAGAGCGTCTTTGATGAGAAAACTGCATGCTTTACCATCGTAAACTCTGTTCTTAGATTAGCATCTTTCAGAAGCAACTTGGATTTTTCTTACTAAACTCAGACAGTTTAGTAAGAAAGAGGTGTAAGGACACGAAAAGAGTACCTTCATAAGCAAGTGACGACCGTGGGCAACTGGGGTCTACCCCGCTGGTACAGGTTGCCAGAGAAAATGCAAGACTCCTGAGGAATCTGAATTTCAGTAAACAAAGGCGAATGTTGGGTGTGCGAGCCACGGACGGCACGGGTTCTGCTCGTATCAACATTGCATCTGTGCTCATCTGAAGATTGACTTTAACTGGTTTGCTGCATTTTATTTCCTTAACCCAACAATTCTCCACTAGGACTCCGGGTAGATGATGAAGAACATCTTTCAGAGCTGTCCGGTGAGGGGCAGGGAAGCTGGAGTCCCTAACAGCCATCATGGGACAGGGCTACTCCTGGGCCCATCAGCTCTGCTCTGTGCAAGGCTGAGCTGGCTCCTTTGGTCACAGAAAACCCTAAACAGTAGGACAGAATGTTTTTACCTCCAGGACTAAGGTGGGGGTAAAGGTTAGAGGTGCTTGTCAGGCACGAGAGCCCCAGTGGTGAAGGGTAGGGGTGAGGCTCCAATGGTGTCCCTGAGCCCACAGACGAGGGACCACAGGATAAAGGATTCCAGTGAGGAGATGCCTTGGCCTTCCCAGAGTTTAAGGATTTTCCTTTGACTCAGGGTTCCCAAATTTTAGAAGGACCCTCCTGCTTTACGCAGGGCAGGGTGGATGCCCTGGCTGGTGTCCTTGGATCTCCTGGGCTCATGGCGACTTGCACTTCGGTCTTCATTCACATTAACTTGTGGTGGCCCGGTGTGATGGAGCATATCGTGTCTCCTCCGTCGCCATCAGCTCACAACCATCTACTCCAGGAAGCATGAGGCCTGCAGCTCTTTCGAGGTGCCTGTTTTTCTTGGAAGAGATGGTGCTCACGAAAGCATTCTGCATGGAGAGAGGAGATGGCGAGGCGAGGTCTGCCCAAGCTTAGGGGCCAGAGGTGCTCTTCACCTGCTCCTGTCTGATGGCAAATGTGGAGGACAGCCACAGGGAAGGAGGTTCCTCCTCTGCCTACCTTTCTCCCACGCCATCCTCCACGTATTAATGTGTACAGAGGGTCTTCGGAGTTCCTGGAGACCACAATGGGTCTTTTTATACATATTGGAGGTGTCAAGTCTATTTTAGGTGATGGAGTGTTTTTAGTGTCCTGTTATCAATTATCAGGAGAAGATGGGGTTCTTCTGGGGTAGGTTTTCTTATCTCTTGTGCTGTCCACAAATTCTTCATGTTATTTAAAGCCTTCCTATATTATACATATCTTTATTTAAGTGCAAATGAATGTTTTATCTACATGGAATAGCGGCGTGGAGTATGGACTGTGGATTTGGACAGAGTGGGCATGGATCCTGCTCCCGACGCTTGCTTGCTGGGCATGAGATCTAGAACCTGGTGGATATCTCAGCCTCCCGGGCTCACATCGCTGTGGAAAGTGGATGACCACAGTACTTATCATATGAGATTCATACCTCGGTAATGGCCCGCCTCTCAATCTCGAGGACTTGAAGCACAGGGTTAGTTCTCTCTCGTGCTCCCTGCTGTTTGCACACGGGAAGGGTCTCTACTCGGTCATCCTCACCGTGAGACCAAGAGCAGCAATCAAACCCAGAAGATGACTCGAGACAGGTTGAATGAATGACTTGGATCAACACCAACTGTGTGGACCAGGCAGCGAGTTTAGATAGACAATCCCAGATGGGATTTTCCTTGCTGTATCCTCAGTGGATTATAATTGCCATTTTTGAGGGCAACCCCACCCTCTGCCTGCCCCACCCCCTCTTCACCTGCCCAAGCAACTAGAATTTGAGTGCAAGAAATTTTGGGGCAAGTGATTCCAGACAGTACCAGTAGGGAAGGAGCCAATGAATTGTGTTGGTGGGCAAGCCTGGCTCCCTGGGCTCTGGGAGCCCCATGGTGATCAAAGCCCCACCCACCAGAATGGCATCTGTCACTGCAGCAAGAAGATTGACTGCATCAGGGTGCTGCACTGGCAATGAAACGCTCCAGCCAGGCGGTCAAAAGCGTAAGTCTCTTCCACACGCCATTGGCTGGAAGTAGTCACGTGGCCCAAGCTGAACTCGAGGGTCACAGGAATCTTGTCTTATTGTCCTAAAGGCAGAAGGAGAAGCAGACATATTTTGAGCAGCACTCATATCCTAGAACACCGTGGGGATTCCATGAGGTACGTCACAAGGTCTGTGGCACAGAACCTGGCACACGTGCATACACAATGAACATTAGGGGCTCTTCTAATTGGGAGACTATCTGCCCACTAGAGTCTGAACAACTTCAGGGGAGGGGGTCTTGTCTTGCTTCTAATAATACTAAGTATTTATTACGGAATACTTTCCAGGTGATGGACACATGATCAAACAGTATCCTTACAACAACCCTGTGGGGCAGGTCACTGTGGTTTTCAATCCTCCTTTACAGATGGGGAAACCAAGTCTTAAAGAGGCGAAGTAAACTAACTGATTGGGCTCATGGAGCAATGAATTGGCACCACATTAGAGCGCCTCCTATCCCTATTGCCCCTGCTGGGATAGCAGAGATAGGGGCCATGCATGTTTGCAGAAGTAACCAGGCCCACTTTTTCCTAACCTTGTAACTGCATCAAAGACCTTCCAGCTGCTGCTCCTCTAGCATGTCTTCTCCCCAAAGATGGCAGTGTCCCCAGTTTCCCACGGGATTAGCCAACACAACCTTCCTCTTGCCTTAAACTACTCTAATTTCAACACTTGGCTTCTCCATGACCCGACTGCCTGTTGGCTCCACTCCTGTTGCTGGTCAAACTCAGAGATTTCTCCTGCCGGTTCTAGTACCAGGACACGTGTCTAGGAGCCCTGGCACTCTTAGGGGCCAATCTTTCTCCTACTCTGGCCATCTTAAAAAAAGAATTAAAAAAACACCTTGGAATCTCATTTGGGGGCCCTCTGGGAATCTGACAACCTCTCTTTCCTTGATTCAGTCACAGGCCGAGGATCTCAGCGGGCTCTTATCTGCCTTCTGTCTATTGACATTATGTTCCGAGGAAAGCCCCCTCCCACTCGGCAATTTTTAAACATTTTTTTTTGGGGGGGGGGGTTGGTGGTCATGGTAGACAAATAAAAATAACTCTGAGGTTATCTGAGAGCTGACATCCCACACAATAGCAATACGAACGTTTTCCAAATTTAAAACTCCGATGGAGGAAGTGGGTTACAATAGCAGCAACCTTTGACCCTGACCAGTCATAATGGTTTCCTGGATTCAGGGATATTATGGGCTGGAGCCAAGGGCTTCAGCAGAGACAGCGGGCGATGTGTTAAACTTAGAACACAATGTGTGAGTTCCGGGTGGGGCTGTCACAGAGCCATCTTTCTTTCCGGTGGAAAAACGATGCCTTTCCAAACAAGGAACTGGAGCTCTCTCGGTTTTGGCCAGCGCCTGCCGTGTTTGTTCTGGTGCTGGTTTGAAGAGGAATTTTTTTTTTTTTTTTTAATTCCTTGAGATCATGATGATTCAGAAAATTTTTACTTTCAGGTCCATTTTCTAGGAATTATTTATCATTGAAATATTTATTGAGTGGCTCCTGTATGCCAGGTCCTGTTCTCAATACTGGGATACAGCAATGAACAAACCAAGAACCAGCCCAAGGCCTGTCCCTGCGAGGCTCTATTCTATAGCAGAGTTCCTCACCCTGAGCGCTGTTGTTCCGGGGCGGATGTTGGGGGGGCTTTCTAGAATGTTCTGTAGGCTTGCTGATCCTTCGATACCATAGCACCTCCTCTCAGTTGTCACAACTGGCCATGTCTCCACAGGTCACCTGTTTTGCACTCCTAGACAGCAGTGGCTGGAGACGCTGTCCTCTGCAGGGAGAGAACAACAGTTCTCTAGGGAGAACGTGCTCTAGGGTGGGAGACTGTTGCCATTTAAATGTGGCTGGGGAAGTTCCCATTGAGAAGGTGACATTTGCCAAGAAATAGGGAGGTGGGCCAGGAGGTAGAATATTCCAGAAGGAGGCAGCCAGGGCAAGGCCTGGAGCATGGTCTCAGGCCACCCAGGGCATCAGTATGGAGACGATGCTCAGGGAGAAGTCTGAGACGACAGGGCGAGTGTTCAGAGCGTGTAGCACAGGGGACACTGTGGCCATGATCAAAGTTTTGCTTTTTCTGAGTAAAAAAGAAATCATTGTCTACTTTGAGCAGAGGTGAGATATGATCTGCTGCTTCTGCCTTGAGAGCACGTTTTACTGGGAGCAAGGACACAGTCAGGACTTTGCTAGTGGAACTTTGACTCCAGATAGACAATGGGCCTAGCCAGAGATCTAGGGCCTTGTGCTGACGTCACTCGCCCCTCCTTAACGCCCCCACAGGGTTCAGCTGTGGCTGCTGTGGCATGGAAGACCATTGAGGGAAATCAAATTGGAGTTTTCTTTAATTTCTTTATCACCTTTTGTTGTTAGAATCTGCCCCAGATAAGGTTCCAATGTTCACTTTGGAAATAAGGTAATTATAATAATTAATAACGCACAATAGAAATAATAAGCTGGGAGTTCCCGAACACCTACTGCGTGACAGATGCTGTGCCAAGCTCTTAGCATTCATCATTTCATTTAATTTTGACAATAAGCTTGTAAAGTGGGTTCTTATCTCATGTCTTCCACAGTCTAGATAAGGGTGTGTGTGTGTGTGTGTGTGTGTGACTGGAAAACTGTCTTAGATGTATATAAAACACTGGAAAATGGCAGTGATGGGGATAATGGTGATATGATGTTGATGATGAGGTGGTGGTGATGGTGGTGATGGTGGTGATGGTGATGGTGATGGTGGTGATGGTGATGATGGTGACGGTGGTGATGATGGTGACGGTGGTGATGATGGTGACGGTGGTGATGGTGATGAAGGTGATAGTGACGGTGGTGAGGATGGTGATGGTGACGATGGTGATAGTGATGGTGATGGTGGTGATGATTAAGGGGGGTCAATGAGGAGGAGAAAGAGGAAGGGGAAAAAGAAGAGGAAAATAAGAAACAGAAGAGGGCGCGAGGAGGAAGGAGGAGAAGGACAAGGAGGAGGGGAGTGACGAGGGAGAAGAGAAGGAGGGCGCTGATCAAGACGATGACCATGGAGAAACAAAGGCCCAGAAGGCAGGTGGTACGCGGCTGACCCAGGGCTGCTGGACACCCGCTCAGCCAGATCCACAGTGAAGCCATCATCTTCTCTCTACCTTCTCTCCCGCCCCCCAGTGGACAGTGTTCTCTGGGAAACCCCTGTCCCCCACCTCTTCTGAACAGCTGCCCAGGAGTCAGTGAGCACTGAGCACCAGTGCAATCCGGTCCTCCCCAGAGCTACCCACCCCTCTCTCACACGGAAAGCCCAGTTTCCATCTGCCCACAGAGGTTCTTGCTGTTTCCCCCTTGGACTTCCCCTTGGACCCTGCCACTGGACAAGTGGACGCACAGCCTTGGGACCAGTCTGGCTGTTGTCTCACGACAGTTACTCAACTTCCTGTGTGGGGTGACCTATTTCCTGTCTTGCTCATTCACTCCAGAACACCCTGTTCTTAGATCAAAAGATCTGGAAGTTTCCAAGTCAACACATGCCGTTATGAGTTTCTACTGCAGAAAACATGCAGAATTCAATTCTAATGAGGGGGGTCAAAGTTAACTCTTTAGAAGGATAAACTGAAAAATATTAACTTGGTTCAAGAGAGGGTCAGAGCTCGGAGAGACCTTTGTGGTCATCTCTTCCAAGTCTCCTTTATTTTACAGGAGGATAAAACAAGGCACAGAGAGGTCACTTTACTAGCAGGTGTTATACAGCTAGAGGATAACATAGCTCAGAATATAACTCCCTTCTCTGGACTCTCAACTGCCTTTCTTGCTCTATTAGTATCTCTCCCCTTATAAGTCAAATCACTGAAAATGCACCAGGAGCATCCTTCGGTCAAGGACAAATCTTTTTGTGAACAGTTGCTTCCTCCTTTAGTTCTTTTGTAAGTCTTGCACTTTTCATGTATCAGGGCTAAAAAAGAAAGAAAGAAAGAAAGAAAAATCAAGACAGCTCTATGCTTTAAAATAATGAAGCTGTAAAGAATTTCTATTTAACCTCAATGTCACAAAAAGCACTAAAAGCTACATGTTGAAATGAATGGTCGATTTTTCATTCTAAGATAAAATGTAATTCATCTAATTGATTCGATGGAATCCATGCATTCAGAAGCTTTGCTTTTTCTAAGTAAAATAGCCAACCTGCCAAGCTGTGAGAGAGAGAGAGAAAGAGAGAGAGAGAGGAGGAAAGCCAGAGGATAAAAGAAAAACTGTAGTAAAAAGAGAGAGAGAAAAAAATCATAGCTTAAGTGTATCAAACTCCCCTTTCAAAAGCACTAGAGAGAGCTCATGGGAATTCAAGAAAACCACATTTTTGGCACCCATATGAACCTCAAAATTATTTATTTGTGTTTATTTATATCTTGTTTTATTCTTGCAGGAAGACGTTGAAGAAACAGTGCCCTTTCAGAAAAATGAATACACAGTGCTGATCGACCATGTAATTGGATGCCAAGATTCTCATATGTCTGATCCCCTTCCACTTGTCTATCCAAGTGACCGAAGGAGGGAACGACTCTTGTCTCCATTTGAAATGGTGGAATGGTGCCCCCCACTCTTCCCCAAAGATGTGTCCAATCTGGAACCTTCAAACATGGGCTTGTTTGGAAAAAAAAAAGTGTTTGCAAGTATGATTAACATGGGGTCCTTGACAGGTGGTCATCCCAGTTTCCCTGGGTGAACCCTGAATCCAATGACCAGTGTCTTTATCAGAAGAGAAGACCAGGCACAGAGGTGAAGCCATGTTAGATGCAAACAGAACTTAGATTGTGGCATGTATGCCCAGGACTGCTGGCGGCCACTGAAA
This sequence comes from Marmota marmota marmota, assembly GCF_001458135.2. NCBI lineage: Eukaryota > Metazoa > Chordata > Mammalia > Rodentia > Sciuridae > Marmota > Marmota marmota. The sequence goes on from NW_026000138.1 coordinate 6,365,793, forward strand.
CTTGGAAGGAGGCATGGAAGGATGTCCCCCCAAGAGCCTCAGAAGGGACCGACCATTTATATCTTGAACTCCGCAACGGAGGAAGAGTGGATTTCTGTTGTTTTAAGCCACCCTGTTTAGGACGACAGGTTTCAGCCATCCTAGGAAATGAAGCCACCATTTTATAGACTGAGGTATAACTCTGAGAAGTTCAATGACTTACCCAAGTCCTAAAATCCCATGTGCTGTGGCTGGGATTCAAACCCACAGCTTCACAGCTCATCCTAACATGAGGTTGGGGGTTTTAAAGCAGCATAACATGCATAAAGTGGTGCACGGAAAAACAGTTCCCCAAATGCTAATGGTGGCTCTCAGGACGCCCAGATTTCAAACATTTTTTTTTCCAAACATAACTTACCTTCTTCAACATTCTTTTATTATTATTATTATTATTATTATTGCATTATAGTTATTCATAATAGTGGAGTTCATTTTGACATATTCATAAGTGCACATACCATAGTTTTCTCCATTTCAATCCCCAGTACCACCCCTCACCCCCCACCTCCCTCCTCTTCTGCTCCATTTCCTCAGTATTCCTATAGATTCTGCTTACATTTCCTAAAGTAGCCAAATTGACCACTCCATTTGAAAGAAAAAAATAAAGAAATTTTGTGGAGGGGTAGTGTATAGCAACACACAGGGTTAACTGAAAAAGACAACGTACAAACGTCAGGGAATGAGCCTTTGCTACCATTGTGAGTACTGATGTATCCCTGTTTTGCAGGTGAGGAGCGAAGTTAAGTGGCTCAGAGTCAGTAAGTGCTGGGGACGTTGCATTTAAAGTCTCCGTCAAAGAGAGTATTCCCAGCTGGGTGCAGTGGTGCATGTTTGTAATCCCAGCGTCTCAGGAGGCTGAGGCAGGAGGATCACAAGTTCAAAGCCAGCCTCAGCAATTTAGCAAAGCCCTAAGCAATTTAGCAAGACCTTGTCTCTAAATAAAATATTTTTTTTTTTTTTAAAAAAGGGGCTGGGGATGTGGCTCAGTGGTTCAGTGGCCCCTGGGTTTAGTCCCCAGTACCAACGGGAGTAATCCCTTATCACCACCTGCTCTTTGGGTTTCCCCGGGTTCAAGTTATTGGCCCCTCCTGGAAGCACACACTTTTGATCTCAGACTGATGGGTGTTCAGGCCCCCAACTCACAGAAGAGAGAGGCGATCATCATCTTGCTCTCCCTGCTCCTTGATCCAACCAATTCCTTGTTGCCTGGTGGAAAATCTGAAAGTTCCTTGTGTGAAAGATTGATTGGGGTTTGTTTTCTCTCTCCTTGAACTCACGGAAATGCATCTTGTAGTATAGAATTTCCTGCACCTGGGTTCCTTCACCCACCTTCAGGTCTGTGTGATTAATCCACCCCATTGCACGTGCCAGTCTTTCATTCATTTTTATTGCTGAATAGTATTCCATTCACGGATGTGCCACAGTCTGCCCATCCATCTCCTGTCGATGGGCCTCTGCTCTGTTTCCAGGTCAGGGCTACGATGAACTCAATTGCTCTGAAGGCTTATATAGAAGTCCTTGGGTGGCCATACGCCTTAATTTCTCTTGGATGTAATTTTTAGGTCACAGGATACAAGTGTTTTTCTAACTTTATTTAGAAAACGACTGAAGAGTTTTCCATTCGATTTTCACACGAAATGGGGCTGGGAAGCCACAAGATGAGAGGGTTTCTCATGGAAACCTCCCGGCCTAGGGATTCGAAAATTCCATGGCTATTTTCCTCCATGGCTCCCAATCACACTAACACAGGGGCTTATTTCTTTGTCCGTTAAGGACTGTCCCTTACCCTTACCCCTCAGGCCCCACACACCCCAGGACAGCTGTGCCCAAGGACCGGCCCCAGGAGCCTAGTACCTGGATGGCAGGTCCGGCCTCCCTCCTCCTGCAGGGGTGTGTCTATTAGGAGGCGGTGCGGGGGCTAATTCTTTGCAGCTTGCAGGTTGCTGGTCTATTTGAGCAGACAGGAGGGCGCCCTGACACTGTTAAAGATCACAAGCTTTGATAACCTGCCCTCCTGATTTATGATCGTCCCGGTCTCCGCGTTCACCTAATGAGGGGAACTTGGAGTGTCAATCGGTTTATTAAATGCTCAGAACCATGTGTGAACGGGACTCAGGCAAGAAGTCAATCATATTTTCATTTATTCTGCGCGTGCCCCTCCCGTTGGCCCAGGCCCCTCTCCCCGAAGACTGTCAGCTTGCCAAGGTCTTTCTTTTCATCTCCAGAGGGTAGGCGCTGGAGGACAGATCATTTGTGGAGACGGTCGGTCGGGGGGCGCGATGTTTGCACTTGCCTACTGATTTCGGAGGTGTTTGGAAGTTAATGATGCTCAGCACCTCATGATTCTTTCCAAGATGTCAAACAAAGACATGAAAGGGAGAGTGGCCCGTGGGGAGAGGCTGGGGTTGCAGAGAGGGAGGATCTACCTATCCCCGGCTCTCCCTCCACCGCCCCAGCGCTGCCCAGGCTGGGGAGTCTCAGCGCAGATGCAAGACGGATTAATATTCCTGAAGTTGTCAGGGTCTAATGAAGTCTTCATTCATCTCCTTTAATTCCCCTTGAAATTAAAAAAAAAAAAAAAAGAAGCCACGGATCATCGTAACGGATGGCCGGGCCGCTTTAATCTCTATTTCTCACCCCTTTCCCCCTTGCGACTTTGGTCACTGTCATTTTCTTAATCTCGGGAGATTCTGCCCCGATTCCTTTCAAGAGGCATCAGCTCTGTCTCTTGCGTGGGGTCTTCCGGACATGGCATGAATACTTCTGCCCGTTGGAGGCCCCCGGCTGGATTCTGACCTTGGACATGGCTGGGGGAGGGGACAGAACAGGCCACTCTGAAGTTTTTTTCTGCAAAAGCATCTCTGGACAGCCCCGTCTGGAGGCCCTGAAGAGTTCTGGAAGCTTCCATTGGATGGGGAAGTTGTTGCCTTCAGCACCGTTGGAGGATTCCCTGGGCTGCCATCCTGTGACCCAAGGCCTTGTTCGTTAAGCCGCACCTCCTGCCTGTTTCATTTAAAATAACCGCAGGGGTCAGTTTTGGGGTAGTGGGATCTTTTCTCCCCATCCTTCTTTAGTCCCTGGGCAAGCGCAGTAGCTGAGCCCCGTCCCCAGCCCTCATTCAATTCTCCACTCTTGCCCTCGGGGCTCAGTTTAAGCAGATGCTACATCAATGTTTGTTGAATGAATAAACAAATGGATGGGTGAACAAACCGGTGAACATGAGGAGAGTGTTCGTCGCACCATCCTTCACTTAACCTTGGTCTTGATTGGTGTTTGGGTGGTGGGCATAGAGAGAGCCTGGCTCTGGGCAAACAGGGACGGGCAGTCGTGGCCTTGGGAGCATCTGTGATTGCCAGACCTGATGGGGACCGAGGTGAGGCAGAAGCACTTCCTGGAACTGGGTTTGGCTCTCAAGTTAGAATCCAGCGCAGGGCACTGAGAGGGAGAGAGTGGGAAGGGCGGCTTCTGGATGGCGCGGGTCTCTCCTTCCTATTGACACCCTTGAGCAGGAGGCGGCCGGAGGGGCTGCTGGCCAGCTCACTGCCGGACAGGAGGCTGTCAGCTTCTGATGGATCAAGGACGCCGGGGGCCAGTGTCATCTCTGGTCTCTGGGGCTGAGCTCCTCAATGAGGCCACTTCCCCCATCCTGAGGCTTCCCTCTATTTTAAGATGAGAATAAACCCTACCCTCAAATCGCTGCGGCTCTGTACCTTGCAGGCAGCATGAGCGAGGAGTCCATCCACCTCTCCCTGAGCCACTCTGGCTCCCCGTCGTTGCTATGGTCAAGAGTTTATCCAGAAAAGTAGCATCTCCCAGTTGAGTCCGTCCCTCCTTCTCTCTCACTCTCTCTTTCCTTCCTTTCTTCCCTCCCTCCCTCCCTCCCTCCCTTCCTTCCTTCCTTCCTTCCTTCCTTCCTTTCCTCATTGGATCCTGAAAAAATGCAGGCAGCATCTCACACTTAAAATGTGGTGTCTGCTCCGTGATGTCATTTTGATCTTGACATGCATGACCTCAGGGAGGGCATGAGGTGGGACCTATTGCACCATGTTGCAAATGATCACGAAGATTGAGGGGAAAATACATCATTGTCCAAATCCAGGCTTAAGGCAGCATGACTCACGGAGCCACCCCGCCATTAGAATCTCAGCTTCGCTGATGATCTCCTCAAGACCTCTGGTGAGTCATCCCCCTTTTCTGAGCCTCAGTTTCTTCATCTCTAAATTGGTGCTAATCATAATGATAGGGTGACTGTAAAGGTCATAAAAGATGTTCTATAAAGCACTTAGCACACGGAGGTGTAATAGAAGTTTGCCATATGGTGTCAAGGACAGTGGAAACTCCCTTCCTAGCCTCTGGTTAATTGATTCCACAAAGGGTTTCCCTCTGCAAACAGACCAACCCTGGTGCAAACCTTGTTGCACACTCATAGGTCTGAGATGACTGTATACATTTGCTTTAATTATCATTCAGTATGTGCATTTATTACCATGTGCTCAGGGTGCGTTCAGACCTGTTGAACCCAATTATACTTGTTCTCAAGGAGAGACGCTAATGACAGTTAACCTTCAGGACCTCCTGCAAAGACCCCTTCCAAGGCTCTAGGAGGAGACTAGCAATGTGTTCACTAAGCCAGGATGCTTAAAATTAAAAAAAAAAATAGCAAGTTTGATGTTTTTTAGATCAGGTTTAAGTTCATAGCAAAATTGATAGAGATATTCCACATCTTCCCATCCCCACATACACAAAGTGGCCTACTATGAAACAACCCTCAGTAGAGTGGCGTGTTTGTTACAGCTGATGAACCTGCACTGACACATGATTGTCACCCAAAGCCCAATATTTGCATTAGGGTCCACTCTCTCTGCTCCATATTTTATGGGTTTGGAATAATGCATAAGGACAGGCATTCATTATTATGTTATCATACAGAATAGTTTTCCTCCCCTAAGACTCCGTATTCCACCTCTTCATCCTTCTTGCCCACTAATCCCTGGACACTATTGACTTTTTACTGCCTACACAGTTTTGCCTTCTCTAGAATGTTATTTAGCTGGAATCAGACAGTATGGACACTTTTCAAGTGGGCTCTTTCCTTTTAGCAACATGGATGTAAGTTTCCTTCACGATTTTCCATGTCTTGCTAGTTCATTTCTTTTTAGGACTGTATAATATTCTACTGTCTGGATATCCAAAAGTTTTTTTTTTTTAAATCCATGCCCCTACTCAAGGAAATCTCAGTGGCTTCCCCAGTTTTGGCAATGATGAATAAAAGTGCCACAAGCATCTGTGTGTAGGTTTTGGTGTGGACATACGTTTTCAGTTCATTTGGATAAATATGGAAGAGTGTGGTTACTGGATCATAGGGGAAAGGCGTGTCTGAGCTCTGCAGGGAACTGCCAAACTGTCTTCCAATGTGGGGTCATAATTTTGCACTCTCACTAGCAATGAATGGGAGTTCTACACTGTGTTGCCAGGGTTATGGATTTGACCCTTTCCAATAAGAGTAGAGTGGTGCCCCATTGAAATTCTAATTTGTAATTGCCCAATGACATGCGACCTGGAGCATCATCAGGTCCAAAACTGGGCCTCTTTTCATATATTTATGCTCCATCCCTATGTCTTTTTTGTTGAAGTGTCTATTCAGGTCTTTTATCCAATTTTTAATAGAAAAATCCCTTATTAATTTTAAGGTCCTTATCATTGAGATCTAAGTAAGAGCTCTTTGTGTTTGGGGATAACAGTCCTTTATCTGACGTGTCTCGAATATTTTTCAAAGTGAAATATTTTCATTGCAATTGGTGGGAAAAAGAAAAGTCTCTTTCCATTCTTCCCAAATGGCACCATCCACTGGAATGACTGCTAGGGGAAGCTCAGTTAAGGACGTGTGTGGACTGAAGTTAATGGGGTATATTTGTGTTGACTGAATTCCTTTCTGTATAAAATGATTTCTAGCCAACCCAGCGTAGGTAGAGCTTCCAGAAATGTTCCTTCCCGCTCTGTGCCTGCTCACTGGTGTTGTGAGGTGAAGGAACAGAGCCAGAGAGCCTGGTGCCGTAAGAAAACTGGAGCAACGTGGGTAGCTGAGGAATGACTGAACTCTACAGAGCCCCAAGCCACTCTGGAAAATTCTCTGAATCACCAAATACATAAGGAAGAGAATTCAGTTCAAATGACAATGAGTCATAACAGAAGCTCGTTCTTAGCAGGATTATGGTCAAAACCACAGCTTTAACAGGTATCCATACTCCACGTCTCTTCCTTTGATGAGATCAATCTAGAACAGATTTTTTTCCATTTCTGACAGTCCAGGCCACACCTGGAACAGTAATACCAAGGGCATCTCCTTCTCTAGGTGAAGTTGCATATTTTATGCATTTTGAATTTTGAAAGCATTTTGATCAACCAGGTTAAAAACCACTGAATTATATTCTAGTGTTTCTATAGAAGATGTTATTATAAAATTATTATCACATAAAGAAGTCATTGAAAGTTTATAGTTGGAAGTTGTAGGGATAAAAGTATTTTACAGATCTGAGAGGTCATTTATTTGGTAGGGGTACTGGGGATTGGTGCACTGAGCCACACCCCCAGCCCTATTTTGTATTTTATTTAGAGACAGGGTCCCACTGAGCTGCTTAGGGCCTCACTTTTTGCTGAAGCTGGCTTTGAACTCGCGATCCTCCTGCCTCAGCCTCCCGAGCCTCTGGGATTACAGACAGAGAGGTCATTTATTAATAAATATGTAATCATCTCTTTGCCTGGATTTTGTGGTATTTGTAGTATAATCATGCTCCATACACTGACTTTGCGGTCAGTGATGGACTGCATTTAAATGGTTCTGTGAGATTCTGTTGCCTAGAGACACTGTAGCCGTCTTAGGCTGGGCAAGTCCACTCTGAGGGACACCTGATGATGGAGTCACTCAACCGTGCACCTCTCAGCACTGATTCCTGTTGGTAAGCCACACCTGGCCGTCGCCTTTCTAACAAGTAGGAACTTGTGATTTCTCTTGTATCTATTTTATATTTCTAATTTCCTATTCTTTAGACAAAGTCCCCAAATTGTCTAGGCTTCAGACCCCACAAAACCTGCAACTACCCTTTCTTCTTATGATCATGAAACTTAGGGATATTTCACATAAGCCAGTGAGAGGTGAAGAGCATCCTCAGAGATGAAATCGCTGGCCTCAGAAAATCCCCAGTTGGGCCACTGTTGCTAAAGATGACTGCAGGCGACTTAGGCACAGACGAGAACTTGAAGAGATTAGGGGAAGTCACCTTGATCTTCTAGAAGGCTTCCTCCCTTAGACACTTGACAGTGGCTTCAGTTCCACCCCATCCCAAAGGAGCCAACACCCTGAGGTGAGGGTGTTGCGAGTTTCACAAAAGATGTCACCTGAACACTTGAGGCAGTCTCTACCAGTTGGCCAGAAGCCACAACCAAGAGAAAAACCTGTTGGCCATTTTTTTGCTGGCCCACGAACTCCATTCTAAAGATGGGTAAACTGAGGCCCAGAGAAGCAAAGTGTATTTCCCAGGGATACGTAGTCACTGAGTGGCAGAGCGGGGGGCCCAGGGCTGCAGACTAACTGTCCTTCCGACTCTATGCACCAGGGATGGTGTCTGAAGCTAGACGAGGCGCTTGGGGAAGGGAGGGGGCAGGCAGAATCAGGAGCCTCCCCAGGCTAAATTGCCAGGGTGTTCACGATGGCACAGTGCAAGAGGACAAGGGGGGAGCCTCGAAATCCCCCAAAGGGCCTCTGATTGCAGGGTTGCCAAAGCCTGTCTGTGGGTGACCCCCTGTATTCTAATGGAGGCTGTGGTCTCAGCCTGAGCTCAAAGGCCAGAGGCCAGCGGGTCACCCTGGTGGGGCTCTCTCCACCATCACCATGCACAATGTTAGGTCCAGTGACCAGTTCTGATTTTTTTAAGAGCTACCACCATTTATTTTTTCCCAAGGGAAAATTTCCTACTTTTAAAATTCTGGGCCACTAATTCAAATGGTGAAAAGCACCACCTTGGTTGAAAAATCGCTTTTGGGACCTGATGCCTGGTTTACAGCAACTCCATCCCACCAGCTCTGACGAAAGCTATAAAACAAATTAAACAGCACAGGACAGGTAACCACCTGGGGCCTACCTTCCTCCAGTCGACATCCAGGAAGGAGTCAGGAAGATTCCTGCCTCCATATTGGAGGACAGGCTGTGTTCCCAGAGGGTACCTGCCGGTGGGTTTCTTGTCCATGAAGGCCCTGGTGCACAGCGAGAAGGACAGTCTAGGCCCTGGGGCTGTTGCACTGAGGCTCGGGGGTGTGGCCTTGGCATGGTGTGCCTGGTGGGGAGCAGTGTCCTTGAGCTTGGCTGAATTCTCTATTGCTCCTTCCTGAAGTGGACAGGCCCAGGTTTAAGGCTCAGGGGGCCACAGGGCAGAATCTTCCTCCTCCCTCCCTCCCTCCCTTCCCGGGGGCTCAGAAGGCTGAGCAGGTCTGGCTGGGAAGCCACTGCTTTGGTTTTTGGAGGCTCTGGCTGTGGCTCCGTGGGGATGGTGTTCCAGCTGCCATACATAAAAGAGCCAGCCCTTTAAATCCCCTTGAAAAGCCTGAGCCCCAATAAAAATTGCCAGTCTGGGTTTGGGGCAAGGCACCCACAGGCCAAGGGCACTGTAATGAGGCCCAGGAGGAGGCCCAGGCCCTGGGCTGTGGCCCCTTGATGGAGTCCCCCCACTGTAACTAAGCACACATGAAAGTGGGGTGTACGCGAGCCGAGACCCGAAACATCTGAAAGACAGAGTCAAGGAGCCACATCAAACAGCCACAGGGGGAGGCCCAGAGGGGCCTCAAATGGTCCATTTACAAGAGATGAAATTCCTACGCCTTAGCAACTTGGCTACAGCTTGCCGAGAGTTGCTTTTTAAAAGTTTCAGGAGAACAGATAAAAAGTCAAGGGATTAGAAAGTGACAGCCTTCTGGCAGCTTCTCCCCAACGTATGCCAGTGAGACAAGATGCCTTGCACATCGCGGGTGCTCCCGGGAATCTCGGTGGGATCCAAGAACGGGGCGTGACTTTCCCGATCAGCATGTCTCTGGATCCCAGGGTCTGAGTTCCCACACGCTTGCCCTGTGGTGGGCAAGGCCGGCAGGCAGGCCGCCCAACGGGAAGGGCACCTCAGGCCACTCGGTGCTCCCCACATCCAATTTTGCAGAGTGTGCTTCAGAGCAGGGTTTCAAAACTGCACCAACTACAGGGGCCAGCCAGGGGGGAAATATGGAGGAGGAACTCAAATGGTTTAGAAGCCCCACATGAGCTGAAAGGTCACTTTTGTGACCTGACATGTAGCCCACAGCAGTCCTGTGACCAGTGTGATTAGTTAGATCTAGAAAACCAATGGTTTTGGATCGCCGCACTGTCTCTTCTCCTTCCTCATCTCAAGTCAGCCTTTGATACAGAATTGGATGGTGTGGAAGTTCCAAACAGAAAAGAGAAAAAGAAAGCAAAGAAAAAACACAACCACGTGACCAAAGAAGACCCTTGGAGGTTCGCACCAGAACCAGGTCTCTGTACCTCAATTTGCCAGTCTGTATAATGGGGCTATCATGTAGCTTGGATGTGAGGACGGGGGGAGTGGATCCCTCTCACTGGTGCACAAGGCTGTTTGGTGCAGGGTGTGGGTGGGAGGTGGTGGGGGGCACTCAGTAAATACCCCTTCTTCTGACTTCACTCTCTCTTTCATCCTCACCTAAAAGGGCCAGACACATCTGTGACGCCTGGTCCCAGCCCTGGGAAGACCTGTCTGTGAATCGGGAATTTAAAAGCTCTCTTCCAGAACTGAAGGTTCTGATTTCTTGGCTCTGAGGAGAGGAAATGAAACCCTGCTCTTCTAAATGGACGGGGAGGGGTATGAAAAGACGACCAGTCGGCTGGGAGCTTTTGTGTGGGGCTTTCATGAAGAGATCAACCATTAATCATGCACAATTACCCTGACCTTGGGTGAACTGCGACTCCCCTCCGGGGGCCCAGAGACACAAACGTGGCCACTCCCGCCCCCAGAACCCAGGGCCTGGGTCCCACCTGCTTGCTGCTCGGCCTCGGGTGCTCCTCTTTCAACCCCAGATGCCCCAACTGGAGGGGACAGCCAGAGGAGGGGAAAGAGGGGAGGGAGGAGAGGGCCCAGCCGCCTCTGCTGCCCAACTGTCGTGTGTGTGCGGGGGACAGGTGCTGACCTCTCTCTGTGCCTGGGTGTTTTCATCTTTAAAACAGGGTGGACGACGTCTGTGGGGTCAGGACTGGAGCTGCTGTGACATCTCACCGTGCAGAGGTCCCAGAGCTGCGGTCACTTGGAGTCCCCTCCCTCACATTTTTCTTCCATCCCCTCCCTCCCCATTTCCCCTCCCTCCCTCCACCTTCCCCTCCCCCCCTCCCTCCCTCCATCTCTTCTCTCTCTTCCTCTCTCCTTCCCTTCCTCTCTCCTTCCCTTCTTCTCTCCTTTCCCTCTCAATACTACGACCTTACTAGGCCCCAAGTTTTCAGTTCTGTGAATATGTCAACCGAATCCACACAGGTGTGTTCAGGTCGGTTGGGGTCCTAATCTGGAGCTTACATATCCTTTATTGTCCCTAAGAATGCAAATGCAGATTGTCCTATCATAGGACCCTGGGGCGATATATATATAATATAGGACATTGGCCAATCTATCTGGGATGACAGGACAGAATGGGTTATGTACCTCCATCTTATCTGGGCTTTCGGGTCCTTTTCGCTTCCTTCGTAAAGAATCTCCTCAGTTCCTATGTTATAGCCATCGATTTAGCTCGGGACTCCCCTGTTCAACAGCCTCAGCTACCACATGACTGAAGGCCATCGGACAGGCCAGGCACGTGCCCAGGCACAGGTAACAGAAGCCTGTGTCTTCTTTCACGTCACCCCCAGGGTGACGCACGCAATGTCACTTGCCTCTTCTGTTGTGAGAACAATCACGGAGCTCATCCACCCAAGCTCTGTCGTATGTTGGCCCTTATTTTTTCAAACAAGATGAAAAGAAGCATTTCCTCCCTGTTAAACGATATCCCACAAGTGGGAAGTTGGGCCAGGCACAAAGACACCGAGGCTACAACCACCATTAAGACTCCTGCTGCTGAATTTAACCACCATCGACACGGTGCTGAATTTCTGCCCAGATTCTTCCTGATCTAGAGAGATCTGTGTATTTTGTGTGACCAAATGCACACTTGGTGTATATTTGTGTGTTCTTCTTTGATATAAGTGTGTCTTCCATGACATGAATGCAATGTTTCCATAATTTCTTTCTTCCTTCCCTTCCCCTCCCTCCTTTCAATCGATCAACACGTATTTTTGGAGCACCTGCCGGGCGCTGGTGACTATGGTTGGTGTTGGGGGGACACAGGAGTCAATGGCATGGGGCACAATCCCTGCCCTCAGAGGCCTCATATTCTAGTTTGGGGAAATAATACACAAGGCAAAAACATAAAATATGGAGATGTGAGAGAGTAATAACTACAATGAGAAAAATAAAGTGAGAACGGATCATGTGTGTGAGTGTGTGTGTGTGTGAATGAGTGTGAATGAGTGTATATGTGAGTGTGTGTGTGAGTGTGCTGTATGTGGTGGGCTGTTGAGTGTGTGAGTGTGTGTGAATGTGTGAGTGTATGGGGGGCTGTTGAGTGTGTGAGTGTGAGTATGTGTGGGTGTGTGTGTGAGTGTGTGAATGTGTGAGTGTGGGAGACTTGTTGAGTGTGTGTGTGTGAGTGTGTTCGGGGGCTGTTGAGTGTGTGAGTGTGAGTGAGTGTGTGTGAGTGTGTGAGTGTGAGTGTGTGTGAGTGTGAGTGAGTGTGTGAGTGTGTGGGGAGCTGTTGAGTGTGTGTGTGTATGTGAATGTGCGAGTGTTTGGGGCTGTTGAGTGTGTGAGTGTGTGTGAGTGTGTGTGTGGGGCTGTTGGAGAAGGCCTTATTAAGAAAAAGACCCCTGGGCCTAGAACTGAAGAAGATGAGGGAGGAAGGAAATAGATCTTCCACATAGAGGGACCCACAGGGGCACAGGCCCCGGGAGGACGTGGTGGGTGCCTCAAGGAGCCTCGTGGATGCCATTGGGGCTGGAAAGAAGTGAGAAGAGGAGGCAGGAGGTGTTAGGAATGTGTCGGAAAGACACCCTTGAACTTGTACAACCCTGTAGTTCAAAGTAAGAACTTTGACTTTTGCAAAGAGTAAGATGAGAAGCTCCTGGAAAGTTTGGAGCCACCAGAGTTTTACCAATTGCTTTGTGATCTTTTTTTTAAAGCACACTTTTGTTTATTCCGGATGGTTAAGGGACACAGACTGGTCAGAAGCCAGGAGACCAGTGAGTGAGAGTGGTCGCTGAATCTGAGGCGGCTCTTCTTTTTGAATGAGGGATAATACTCTGTCCATGNTTTTTTTTTTTTTTTTTTTTTTTTTTGTGCTCTGATTTTCTATCGGATCCCTGACATATGAGCTCATCCGGGCTCTTGGGTCCTTTTAGCTTCATTCATGAAGAACTTTTCTTCAATTCTTATATTTCACTCCAAATTTAGGTTTGGAGCCACCTTTGTTCAATAGCTTCAGCTACAACATTACTCTATCTCCTAAGTGAGGCTGTCTGTTCCCATCCTTCAAAACTACAAAGATTTGGGGGTATATCCCATTCCATACACTCCTACTCTCTGTAAAACCACAAAGAAATTATGCCAAATTCCCCCAATGAAAATCATGTACTTGGCCAAGTTGTTGTTATTGTTGTTATTATTACTGCACCAGGGATAGAAGTCAGGGTGCTTAACCACTGAGCCACATCCCCATCCCTTTTTTATTTTCAAACAGGGTCTCACTAAGTTGATTAGGGCCTCGCTAAGTTGCTAGGGCTGGCCTCAAAACTGCGATCCTCCTGCCTCAGCCTCCTGAGGCACTGGGATTACAGGTAGAAGCCTTGGCCAAAGTCTTTTTTTCAAATGCACATACAGAGTGAATTAGCAAAAGTGAACAATGGCAACCAAGAATTCTCTTGGAGCAAAGGCACTAAAAATCCCAACCAGGTGATACATTTTGAAAAAGCAATATTGGGAGGAAGTTTCCCTGGATGGGTTTTGAGGAAGATTTGACACAGGAAGTGGAGGGACTCCAGCCTGTTGTGTGGACACTACGGCCGGAACATGCCACTAGTCATTCTCCAAATTCCTTTCCATGGGGAATGTGGCTAGGGTAGACACTGAACCCACGTCTATGGGATCAATTCATCTATCAGTCAATCAACTCCCACGTGAATACACGAATCAGAACAGCCATGGGCCAATGCACTTTCTCGGCGAGGTAAGCATAGGGACGTCATCTGCTGAGACCTGGGCTTTGGCTGTTGGGGACATTGGACTGGGTTGAACAGGTGAGGTGAATGGCGTGGCATTGCTGAGGGTCTGTGGACCCCTGTTGGAGCTGAGACTGTGGAGGAAGGACATGGTTGGAGAAACTGCTGTAGTCATTAGGGAGTTTCCCCAAATAAAATCAAGCTGGACTCTCCCATTCAGAGAAACGGAGGTCAAGAGGCTTGATATTCTTTTCCCCAAGACACCAATTCCCCTCGGGCTAGGTGCATTCCCAGCCATCTTTGAATTCCCTGCAGCTGGTCCAGATCAGGCCAAGATGCCCAGTCTCACTCCAGCCTCTGGGCTGACACGAGAGAAATGACCCAACAAGACCTGGAGAACAGGAGGGGCATCGGGCCTGCTCGGGAGGTGACTTGCGTCTTTTGTCTTGAAGCCACTTAAGGGTCTCTTTCTGCCTATTTCCTGGCTAGTGATGAAGCAGCAGCCAGCCTTGTCCCACAGGCTGGAGGACGTCTTGATGACATCCAGGCTGTTTGGAGCTGAATCCCAGGGACCTGGGCCCAGCGGACAGGAAGGACCTTGCCCTCTGTGCTTGTTATCAGTCAGGAGGGCAGAGGAGGCCGGATCCGTCTCTAGTCATCAGTGTGGCTCACTTTCTGTCACCTGCGTTCCAGGCCCCCGTTTCTCACCTGTTGACCTGCATCTCACCTGGTAATTTATATCTAGAAGGTCCACAGATGGGAGAAGACGCCAGCCCTTGCTACCACGGGCAGTAGCCTGGCAATATGACCCTGCTCCACCCACACCTGCCATGCCCAAAGACCCCGGCTGCTAAGGACGTAGGTGCCAGGCACTTCACCTTTATTAGTTATTTAAAATTCTCACAATAACCCCTTTGCAGGGATGTCTATTGAGTCATTTCCGTGACTCATTTGCAAAAACCAAACCCGGGAGCTCTGGCTGAAGGAGGCAGATTGGGGATTTAACAGAGGAGGCAGCTCCAGGCTCCGAGCTGCCCCAGCCCTGGGCTCCTCTGGCTTGTTCAAGGTCAGCTCCTCTTCCACCACCCTCGGCTGCCAGGGAGTGTTTTCTCTCTGAGTCACACATGTGCCTGGGGTCCCCACACCCACCCCACTTTCAGGGCCTGTGGATGCTATTCTTCGAGGCCAGCAGTAAAATGACATTTATGGGGATTTTTTCCCTTTGAAGTAAGAGTGTTTGCGCATTTCACTTTAAAGCAAGGGAAAAAACAAGATAAATAACTGCAGCCTTGGAGAAAGAGCATGACGCGCGCACACGGCCTCTGCTCTGTCATATCGGGTCATCTCAGACGGAAAGATCTTTATTTGTCTCCTTTCAAGTGACTCTCTTTATTAACTCCTTGCCTCTGCCTCTGATCCTTCTACTTACAAAGAAATGGGCTGGTTGTTTGCATTTCTCTCCCTCATTCCCCCCCCCCCACTCCTCTGTTGTTTCCTTGTTATCCTATAGTTTTCTAGGGGGAAACTTCTTCCTCATTCCTGGGCTGCTGCATTTATGCTGAAGATGTGGAATGGGAGGGGATTTCAGGAATACTGGTGCTGCTACTGAACTAGCTGTTCTGAGCTCCAGTGTGTGACATCTCGGAACCTCAGTCTCCTCTTCTGAACACTGGGTCTAATAATGTCCACCCCCAGGATTGTTGGGGAAAGAGAGAGAGAGAGAGAGAGAGAGAGAGAGAGAGAGAGAGAGAGAGACAGACGGTCATTCTAGAATGGTTGTTTCATGAGGAAGGAGAATAAATGTACTGTGTGTAGCCTCTCTAGGTGAACCTAGGAATCTTGCTGGTCTCCTCCCAAATTTTGATAAGCTCAGTTAAGAATTATGTACTGTCTCCTATCCCATCCATCCATCCATCCATCCACCCATCCAGACATCTGAGTATTTATCTGATGTGTATTTAAAATATCCCCTTGAGGCCGGGCACAATGGCACATGCCTGTCATCCCAGTGGCTGGGGAGGCTAAGGCAGGAGGATCTCGAGTTCAAAGCCAGCCTCAGCAAAAGCAAGGCACTAAGCAACTTGGTAAGACCCTGTCTCTAAATAAAATACAAAATAGGGCTGGGGATGTGGCTCAATGGTCAAGTGCTCTGAGTTCAATTCACAATTAAAAAAAAAAATCCCCTCGAGTCCTCCTACTGCTGGCCATCCCCACCGGTCTCCTTCTGGATTATTCCAACAGCCTCTCATGCAGATTTTCTGCTCCTATTTGTGTTCCCCATCAGATCTAGTCTCAGCAGGAGGCTAAATGTGCTCTGCAGAAACAAAAGGTCATGTCATTTTCTGCTCTAAACTTGTCTATGATTTCTGCCTCACCCACGGTCAAAGCCAGGTTTCTGTGACCACCCCGGGCCTTGTATCTTAGACCTCACCTGCTACTTCTCTCTGCCTCAGCCATGCTGGCCTTCCTGTGGCTCCTTGAACCCTCCAGACACCTTCTTGCCTTGGGGACTTTGCAACGACTGTTCCTCCCACCTGGAAGGCTCTTCCCTCTAACACTCTTGTACACTCCTTTCTCCTTTTGTGAAAATCTCGCCTTCTCTGTGAGGCCCCTCTGATGGCCCTATTTAATATTACCAATTCCTTCCCCACCTCAACATGTCCCATGGCCCTTTCTTTCTGTTAGCTTCTATTACCATTTACTCTACTACATCCTTTATTTATTGTCTCCTTTACTACTAATGCAAACTCCAGATGGGCAAGGAATTGTGTCTGATTTGGTTTTTCTCTGCAATATTTATTTGCTTACATTTCCAGTATCTAGGAAGTTTTTGGCACACAGTAGATGGTCAAAAAACTGTTGAACGAATGTGAGTGCATGTGTGCGTGTGTGTGGTGTATCTGTACACGTGTAACTTCCACAACTACACCGTGAGGGAGGGAAGGATCTTTTCCAAAAGCAATTTGGTGATCCAGAATCTTTACAGTGTGTCTTCTTTTTGGAGTCAGCAATACCGGATTTTCAACTGTTTCTTAAGAAAATATTTGTGGGTACTTAGTGATTTAGTTCTATAGATGTCTATCTGTGCCTTTTTTAAAATGATAAAAAAAAAAAAACCCTGGGAAACAGCTGGAATGCCCAGTAATTGGGGAATGGTAAAATAAGTTAAAGGACATGCAGTAATGAAATGGTGCAGAGATCTACTTATAGAAGAATGTCCACACCAGGTTAAAAAGCATGTGAATACATGGAAAGGTACCTAGAAGACAAGATGACAAAATATCAACAGGACTGTCCCTTAGGGAATGTGTAAGTTTTGCTTGTTTGGGTCATTTTATAATTTTTTTTTAGGGGGGAGGGCACCGGGATTGAACTCAGGGGCACTGGACCACTGAGCCCCATCCCCAGCCCTTTTTTGTATTATATGTAGAGACAGGGTCTCACTGAGTTGCTTAGCACCTTGTCATTGCTGAGGCTGGCTTTGAACTTGTGATCCTCCTGCCCAGCCTCCCCTGCTGCTGGGATTACACGTGTGTGTGACCGTGCCTGGCTCCTTTTATAATAAAAAACAAAACAAAACAAAACAAAATCTCATATAGGTTCTAGACTTAAAAATAAAGTTTTCTGAAAGAAAGCTTAAATATTAAAACGAATTTAAAGGTAATTTTAGGTGAACGAGGGCCAAACAAGATCTGCCAAGTTCAGAAGTGACCGTAATAGACAGTGAAAGCCAAAGGTTTTGCACATTACCAGCTTCTCACCTAACTTACCAAATCTGTGTTCTTTTCTGTTTGTTCATATCTGTGTCCCCAGAGGTTAAAATAAAGTAGATAGGGAAGGTGATTTATATAGTCCACTCTCAGACAAACCAAGTCTACGGGGACAGAGAACACTATGCTTGTCTGGCCTTCAGGGCAGCAGGCTGAGGGTTTCCATGAATATAGTACACCCCATAGCCACCCCTGTCTTCCCGGGGCTGGTGTCAGCTACAAGAAGGTGCTGGGGCCATGAATGATGGGTGAAATCAGTACTGCTCTTTACTTTTTCAAGAACCTAGTCCCTAAAAGATTTTACCTTTTAACTCTTTAGAGAGTTAAAAGATTGAGCAAGAGGCTGCAATTTTTTTTTTTTGCTGCAAAGGGTCTTATAATAAGTATCTTAGGCTTTTCTGATCATAAGATCTTTGCAAAAAGGAATTCATGTTTGTGAGCATGGTATCAAGGGCAGCCATAGCTAATGCGTCAATCAATAGGCATACCCGAGTTCCATAATTTTCACATATCACAAAATATCCTTCTCTTCCTTCCCTGCCTCCCCACCATTTAAAAATATAAAACCATTCTGAGCTTGTGGGAGTAGGAACGTCAGTGGGGGGCTGGCTCTGGCCCCCTTTAGCTGTAGTTTACTGACCTCTGGTGTAAGGAACGAAATGGAGATTTATGCTACTGGGGTTTTTATTATTAATGATGTGGACATATTGATTTTTTTAACTTAAAATAAATAAGTATATGTTTTTTGTAACACGGAGGACCAGATGTCATGAAAAGGTATATTTTTTTCTGATGCACAATATGTAATTTTTAAACTGGCTAAGATATTGTGTCAGATCAATTGATAACTGCAATGTATAAAACATATGAAACTAATTCCAGGAAATACCTTATATTTATGTCCTTGCGTCTGAATTTCTGAGCTCTCTCTGTGTTTAGAGATGGAATTTGGTTTATTCAAAGAGTAGCAGGTTATATATCTTGATGGCTACATTAGCTCGATATTTTATTTCCTTTCTGGAGCAGGTAAGCCTTACAGACTGTTTTAGTTTGCAGCAATTACATTTGCTTATCGCTATGAAACAGAATTTCATTTGAAGCCAGTTATTAATGTCTAAAATGTACTTCCAGGAAATAATTTTGAGCATTTTATTTATTAAAAAGAACTCAATGTTTGTTCAAAGGCATTGATGTAATTTACAAAGTTCGATATTAGGTATTTTACGAGGCAATATAAAAATGCCATTTCATGAGACCCCATTGCTTAATTGTGCTGGGTTACGTTCAATGTCAGAATAAGGTGCTATTTTGTATTCTGCCTTGATGGCACTAATCAGTAAATTTATTAAAGGAACAAACAAAGAAAAACCCTTCGACTTTCTCCAACTGTGCCTTCTTTTGATTTGTGGATTAATTTTTATGAAACATCTTCACAAGGTATACGAAAGAAGTCACTTTAGTTAAATGCTTTTAATGAATCACTTTTATGGAAAAAGAAGACATTTGGGAAGTGGCTTCCAGCTGGACGTTCTGGGACAAACTGTCTCTGACCCTGTGCTCATCTCACCAACATCCTCTGGCATTCACTGTGTATACCTTTGGTGCCAACTGCCAACACCTCAGATGTGCTCTCTGAGGGCTTCCTCTTGGTCTCAGTGAGGAGCACAGTATGCCAAGGAGTCAAGACCCCAGCTTCTCCATCCCTCGGGGGGCATGACTCTGAAACCCACTCCGGAGAGACTTTGAGAATTCCCCAGAGGATGGACTTTCCAGTTGGCCGGCATGGGAATCTGCTCCGTACTGCCAGGTATCAGTTATCTATTGCTGTGTAGCAAGTTACTCCAAAACTTGGGGACTTAAGGCAATGAATATTTTTTATTTTGCAGCGGAGCTGAATTCAGACATGGCTTAGTTGGGTGGCTCCGGCTCAGGTCCTCTCATGAGGTTGCAATTAGGATGCTGGCCAGGGCTGTGGTTGCATCTGAAGGTTTGACAGGGGTTAGGGCATCTGCTTCCAAGCTTACACCCATGGCCCTTGGCTGGAGGCCTCACATTCACCTGGCAAGTATCAAAGCCTAGACATTGACTCCAGCGTCAGTAATTACAGATAAAATAGAGAATCGACCTCTGCAGAAAAAAATATGTCATATAAATCATGTTTCTGCTTTCTGGGCCCTTGTAGTTTGAAGAGAGAGGGAGAAGTCATAAGTGAGTTATCAAACAAATAAATATAACATGAAAACCGGCAATAAGTGCTGTTAGGAAAGAGGTGTGAACTGGCACACCTGTTTGGACTGGGAAATCTAGGAGGGCCTCCTGGAGGTGGTGATGTTTATTCTAATGCATGAAAGTTGACAAGGACCCAGTGTAGCAGGAAAAGCATTCTAGCAACAAGGAACAACATGTGCTTTTAAAATCAGATGGTGTGGCTTCAAGGAAGGGGCTGTCAGTTCATGAGGATCCACAGGAGAAGGTGGAAGCAAAAGGTGGTCTTGGAGGCTGACCTGAGATGCTCCTCCCACAGCTCATCAAGACCCAGGGGGACATCTTCGACACAGAGGAGTGTATGCAGGGTGGGCCACGAGCCCCTCTGAGGGTAGACACTGCCCTTCAGGGGAAACACATTTATGGAAGCTAAAGTCTCCTGCAAAAGATAGAAGGGCATCTATGGAGCACCAACTGTATACCAGATGTTCTGGGTCATCCTTGTAACTTGGCCTTGAGGTCGGTCTCACGTGCCTTTTTCTATAGGGGAAGAGAGCCCACACCACTTCCTGTGTGACGAAGACCCCACAGGACATAAGTCAGTGAACTGTGAAGCACCTGCCATTTCCATAATGAGGTCTGATGCCCTTCCTAGGGTATGAAAAAAGTCGTCTTCTGAAACTAACCATTTGTCCTTCCTTCCTGTCCAGGGCACTTCTGTCCTCTCTGTTATTCGGTAGGGAGACCAACTGAGAAAGAAATGACAACCCCCCCAAAAGAATTCCCCAAATCTCCATGGCTTTTTTCCAAACAAGTGTCCTGCTCACTTCAGGGCAGGTGGGTGACATGGGAGGGGCTCTGGAGCGTCACTCAGGACCTCAGGTGCCTCCCTGCACGCCTCCTCTCCATCCAGACAGCAAAGAGCAAGAGCACCCACATCCTGAGAGAGGCTTTAATTAGGGCACCTGTGTCCCATAGGGAAGCAGCTGCCTGAGTGCCGCTCAAGTTCACCTCCAGAATTCAATCACGGGGTCCCTCCTAACTGGGAGGGAGGTGGGGTGATGCCATCCCTCTTGTGAGAGGCTGGGTGAGATTGGGGAGCAGCCAGACAGGCTCTGCTACTTTCTAACAACACCCTCCAAAGAGACACCAATAAATAAAAACAGCTCTCTTTACTGAGCACCTACTGGCTGAGGTCCAGGGCTCTTCCTTGTTCTGAAGGGCAGCCACAGGGCTGCTACAGGAAGTCTACCCACGGGCCACCTCTTTGGGGAGTACCCCCATCATCTGCTGTTTGGAGATGAGGCCCCCTAGACAAAGAGAGGTTCAGTCACTCGCTCAAGTCACAGCTCAGCGCTGGGGAAGCTGGATTGGAACCCAGGCTGCCTGGCTCCCCGTCCGCTGCTGCTTACAGGGGACAGGAGCTTTGGCAGCATTTTGCAGGTGAGGAGTCTGAGGCTCAGAGGCTTCGCCTCTCCAGCTCCTGGTCACACAGCTTGGGTCTGGACCTGAGCCCAAATGATGTGCCCTTTGTGAGCCACGCCCGGAGGAGACGCCCAGGACAGCACTGCTTGTTTTGATCCTCCTGGAGAGCGGCGAAGGCAGCCGCCCTGTCCACAGTGATAAAAATCTCTGCAGCCGCTGGATCTGGAGGAGGCTCTTCCCAGACCCCCCTCTTCCCCTTCCTAATGAGCCCGGAGACGCCGGCCCGACGACGGCGGCAGCCAATGGACAATTAGCGGAGAGGGCTGTCCACATGGGCTGCGCCCCGCATCGGGGCCTAAGTGTCTGCTTATTAAATCAGGGCTCTGCCTGGAGCCGGCTCTGCCCCCTCCTCCCCCGGGACGCCACACACAGCCCAGGGCGAGGCAGGCCCCTGGGATGCAGCTCAGCCCACAGGATCCGGGGAAAACACAACCAGAGAAAGACAGGAAGACATTCCGGCCAGCACAAAGGCT
This sequence comes from Marmota marmota marmota, assembly GCF_001458135.2. Classification (NCBI taxonomy): domain Eukaryota; kingdom Metazoa; phylum Chordata; class Mammalia; order Rodentia; family Sciuridae; genus Marmota; species Marmota marmota. The sequence goes on from NW_026000138.1 coordinate 6,387,089, forward strand.
CCGGCGTCAGCAGGGGACGGGTGGGCACATTCCTCTGCACAGCAACAAAGAGGACCAGCAAGCATCTCCTGGGCTGGGTGTGAGGTCAAGCTCTTTGACACTAGGACCCTCGGTTTTCTCCTCTGTATAGAGGTGGTGGTTCCAGGGTTGGATCCACTCGGCTCCAATGCAAAGATGCACATCAAGGGCTTAGCATCTGGCCCACAGCAGAAAAAGAAGCCAGTGCTCCTGGTGCTCCCCAAGAACAGGCAGCTCCCTGTGCCCAGCTCCACACCCATATGATCAGCCCTGGGGGCTGGAGCTAAGGAATTTGCATTTTGTGCACTCTATACCTGGCTCAGATGCACAGTCGAGGTGGAATAAAAAGATGCTTTCTATTTGGGGTCAGGAAACTTTTCTCTAAGGATCGGTATTTTGGTGTTGCAGGCGCCACCACCCCCACTTCTCAACTCTGCCCTTACCACGTGAAAACATCCACAGACCATAGCAATTAAATGGGTGGGGCGGTGTGCCAATAAAACTTTATTTGTAGGTACAGAATTTTAAATGTCTCATGGTCACGTGTCAGGAAATAGTTTTCTCTTTTGTTTCTCAACCATTTAAAATAGCAATCTGTCAATATTATCTAATTCATCAAATTATCAGTTGGATCAAATTATGATTATTAGCTCATGGGTCATAGGAAGAGAGGCGGGTGTGGGCCACCCTAGATCTAGAACAGCCGGGCTACTTACAAATTGAATGTGAGCCCCCTGCAGAGTTTTAATGGTGGGGTGGGGTGGGGGGCTAGGGGGTGGGGGGGAGG
>NW_026000138.1:6387905-6463111 GCF_001458135.2 Marmota marmota marmota
GGTGGGGGGAGGCACGTTTAAAAACAAAGCAAAGTACTTGGAGTATAGCCTAATGGTAGAGCACTTGCCTAGCATGAGAGGCCCTGAGTCAGGTCCTCAGGACTGAAAAAAAAAAATCTATGAAACTATTTTAAAAGACGATGTGATATATTTAATAATATAATATGCAAAATAGCATTGTCTTAATATGCATTCAATATAAAGTATGAATGAGATTGTACCTCATCTCCAAAACCTGGCATTATTTCACACCTGAGGCCTTCTCAGTCAGTCCGGCGCCCTCCAAGCACCTCACAGCCACACGAGCTATGGGCCCCCATATTGGACAATGCAGAGACAGTGCCTTGCTGGGAACTTCCAGGAGTCAGGGACCTGTGCTGGGGAGATATGGGAGACCATCCTGGGAAGAGGTTACCAGGATCCTCCCAGGGGCTCCATGAACCTCCCTGCAATTCCAGAAGAGGATATGGCAATGGGCCTCACTTCACAGATGAGGAGACTGAGGCTCAGAGAGGTCACCAGCCCAATGTCACACAGCGGGTTGAGTGGCAGAGGCCTGACCTGCTTCAAAACCAGAGGTGCAGAAATCCACCAAGCGCTATCCATTGTCTGCTTGGGAAAGGAGGTCGTGGCCTGTAGCAAGCGCCTGCCAGACTCTAGACTCAGGCTGTGTCTCCGTCCACAAGGGGTGTGGGAATCCCGGGCTTGCCTCGGCTCACCCAGGGGCTCCCGGCTCTGGCCTTCCCCTTCCCAGCCTACCTCTCTCATCCCACCTCCAACAATTCCCGAACCCACAGAGGATCCCAGTGACTTCTCCCTGTCCTTCTCCTCCTCTTTTCCTGCCTCCACCAGCTGAATTTCCAAAACCCAGTTCCAGTGCTTATGGCCTCCCCCCTCTCCCTTATTCATGCCTGAACGGATGTGCCACTCTGCCCTTGCCTGGGGGATACATATGCTTGGAGACCCCTTATGGTGGCGAGTGTACTTGGACCCCCCGAGCTGATATTCAATCACACACTAATGAGGTGTTGCTGTGAGATGTGACGAACACCTACCATCAGTGGACTTGAAGTCAAGGATCTGGGTGGGACTCGTCTAATCAGTTGAAGACACTATGAATAAAATCTGAGGTTTCTGGAGAAGAAATTCTGCCTCGGATGGCACCCACAGCTCCTGTCTGAGTTCCAGCCTGCTGGCCTGCCCTGGGCCTTTTGACTTTGCCATGATCATCACATCTACCTTGCAAATTTCTGCTTTTATTCAATCTGCTGAAACCAGCTCTCTTCCTCAAACTCCTTCTCTGGAGCATGCTTTTTCCGTTCCTCATGAGTCCCCAGGATCCCAGACCTCCTCAGGGTGTCGGTGTCTCCAGCTGGCAGGCACAGATGGGGAGTGGCTACTGTAGGACTGGCTGTCAGAGCTAGAGACTCCCAAATCCATCATGGTCGCATGCCACCTTCTTGAATGCTACCTTCTTGCACGGGGGGGTGCGAGTACTCAGGGGATTCGGATGCATGTTCAAGACGGGGAACTCTTGCCCTAGAAGATGGCAAAGACACAGGAGAGGGGTGCCTGGGTCCCTGAAGGAGCGGAGCACACCTCCACGGACCCACAGTGAAGCTCCTGAGTTTGAGATGTTGTTTGTTAACAGCCCCAGCTACAGGGCATTTCAAGTAACTGGTGCCAACTAGGTGCAGAAAACGCAGGAGCAGATTATTCCAATGGTCATCACAATTCTTTCTTCCTTTTTGAAGGTTCAGCATGAGAGTTTGGGGGAACGTTGAGGGGCTAGGTCCCAGGGGCAAAAATGGGGCAAAAAGACATACATGGGGGCCCTTGTGGCATTTACAACCAGAATGAACTTCTCTGTGCATTGCAGCTGCGGGGGGTGGGGTGGGGGCCATGGGCCACAGTGTGACCTCCCAGGCAAGGTGGCAGGAAGCCGGAGACAGGCATCAGCCCAGAGTCCTCCAATTAGCCTTCATCCTTGACCCCAGCCAGGCTGGAGGAAGTGCTAGACCTTTCCGGCGCGCGGGCCCACCTGCCTGGAGGGCTGGGGGCACAGCAGCTGGGGCAGCGGCACCTGAAGGTCCAGGCCTGACAGGGTCCCGCTTATTCCAGGGATCTGCAGAGGGTTAGGGCTGGGAGGCCGGGCGCGGAGAGGAAGCGTCGGGGAACAGTCCTGTGAGGTCAGGCTGACCTCTGGGCCCAGCCCCGGGGGCAGGCATGCCACGTGTGGGCCAGGCCAGACCTTGCTCTCTCGCAGACCTTGGGGGAGGCGCTGCTGCGAGGCAGTTTCAAATCTCCTCTCCCTGAGCTCTGGCTGCCCGCGTGCCGCAGGAGGGGAGGAGTCATCGCGGCCACCCTGTGTTTTGGTGGGAGAGGGTTAGAAGGCATCCAGGTTCTCGGAGCCACCTGGACGCCCGGCTCTTCCAGGGTGATCTTCCCACTCCTGCTCAGCAGCGTGGGACCCGTGGACCACACCCCATACCTAGAACACGCCTCCCAGCCAACACCCAGGCCACCCGGCTCTGCATTCCAGAGACAAGGGGGCACAGCGAGAAGTCACCTACCCAGGTCCACACCTGGTGACATGGCTGAGTTCTGAGCTAGTTAGGCTGACTCCAGGCACACTATTTATTATTATTATTATTATTATTATTATTATTATTATTATTGCAAACGTATATAACATTAAATTTACAATTTTTTTCATTTTAAGTATGATTTAATGGTATTGATTATATTTGCCACCATTGCTGCCTTCCATTTTTAGAACATTTTTATCAACCCCCAAATTGATGCTTTTTATTGTATTTTATTTTGGGGTCCCAGAGATTGAACATGGGGACATTCCACCACTGAGCCACATCCCCAGCCGTATTTTTTAATGTTATTTAGAGATGGGGTCTCACTGAATTGTTTAGCGCCTTGTGCTGAGGCTGGCTTTGAACTCGAGATCCTCTTGCCTCAGCCTCTGGAGCCCTTGGGATTAAAGATGTGCTCCACCACGCCTGGCCCCAAATTGACACTGACTGCCCTCTCTCCACTGCCCCGGCCTACCACCATCTACTTCCTGTTTCTATCGATTTGACTACTTCCAAGTCTCACATCAATGGAACCCTACAGTATTTGTTCTTTCATGTTTGGCTCATTTTAATTAGTATACTGTCCCCAAGGTTCATACATGTTGTAACAAATACCAGAATCTCCTTTTTTAAGGGCAAATAATATTTCAATGTATAGACATACCACTTTGTTTTCTGTCCATTCCACCTTTTGGCTATTATGGATAATGCCACCATCAGCAAGACCAAGGCCACGCCCCCAGGGAAGATCTCAGCCAATAAGTGCACGTGGAGGGATACGAGGGGGCGGGCCCAACCTGGGTACCTGTCCTGGGTACCTGTCCTGGGTACCTGTCCTGGGCACCAGGATGCTCAGATGTGCTTATTCTTACCCCCTAAGACCCTAAGACGGGCACTTGACTGAGATTCCGTCTCCTCCTTTAACCAGGGGAGGAAACTGAGGCCCAGAGGTGGGAGGATTGCTCACAAAGAGCCGCGCCCACGGGACCAAGCAACAATTTGGATTTTGTTCTAAACAGGATGGGCGCCACCTGAATGTTGGAAGCTGGAGGTGCCCTGATCAGGCTTCCATCTTCAAGTCACTGTGACTGCAGAGAAAATGCGGACCAGCTAGGGTCCTGTCCACTAGGGAAGCTGGGTCATTGTCAGGAGAGGCGGCTTTGGCCTGGTCTGGGAGGGAGCGGTGAGATCAGGGAGAGGGCTGCTTGGAATGAGTGAGCTGCGCCCCCGTGCCTGGGATGACACATCCTGTCCCCGGAAGGGAGGAGAAGGACCCAGGTGTCTTCTCAACTGAAGCAGCCTCCGAAAGAACTCAGGAAAGGGTCACAATTTACTGCAGACCGCAAAGCAGAAGGAATTCTCCTCAAAGAGTTTCACCAAAATGCCTTAAAAACGAGTGACTTTTTAAAAAAGATATTTTCCTGCTCCTAGCTCTAATGCCTGGGTATTGAACCCAGGATTGGTCCCATAGTTGTTGTGTGACTTTAGACAAGGCCCTGAACCCCTCTGGGTCCCAGTGATCTCATGTCACTGCAATTGGATACAATGTCACCTCTTTCTTGGAGGTGTTGTGAGGAGTAATTAAGATACACACCACAGGACAGACTACACACTTGGGTGATTAAAAAATACATATATATAATATGCATAATAATATATATTATACACATAATAATATATAAAATATATTTGTATATATTAACAAAATAATGTCATAAATATATTTTATATTATATATAATATAAATGTTATTTTATATATTTGTACATTTATAATATTTATATATTATACAATCTATTTTAGGAAAAAAAATGTATAAACAGCATTGTGATTTCACAGAAGTTTATTGCTTAAAGTAAGACTAAGGAAAAAAAAATGTCATAGCCCAGATTGTCCATGAAGAGTGTGAAAATGGGAGGTGGGCCCGTGGCCAGCAGGGCCCGGGAAGTCCCCAGGTAGTGGATGCAAATGTGGCAACAACTTGGGGTGCAGGTGGCTGCTTCAGACGTGGGTCTAGGGGATGTCTTTGGGGACAGTGTCTGCAAGAGATGCTCATGGGTTTCCACTGGCTCCTGCAGTATTTCTGTTTCTCCCCCCTCCCCCCCCCACTTTCTCCTGCCCCCCCCCACTTTCTCCTCCCCTTCTCTCCATCCAGCCTTTACAAGTTTATAAAGACCATTTTGTCCCCATCAGGGCTCTGGGCAGGTCCCCGAAGAAGATTAAACCAGATGAATATTTCATGGCATTTGATTGACAGCTGCCGAAGACCTGTTGTGGGTCTGGCGCCCACGTCTGGTTAAGGCGGTGGGTGGTGGGGCGGGCAGCGGGAGCAGGAGCCGGCAGAGGAGCCATTGATCCGCGGGTCCAATCTGCCCTGATGAAGCGCTCACTCCAGGCAACCAGGCCAACGACAGCAAGTAATGGGCCTTAAGAGGTGCAGGGCGGTGGCAGCCGGGCCACCCAGTCCCCTTGAGGCCCACAGAGGCACCACCAGGCCTCCAAGGACCCATTTCTCCGTCTCCAGCTGTGGCCCCTCTGTCCTCCCGGTGCCAGTCCTGGATTCCTAACGAGCTGATTGCAGCGCTTCTGACGCCTGCCACTCACCACCCCATTAAGCCACGTGTCAGGGGACCCAAATGACAGGGTGGCCAGGCGCCTGTCATCCTGCGGCCCCTGAGGAGGTGGCTGAAGACCCCAAATAGCCCCAGCGACCCCACGGAGATAGCTGTGGCACTGCGGAATCCTCCCTTCCGTCTGACCCTTGGAAGCAGACAGGGATGCAGGGTCTGCTGAAGGGACCTTGCTCTTCTTATCCCAGCTGCTCCTGCATCCAGAGCCGCTGAGGCCACTTGACCCCACTTCTCCTCACGGAGGTGACTGACTTGACAACACCCTCCAGTGTCTGGCTAGCAGGGATGAAAAGAATGCGTTTGGTAGTCCAGGATTAAAAACTATCCACCAGTAAGAAAGAGCAAGAGGACTACCATAATTTGGGTGAATCAGAGTGACTGGATATGTTGGTTGTCTGCGGTTGTGGTTAACAACCGTGACCTCCGTGGCTTCAAGCAATACACTGATTATTTCACAGTTCTGGAGTCAGGTGTCCAAAATGGGCTTCAAGGGGACTGATATCAAGGTGTACAAAGGACCGCCCTCCCTTTCTAAGGCCCCCGGCCTATGCGTCCATCATCAAGGACCCTCTTCGGACTCTTTTAAGGACCTGTGATGACATTGGGGACAACCCAGAGTCAGCTCCTCATCTCAGGATCCTTAATAGCATCTGCAAAGTCTTTTTTTTTTTTGCCACATAGGGCTCACCATACTTGCAGGTTGCTGGATTTTGGAGGATGTGGACATTTGGGGGCAGTGGGGCAGTGGTAGCATGATTTTGATATGACCTTGGACAGACTCTCTAGGTCCCAACTTTGACGTTTTAACCTGCTGTGACCTTGAGTAAGAACTTCATCTCTCTTAGATTTGGCTCCCTTGCCAATGGGGGACTATAAGCGATGACTTTTAGGTCACTGGCTGATGAAGGGCCTGGCATTTGTAAGTGGCTTGACTCTCAGTGAATATCTGTTATTTGGTGGGCACTGCTAATTCAAGCTGATCCAGGAACCCACTTCCTGCCCAGCCCTGGGGAGTATTGTTTATGGTCTGATTCAATGAGATTCCTAATTTTTAAAATTTGAACTATGCAGGTTTGTCAAAAAAAAAAAATTATCTGAGATTAGGGGCATTGCTCAGACTGAAAAGGGGGACAGAGGATCTATTGGCCTGGCACTGCCCAATTCCCACTCCCACACCTTGACCGAGCCCTTGTTGGTACCCATTTGAAACCACAGGCCTAGAATTTTCTGAATTCAGCTTTCTTACATATAAAATGTGTAGGATACAGTCTCCCTTATAGGATTGTTGGGAGGGCCCGAAATGAGCCATGTAGAGTGCCTGACATACAGTAATTGCATAATACCTGCACATGAATGCCATTGGTGCATTTTTAAGGATTCTACCCTCTGCTCTGACTGATGCCCGTGTTCCTCTTAATTTTCTCAGTCCCGGAGCCAACAGATGGGCTGTGGTTCCATGGGCTCAGCTCAAGGAACTCTCCCCTCGAAGTCCAGTTGGACCTCTGCCCCTGCTCAGTGCCCTACACCTCAGACCTCTCAGGCTCTGGCTGGCCTCCGGGGCTGGCACCTGTCAGGCATCTCCTTTCGAATCCTGGCTGGGCATTGGCCTTATAAACCCTGCCTTCTCCAGATGCCAGTCTCCATTTGCATGAACCCGGGGCAAAGAAAAAGACAGACCTGCAGAGTGAACTTCTTGTCTTAGTTGAAGAGTAGGATTTGAGTTCCAAAGCAAGAGGGGACTGGCTTTTTCTCCACTGGGACCTGGACTGTCATGACCCACCACTGTTTCCTCTGCTAAGAGGCCCTTGGGTGACCACCACCTTTCAGTGTGATTCAGGGGAAATGGCTATGCCATGGAAGGCCAATGCAGGCAGACTTGCAGACTCCGCTGTGTGTCCTTGGGCCACGAAAATCCCCTGTCTGATCCTGAGCTTCCTGGTTGTGACAAGAGGTAAAGATTCCCCGTGATAATGAATGTGAGGGCTTAGCTCAGGGGCCGGCCCCATCCCATAGGGTCAATAATTATAAGCAATTCCTTTTTATGGTTATTAGCCAGTAATTACTTTTATTATTGCTAGCCATCAAGCAGAGGAAGCATGAAAAGTAAAAACAGACTCTGAACAATACTCAGTGCTAAAGAAGGGCAGACCCAGCTTGAATCTTGGATTGCAGAGAGAAGAGGGACCGCCCCTCTCTTCCACCCCTCAGTTGGAGACTGTCTTAAAGGGGCACAGAAAGGGGAGGCAGAGTTCAGCCCTAGCTCTGCCCTTCTGGCCATCACCAGTTGGGGTTCTCTAGGCTGCTAGTGGGGACCAGTGACAGTGTTTGCTGTGTGTGTCCTTGTCCTCTAGCCCTGATCTTTTTTTTTTTTTTTTTTTTTTTGCCTAAGCCCAGGTGACTCCAAACCTCAGTGGAGACTCCCAGGCACTAAAAAATAATGAAGAGAAAAAAAAAAATAATGAAGAAGGAAAAAAGGAAGAAAATATAGAATTGGGGTGGCCTGTGAGGTATCAGATAGCATCACCTATTTAAGGTCAATTAGTGTTTTTAACAACCAATTGCTGTGCCATTCACTTGCAAGAGCAGTCTTGGGGGCATGCCAGCGAGCTCCAGCAGACTGGCTTGGGCAGCCGGCTGGTGCTGGGTGTGCAAAGTGGATTCAGATTGCAGACTGATTGCAAGCTGGCATTGTTCAAGCAGGGTGCAGGCAGCCGGGGGCCAGGGAAAGGGTACCCGGGGAGCAAGGCATTTCACTAAGTGGGTATTTATAGCTGGGCTCTTGGAACAAATGATCCACGGAGAGGGCAGGAGGGGTGAGGTTGCTGGAGGTTGGCCAAACCTTGGGTGCTGGATCCTGCCAAGCTTAAATTTCAGTGGCTTGGGCCATTCTGGGATTCCCAGCTCCCTCGTGGTAGGAAAGATGGGGAAAGCCTGTTGAGGGTGTGAATTTGGGTCAGTTTCATGTCTCTGCCCTTCTTATATTTCGATTGTGGGGACCATCCTCTGAGGTGTTCCTCGGTGAACCCGTCTTCTGGCACCTGTGACCTTGGATGGACTTCGCCCACACAGAATAGAGCTAACCTATGGTCACCAGTAGGATGCTCTGGAAATGACATTGATGGCAATGGGTATGGGGTCATAAAAGATCCAAGCCCTTGTTTGGATCCCTTTCTTTGAAGGAAGTCAGCCGCCATATTGTAAGGCACTCAAGCTGGTCTGGGGAGGTCAGCTTGTAAGAAACTGAGGCTTCCTGATACCTCGCCAGCCATGGGAGGGAGCCACCTTGGAAGCCAATTTTCCAGCCCCAACCAACCCCCCGACGTGATTACACCCCAGTTGACATTTTGACTGTCACCTTTCTAAAGACCCTGAGCTGGAACCACTCGGCTCAGCCACTTCTGAGTGCCTGGTCCACAGTGATATTGTTTTAAGCCACTAAGTCTTAGGGATGTCTGTCAAGCAGCAACAGGTGACACATTCATCAACATATCAGCTCCTGGCACATGGTGGGCATCAAATAAACAGCTGTTTATGAACACAGGCCATGGTGCTCATTTTAGTCAGCTATTCTGTTGCTGTGACCAAAAGACCTCACAAGAACCACGCAGCGGAGGGAAATTTTATTTTGGCTCATGGGTTCAGAGGTCCCAGTCCATAGATGGCTGACTCTACAGCTGGCCCAAAGCGAGGCAGAACATCAGGGCAGAGGGCAAGGCAGGGAAAGCAGCTCAGGGCATGGCAACAGGGAATCAGAGACAGCTCCATTCACCAGGGACAAAATAGAAACCCCAAAGGCACACCCCCAGGGACCCACCTCCTCCTGCCACACCCAGTTAATCCACATCAGTAGATGAATCCACTGATTAGGTCCAAACTCTCACAGTCTCATCAGGTCTCCTCTGAACACTCCAGCGTTGTCTCACACGTGAGCTTTTGGGGGGACATCTCCTATCTAAGCCACAGCAGCACTATTTCCTAAGGCTGACATTTCAGGGACATGATAGTCCTCTTGCCTGACCCAGATCAAGGGCTCAGTAAGTCGCCACTCCAGCACCACCATTGGGTCGCATAGTAGGCAGCAGGTTTAGGAGGGGTGGGGTAGGTTCTGACATTGCTCCACTGAGCTTCAGTGAGTTCTAGTCTCCTTGAACCTATTTTGCCTATTGTGAAATAGAAGGTTTGGATCATCAATCCAGCTCTGGATTCCAATGGGGAACTAATTATTTTTTTTAAAAAAAAAATTTTTTTTGGACATTCTCTTGGGGAGCTGAAGAGTGGGGTTTGCTTAGACAGGTAGAAGAGCAGACTTTGGTAAAAGGAGCTCTCAACATAGGTCTGGGTACCTCTCAGGGTCTGATAACCCTGCTTGGGCCCCAAGACGTCCACATTGAAGCCATGTTGTAGGACTGATGTCCTGTAGATGTTCTGTTGACTGTTGTGGTCGTATGTGGCTAGATTGGGTTCCAATTCCCCTGCCACCCTGGTGGTTAAGGATAGGTGCATCACTTCCAGCCAGAAGTAAACATTTAGTAGAGATTTTCTCTTCCCCACTTCTCTTTAGCTGGCCAGCTCTACACACTTTGAATTTCTTGAGACAGAAAAAGGTTGCCGTGTGCCCACTCTGTACCAGAACCCTGGGGATTTCATGAAGCCTGGGATGGACACAAGAGTGTCCTGGGGAAGCCTGAGGTTTCGCAGGGACAGGTGGTCAGATACGGTGAGGGTTACAAATGGTGGCTCTCAGGCAATCTGGAGGTTGGGAATCCAGGAATATCTCCCCGGGGAGCAGATGTTGAAACTGAGCCCTCCTCTGGGCCTGGAATCTGGGGAATGGTCCACATGCCAAGGCAGCCCTTCAGCAGCTGATGGTCAGCACAAGAGATAATCGTAGCTCAGCTAGAAGCCGCTGGAATGTGGTGCCTGAGTTCAGGAAATTCAAGGTCACATGAGGACTCAGTGTCTGGGCTAGGTCAGATGCAAGACAAAATCCCCCCCCTCAACTGGGGCTGGGCCCCAGAGGGGATTTCTGGACCCATATCCAGGAGTCCGGAGGTGGGGACAAACTCAGAAGTTTCAGGAAGTAGTAAGCCGGCACATGTTCCCACTCTGTGTGCCGCCGCGGCTCTTTCCCTCTCCTTGTCTCGGGGCTTGGCTTTACACTGTGGTTGACCTATTCTCATCCTCAGAGAGGATGGGCATTCCGGCCTTCCCTGGACCTACAGCTGGAGAGAGGAGAATGTCTGCAGGCCATCTGCAGCTCCACCTCCCAGCCCACTTGGCCACAGAGCATACAGAATCCCAGGGAAGGACTCTGATTGGTCTGGCTCGGGTCATCCTCCCATCAGGAGCCAGGAGTGGCGGCTGTCCCTGGGAAGAGTCACCCTGAAGATAGGGACACTTTTTACCAGAATAGCAGGGAGGTGGTACTCGGCTGACTAGACAATCTCTGTCTCCTCTACCCGAAGCCACCAAGTTTCACAGTCACTTTAAGTAATAATATATTGCCAAAAAAACACGGTTACTTGGGCCTTTCCCTAAATATCAAAACTCCCCATATTTGGTTGGGTTAGAACATCACTGTGGTCGTCGCCTGTGTTTGTATTTTCTGCTTAAGACAGGTTGTTCAAAAGAGGAAAATCATTTCTCAGTCTGACTGGTGGGGTCTTGGGTGTTTCTCAAACCCTGGTGTGCGCGCTGTTTATCTAGGAGCCTTGTTAAAAATCCAGATCGGGTTCTGCAGTTCTGGGGTGGGGCTTGAGATTCTGCATTTCTATCAAGTTCCCAGTGGATGTGACCTGGTCTGCGCGTGGACCACGTTTTGCGTGAAGCCCAGCTTTATATTAATCTGTCTTTTGGGCTAGGAAGGGGGGATAGAAGGAATGACAGCTGTTTTAATCGAATCAAGTCAGAAAACAGTCTCAGGCTGGGTGGACGGTTTAGAGCTCATTTTTTTTTTTCCTGTCCGGTTTCCGACAGGCAGCAGACACTTTCCCCGGGTCCGTGGTGACGGTGCCAAGACCTGCATCCCTCCCGGGGGTGTGGGGGGGAATCTCATCTATTGCATCTGGCTGAATTGGGGAGAGCCGTGGTGTTCTAAAGTGGCAATCAGAGCGCCCCAAGAAAGAGTTAAACCCTCTGGGACACGCAGTCTGACAGACCCAGGCCCATGTGGCGGGGCTGACCTGACTCCAGGGGTTAATACTATTTTGCTTTCGAGGACTATTTGTTATATCAGGTTAGAGCAGGCAGCGGGTCACGGGGTCGGGGGCCCCTCGCCACCCCCTCCGCTCCCCTCCCCCTGTCTCCTCCATTGGAGCCTCGCTGCCTCCTTTAATCGGAGGACCCAGACACAGCTTTCCTTGGGGTCTTCTCACCAGTGCCCTCAGACTCGTCGCAGCCGACGCCAGTCTCTCTCCAGCCCCAACCCTCAGAGGCAGGCGTGGGAGCTCAAAGGCTCTCTGTGCAAGGGGCACCGTCCACTGCAATTTGTGCTGTGGTTTCTCTGGGCGGGAGGAGGTTGGAAAAAAGGGTCTTTTGGATTTTCTTTTCCTTTTCCTTATTTTCTTAATTGTGGAATTTTTTTTTTTTTTTTTTTTGCGTTTTTTCTTCCTGCCTTCATTTTTCCTTTTCTTTGTATCCTCCTTATTTGCATATAGTTTTTCCTTTCCTCTCCTTCCCCCCACCTTATTTATTTATGTATTTATTTATTTATTGTCTCGTTAAACTGGCAGGAACAGGGCAGATTTGAAGGCAGCTAGAACAGGGTTCAAATCCCGGCTCCGCCCGTGAGCTCAAGAGAATAGGCTCCGGGAGAGAGTTCTTTCACCACGCTGGGCTTTGGTGCCCTCTTTGCAGAACAAATTTAAAAATCCCAGCCTTTTGGGCTCGTGGTCAAGAGTTAACCAGAAAACGGACGCCAAGTACAAGGTTGGTGTCCAGTGAGCAGCCAGGAAGTGTCACTCTCTCCATGTCCTAAGCTGTTCGCTTCTTTTCTCTCTGTTTATTTTCTTCATTTACCTACGTTTCTTTCAATAACTTCCTCTTCAGTTTCTGGAAGATTCTCTGTAGGGGAAACGTCTCCAGACAGCTGGTGTCATAGCAAGGACCTGGGCCTGCCACTTGGTACCTGAAGCCTGCGGAACCTCATCTTCTCTTGGAAAAAAGGAACTAGAGCCTTTCCCTCCCAGGCATTGGCAAGGATTAACTGAGCATGGGTGAGGTGTGCTGACCGCAGAGCCTGATGACCAGTACTTCTTCTCTCCTGCCCCTCATTGCTCTGGTCAGGCTGTATGTCCACTACCGCACACACTATCAGTGCTTGTTCTGACCGGTCCCTCTGCTGAGCCATTGATTTATCCATCCATCCATCTATCCATCCATCTATTGTCCATCTATCCAACATCCATTCATTCATCCATTGCCCACCCACCCATCCATTCATCCATCCATCCATCCATCTACATGTGCATTCATCAGCCATCCGGCCAGTCCTCTGTCCATCCCTCCATTCATCCATTAACCACCCACCTACCCCTCTGTGCATACACCCTCCATCAACCAGCTGTTGTTCACCCATCCACCCATCCACCCATTTATTTATTCCACACTTGTTGTGTAATAAATAAATAAGATCAGTCTAAATCATACCTTGTCATAAAATTCTGTCTGATAGTTCCACAAACAGAAAGAAGAAATAAAAATGGGATTTGGGAAACCTATGGTCCTTCCATCCTGTTTTCTCGTGAGCAGGTAGTGAAGAGGGAAGGGGCTTTGGCCTTGGGGACAGGGAACATGCATTTGAGTGGCTTGGTGCCTTTGAAACAGAATCCAAAGGCTCTGTGGCTGTGCCAAGGGGATTCCTGAGGGAGGGGCTAGGACTTCTTCAGGTCTTCACCCTACCTGCTCTTACACTGGTCTCTGTTTAAGGTTTAATTTGGAAAAAAATAAATGTTCATCTGCTACATAATTTTTGAAAATTAGACAATTTCATTGAAAAGATGGAGAAAGCTGAGCCCTCCTGCATCACAGCCCTGGTGATGTCAGCCCTAGGCTCAGGGCACCTGGGTATTCTCACCCAATAGGTAGCAGCTTTGAGTCCAGAGTGTCACTCTTCAGCAATTTTTAAAAAGTACTCATATAGTTATACATTTTAGACACTAAAGAAAGGTTGAGAAAGAGCCGTCTTCTTTCTTGTTAACCATAGAATAAAGAAGAAATGTCTAATTTTCAAAGATTTTCTCAGTGCTTACCGTAAGCTTGGCAATGTGCTAACTGTTAAACAAATGATGTCACTTGGAGCCCGAGGGGTCCCTGAAACTCTTCCAAAGTCTCTATGGGACATGATCAGAGGTCATTTCAATGTGGACGTTAAGCAGATCTGGTTTCAGGTTTAGAGCTGCACAGGCTGTGTGACTTTGTGGAAGTGACTCTCCTTGGAATCTCAGCTTCTTCATCTGTAAGAGTGCAATACAAATAATATGTTATGTTTGGAAATTAAGTGAGAAAATGCATCCAGAATGTTAGCGCTGCCTGGCACATAGTTACCACACCAAAAAAATATTAGCTACCATCACCATCTAAATAACCATCACCATCATCACCACCATCACAATCATCACCATCATCCCCATCATCACCACCATCACCATCATCATCACCATACCATTCACATCACCATCATCTCACCATCACCATCATCACCATCATCATCATCATCACCATCATCACCACCATCATCATCATCATCACAATCATCACCATCATCCCCATCCCATCTCCATCATCACCATTATCATCATCATCACATCACCAACATCATCACCACCATCACCGTCATCATCATCACCATCACCATCAGTCACCAACATTATCATCATCACCATCATCACTATCATCATCATCACCATCACCATCATCAACATCATCACCATCATCATTATCACCATCACCATCATCAACATCATCACCATCATCATTATCACCATCAATCACCAACATTATCATCATCATCACCACCACCATCACCATCACCATCATCACCATCATCATCATCATCACCATCATCACCACCATCACAATCATCACCATCACCATCAATCACCAACATTATCATCACCATCACCATCACCATCATCACTATCATCATCACCATCATCAACATCATCACCATCATCATTATCACCATCACCATCATCAACATCATCACCACCATCACCATCATCACCAGGCAAACAAAGGTGACCCCTTTGTGGTCAGATTTGAAGAGAAGGAAGCAATCGGATAAAAAAGAATTTTAAGCAGAAGAAAGTGCATCATACGAAGGTCGGAAGAAGAGGGAATGTGAGAAGGTGGAGTCTGGGGAAGATACAGAAGGGGAAGATTGATTCTGAGTAAGATGGAGGCTGGGAAAGATGAAGACTGTAAGATGGAGACTGGGTAAGATGGGGTGTGGGTAAGATGGGGTCTGGGATGATAAATCTGGGGAAGATGGAGCTCTGATAAAGATGGAGTCTGAGGGAAGATTGACTCTGGGAAGATACAGTCTGGTGATTATGGAATCTGAGGATGCTGGAGACTGGGAAGATGGAAACTTGGAACATGGAGTCTATGTACAGTGTAATCTGGGGAGGAGGGAGATTGGGGAAGATGGAGTCTGGGGTAGTGGAGACTGGGGAAGATGGAATTTGAGGAAGAGGAAGACCAGGGGTAGAGGGAATCTAGGGAAGATGGGCTTTTGGGGAAAGATTGAGGCTGCGGGGAGAGGGAGTCTGGACCTGGTGGAGACGCTGCCTGCCGGCTCTGGTTGGATTTCATGCTGGATGAATGGACTCCACACTGTCTTGTTTTACGCAGACACACCCAGGATGTTTGGGCCACCTGTCAGGTGGGAATGTTTTGTGGCTGTAGTTGCCAAGACCCCTGCTCTGCACCTTTAAGGAAGCACCAGGTGTTTGGAGGGATCTTGGGTGTCCCAGGGGTCCCATCTCTTGTCTGTGTTCTTTGGGAATCTTGACCTGCTCCACTCACCCTGTACTCCCAACACCTCCAAACGCAGTGATCTGGAAGAAGGAGAAGAAATGTTTCAGGGGCCACTAGGCCTCACAGGCCCACTGGGAGGTGCTGCCCATCTTGCACGTTGGCTCAGGGATGGCTCCGGCCAGCCTGAGGACAGCCAGGTAGTTACATAAGTCACTCCAGGAAGGGGCCTGGCTGGACACCCCGGCTCCTCCAGGCACATATCAGGGTCAGCGCTTGTTAGAAAGGTTTCATGGAACAGCATCCTGCTTGGGGGGGGGGGGCTGCAAGGACATTTGTACCCACCCTCAGCTTTTCCTGCCTGCTCCATTCCAAAGCCTGCCGCCGGGTTCTACGCAGCACCTGCAGGAACATCTTTGCCACTCTCTCAAAGCAGAAATAATAAATAGCAGAGAATAATCAAATATCAATAGAGGCTGCCCTCCCACCTCGCCGGCAATGGGCATGATAGCGGGAGAGGAAGCTCAGAAGCATCAAGGATTCCCCAGTCTCCCTGTCCCCCAGCGTCCCCAGGGCCCTCCCTCCCCACCCCCTCCCCCAGGAGACGGGAGGAACTTGGCAAGCCATCTCGTCGCCAATCAATCTGTGGTGTAACAATTAGCACTTAGGCACCACTCATGCTAAACACACGCTTAGAAAACACTTTAAAAAAAAAACGGTTGGTGGGGCGCGGGAGGAGGGGCGCGGAGTCCTCCGAGCCAGCCCGGCGCAGCGGCGGGAACTGGCAGGGAGCGGAGCCGGCAGCAGGCCCGGGAGGAAACAGATCAATGCCGTGCGGAATGGAAGGCATCTAATACCCTATTATTGACGAGGCCAGAGCACTTTGAGGCGTGTTTCCACCGTGAGCAATTAGTCTTGGAGACCGCAGGAGTTAAGCTCGCGCTGGTGGCCCCCCGCCCGCCATCGGGAGGACACTTTTCCTCGCGCAGCCCGCCCCCGCAGCCGTGGCGCCAGGCTGCAGCCGTAATGGGGCCCATCCGCGGAAGGCCAAATGCTCCAGCCTCCCAGAAGGCCCCCGGGGGCCCCCACCCTGCCGGCCCCCCGCCCCGGCACCCCCAGCCCCCGTAACAGAATCCAGTCGACGCGGAGTCTGTCTGCGCCGGCGAGCTGCCGAAATTGATTGTAATGGTTTTATCGCGCGCAGAGAGAGCTGGCTGTTTTCTCGCCTCTGCTGTCGGCTTTCATTAACGCCCAGGCACAAGGAAGTGACTCCTCTTGGGGCAGGCGGCACTGGATCGGATGAAAGGCGACTTTTGTTTGTGGGCATGCAGCAGGGACAGCGGGGACAGCAGGGACAGCGGTCTCCACTGCTGCTGCTGTCTGGAGCTCTCCTGGAGAGGAGGCTGCTCTTCCCCAGGGCCCATCTCTCTTGCATGAGAGAGAGAGGAAGAGAGAGGGACAGACAGACACAGACCGACAGACAGACACTGACTCGGGCAAATGTACCCCAAACAGCAGAGGTTGCTTTCCAGAGCCAGTTTTGGCCTCATCCCTAATGGCTTGAGTACTGGGGAAGAGGGATCCAAGCAGGGATGAATGGAGAGAAGAGCTGATGATTGACAGTGGTGGCCAGAGGTGGGAAGCTCTGAGGCTTCTTTCTCCTGCCCCAGCTGGTCCTGTCCAAGCACTTGGGGGTCGTTCTTTAAATTCCTACAGCAACTCTACGACGTAGGTGTGATCGCTCCCATTTTACAATAGGGAAACTGAGGCATCGAGAGGCAATGGGAAATGGCCAAGCGTGTCAGTGAACAGCTAGAGGATGAAGGGCCACGGGAGCCGGGTCCTGCTGATTCCTGATCTGGTTCATTCTCCATACTCTGTTCCTGCTTTCTCAAATCTGGTGGGATGAGTGGGTGTTACAGGGTTGAAATACCTCAACTACTGGGTATTCCTCAAGTATTGGGAAATTAGGAGTAATTCAGGCTTAAAAGAACCCAGATGGAGCCCCCTCTCCCCCCACGGGGAATAGGCGAAGGTCCAGTTCCACCTAATAACTTGCCAGACTTTCTTCTTGTTGCTTTACCTCTGTTCCCTGGGTTTCTGCTCCCTCTGTTCTCTCCACCCAGAATTCCCAGATCTGGCCTGGGCTGTGCCTGGAGCAAACATAGACAGTCTTGCAACTCGACTTCCCCACGGAAAACCGCTCCTGGTCGCAGCCTTCCTAGACTTCTGCAACACTTCTTCACAACCGTATTTTTCTTAGTCTCCGCCTTTTTCACTAACGTTAATTCAACACCGATTTGTCAAACTCTGGCAAGGTGCCCATTTCCATATTAGATTGAAAGCTCATTGGGCATGTCTTTTTTTTTTTTGGAGGGGGGAGGCAGTACCGGGGGTTAAACTCAGGGGCACTCCATCACTGAGCCACATCCCCAGCACTATTTTGTATTTTATTTTGAGACAGGGTCTGGCTGAGCTGCTTAGTGCCTCACTTTTGCTGAGGCTGGCTTTGGACTCATGATCTTCCTGCCCCAGCCTCCTGAGTTGTTGGGATTACAGGTGTGCGCCACTGCGCCTGGCCTCTGTACATACCTTTGGATGGTATTTTCCAGAACTGTGGCTTTATTGTGTGACTTCTTGAGTAATGGAGTAGTAATAAATTCCATGCAAACAGAGTCTCATAAACGTGATTTGTGTTCTGCTGGGCACCGCTGTGACAGCACTCCAGGCTGGAGATGGGTGAGTCATCCTAGAAGAACCATCCTTGACCATCCAACCTGCCACTTATCCATAGGTATGCGATTGAGACAGTTGAACCTGGACTCCCCACATCAGCAGAACTTGACAACTTAAAGACTTAAGTGGTCACTGCCTTGAGGCCCTAAGTTTCAGGTTAGTTTGTTAAGCAGTAGTACCTACCATACATGGACCTAGAAGCACAAAATTCGTTCCTGCAAACCAGGCTTTGCAACGAATCACCTGCAGCGACGGCCCTTGAACCCAAGAATCCCTTCGCATGTTTTGGGGATGAGTGGGGCCGGGGTGTATTTTATTTTTATGTTTATTCCTCCTTCCTCCTTTGGGAACCCTTCGCTAGTTGGGAAAACTGGGCAGAATCAGTGCAAGGAGGTGAAGGGCCAGTCTACAGTAGCACTTGGAGGAAGGACTAAAGACAAACCAGTTGGGTGCCACAGCTCTGGGGATTATGTCTGGATTTCAGAATTCAGGACATCCACTAACTGCATTAGCATGAATAACCAAATCAGGATGGAACCGTGAAATTCTGTGTCTGCCCGTGCTTGTTTATGACAGGGTAGAATCAGGTCTGTAAAAAACCATAGGAACATGCACTTCTGTCCGTTTGCATTCCTACAGTGGATCAGGCAGATGGAAGGAGGTCCCTATGTGCTCTTAAAGACTTCTCCCTCCTCTTCTTCTCTTTCCTCCCCCACTCTCTCTGGCCTCTTCTCCTCTTTCATGTTCTCAGGCTTCTGTGAATTTCTACCCAGACCCTGGGTTCAGGGATCAACGGTCTTGGCTGCACCCAGCACAGTAGGAGGAACTGTGGGAAACCGTGGGAAGTCAAGGTCAGAAGTAATTCCCAGTGGAAGGTGCCGGCTCCCCGCTTCCCACAGCAAGATGCCAGGGCTCTCGTGGACCCTTCGGTGTTGGTGAGGATTTCTTACTGACATCCTGCAGGAAGCATTTAGGGCGAGAATCCAGGCAGAAGCAGAAGGGTTGGTGTGAAGACCCAGCTCTCAGGAAAAAACGACATAATAACCAGGTCGGAATGGACAGATGGGTTGAGAGGGAAGAACTAGGGCTCCTGCTGCACCCCCTAAGCAGGACCCAGGCCCGGGGTGATAGGTGATGTGTTATAGCCCCATGTCTCCAACAATAAGGTGGGAAGGTAGCCTCTGATGATCCCAAGGACTGTGCACTCTATGATTGTCACATAGGGGTGCAGCCCCACATCATGGTGGATGAGGAGGCTGAACAGTGGGTGG
Source organism: Marmota marmota marmota (assembly GCF_001458135.2). Classification (NCBI taxonomy): domain Eukaryota; kingdom Metazoa; phylum Chordata; class Mammalia; order Rodentia; family Sciuridae; genus Marmota; species Marmota marmota. The sequence continues at coordinate 6,407,106 of NW_026000138.1, forward strand.
CTGTGAGTGCACCTGGTGAAGTCCTCAGCCCTTCACGAGGGAGACCTGGGAACATGAAGGCACCGCTCTCAGTGTAGTTGGGAGCAGAGCTGTCTCAGGAACCAGGCCAGGTTGGGGACGGGATGGAGAAGACTGACAGGTGGGCTTGGGTGAGCTGAGTGCTGGTTTGGAAAGGGACATGCATTTTCAACTTGGCTTTTCCCTTGACACTCCCATGGGCAGCAGGGTTCTAGCTGAACCAAAAATGGAATTGGAGACTGGTTTAAGTAACGAACACGTGAGCCCTCTGCACCCCAGAAAGCACACACAGGCACTCTCAGAATGAATGAATGAGCACAGTTGGTTCACGTCCTGGGGCTGCTGGGGCAAAGCTCCACCCCCTAGGTGGTCTAAACAACAGGAATCTATTGTCTCTTGGTTCTAAACGTCCCAAAGCAAGGTGTCATCAGGGCTGCGTCCCCTGGAAGCTCCAGGGGAGACATGTCACGTGTCTTTCTCTGAGTATCTCTTCATGGCCAACAACCCTCCATGTTCCTTGGCTTGTAGGTGCCTCATTCCAGTCTCTGTTCCCTCGTCACATGTGTCTTCACATGGCTTCCCCTGTACCTGTCAGTCTCTGCCCTTCTCCTCCGCTTTTTATGGACGTCCATCGTCCTGGGTTAGGCCCACTCTAATGATCTCATCTTAACTCAATCCCATCTGCAAAGAGCTTATTACTAAATAAGGTCGCATTCACAGGTACGTGGGTTAACAGTGTTTCCTTTGGATGGACACGGTTTAGCTCACAACAGCATGGAAGAAATGAGTCCCTCATGGGAGAGGTGTGGGCATTGGCGGCTGCTGAGTTGAATGGCACATGATGTCCCACGGCTCATCCCCTCTGTCATCTTTGGGGCTCAGCCAGCTGCAGTGGGGGGCTCCCTGCAAGTTTAGAGTCAATTTAACAGTGCAGTCGTCCCCCCATTCATGAGGGTTATATGCCTGCAACCTCAGGGATTTCCAAAGCCTGTATATAATATGTTTTTAATATACTTCCTGTGATAAAATGTAATTTATGAATTAGACACAGTAAGAGATTAATAGCAATACTAGTAATATAGGTCAATTATAATAATATGCTATAAATGAAATCACCAGCATCACGACTCTAGCTTAGGATGAGGTTGAAGCCCTAGTGATCCAGTCATTGCCTAAAAGCCCTGCCTCTGAACCCTGCTGCATTGGGGACCATGCTTTCAACTTGTGCGCTTTTGAGGAACATTCCAGATCCCAGCCATAACACTGAGCTGCTTGTGGCTTGTCATTTCTCCCTGAAACTTAGGGACTCTGCAGTCAAGTAGCCCCCGGCCAAACCAGGTGGTCTTGCAGGGCATAGAATATCCTTTGCATCTGCAAAAGCATCAGGGGGCTGGAGTAGTCCTAGGAGGGTTTTAGATGAGCTAAAGGAAAGGGATTCCACAAAGCTGGATGAGTAAATGCTGAATCAGACTTTTAAGTGGGAAGGCCACAGCTTCAGTCTCCAAATTAGAGGCTTCCAGGATCCATTAAATGAGAACTGTGTACCTGGTATGGTGCCTGCTGCTAAGAGGTTTGGGAAATAAGATGAGCAGCCTGTGCATCATTTGACTGAGAAAATGGAAAGTATATCTGAAGCCCTCAGGAGGAAGATCACATGAGCATGCGTCATCAAGGAGAGATGATATATTTCCAACTCTAACTTCCGAGGAAGATGAAAGAAAGTGGTGATAAGTCACAGAGTAGATGGACTCTTTTTATGTTGTAAGGAAGAGCCAAGAGATCAAATATGTAGTCCACATTGTCATCTCTCATTCCTTCTCCCATGACAGACATCACTAATCTATCGGGATCCGCTTTCCTTAGGACTCCTGCGCAGGCCTCATGCTAAGGGCATTGGACCAGGCAGGTGCTCCTGGAGGTGGTGTGGAAAGTGGAGTCTCCACCCTCCTGACCTGCAGGTGATCAATGAGGGTCTATTTTAGAGAAATACAGGACATGTGGAAGCACTGGAATGGGGCATTCACAGATTCACTTATATCCCAATGTTTCCAAGAGTTGGATACAGAGAAAGCCTTGTGGAAAATGGGACAGTAATTTGTTTCTATTCTGTATCCACCGTCTGTCTCCATTTCCCCCAGCATTTCCCAGAGAGGAGGGAGGAGGGGGATGGGGAGGAGGGGAGGGGGATGGGGAGGGGGTGGGGATGGGGATGGGGAGGGGAGGGGGAGGAGGAGAGGAGGAGGAGCAGAGACATCATGAGACTGGCGATTGGCGTCCTTTGTCACCAGGCAAGAGGATGTGTCTTTATAGTAGAGAGACTGTCTCCAAGGTGCCTCATTCATGGCTGACTCCTATCATGAAGCCCTTTTGCTTTTTGGTTGAATGGCAACAATTTATCCAAGGGTCAGTTAACTTTTATGAGCAGGACCAGGTAGGAAACATGTCAGGCGTGGTGGACTGTATACCAACTACTGAACTCCATCCCCGGGGCATCAAGTAAATCACAGAAGGTTGGGGTGTGGCTCAGTGTTAGGGCGCGTACCTAGCATGCGTGAGGCCCTGGGCTCCATCCTCGCCCCTACAAAAAAAAAAAAAAAGCAAAATAAAACAGAAATAAACAACAACAACTACAAAAACCCCTCAAAATTATATATATATAACATATAAACAAATTCATGTTGCTGTGGTTCAATAAAATGTTATTTACAATAACAGGTAAGTAGTTTGCAACCCTTGCTTCAACCAATCAGTATGGCCAGGGTAGTGGGATCATCGAGCCCCGTAGTGACATCTTTATATAAAATAAAGCTACAGGCCTTGTGTTTGGCAGATATTCGTGAATGTTCTGGATGGGGCCAAAGTCGGCAGCTAGAGCTGTGCTTCCTAAGTGCAGTTTCCAAAGGATCTTGTGAGTTTTAGTAAATCAGATGGCATCTGTGTTCGATTCATTTTCCTTGGGTCCTGTTCCTTTTTGCATAGAGCAGGGATGGTAGACTCATGGTCTGCCTCTCTGGCTTGCTGTGGCAGACATCACTCATGGATCACAACACTCTCCGAGTCTACATGGGCCTCAGAATCCTTCTTAACCTAGGGTAGTCACAGCCACTCAATCAGAGGTGATCCTCACAACAAAACCAGTTTGCTATAAGAGTAAGAAAAGAGTTCTAGAATAGACAAGTGCAAAATGGCATTGAAACTCTGATTCCTAACTCCCTGGCACCCCTGGGCTCACCCCTGTGCTAACAGACTTACAGGACACACCCCCTGGGCAGCAGCCAGCAGCTGATCACTTTTCCTGTTGGGCACATGTTCTTACTCTCGCTGTTTCTGAGGGACCCTGCGTTGCTTCTGCTTCCTGGGGGAGTGTTTGCGTGGAGTCTGGCAAATCCTTCCAGCCGAGCAGAGAAGCGTTTCTGCATGGACATTTGTGATCCTTCACGAAACTCCGGGGTGTGCAGCCAGACTCGGTTCTCCTGTGCGTCAGGCCCAGAGCCCGGGGGGCAGCCCCCGCTGAAGCTTGCCTGCTGCTGAGCACCCTGCTGAGGCCCACCACGTGGAAACAGCACCTGGGAGAACACAGCTTCTTAATGCTTCCCCTCCGGTCAGCACCTTCCCACTATGAGGAGGAGAAATCGGCTTTTAACACCACCCAGTGACCCTCCGTAAGCACCTTCTTCTGCATTTGATCTCGCAAAGTGGGGTGAGGTCAGCTCTGGGCCTCCAAGAGTGAGAGGCCTTGTCAACAGGCAGCCTCAGCCACGTGGGAACGGGGGGCAGTCAGAGGCAAGGCTGGCGGGGCGGCCGGGGAGCTCACCTGGAAGATATTTCAGGAGAAGCTGTCACGGGCATTGTGAGCGCCAACAAGACGTGTCGGGGAAATCCACCGAGTGCTTTCAGGAAGCAGTCATTTTCTCTCGCAGAATCTTGCTGGCTTCTTAGTTAGGGCCCCGGAGGGAGCTGGCTGGCATTGAAGAATCAGCCAGAAGAATTGGAGCAGGAACTGTGGGGGATTCAGCCTCTGGAGGGCTGGAACAAGGAGTTTTCTAAAATCCTATTTCCTTCTCTCCCTTCTAAACTCTCTGACCCCAGTGCTGAACGTAGCGAAGAATCTGTCATCTGTGTCCCCCTGCTCACAAAATGGGGTGCAATGGTTCAGAGAGTGGGGTCCGGACCTGCGTTTCTTGGGTTTGTGTCACTTGTTAGCTGGGTGACCTTTGGCTGGTAACTCAACCTCTCTGTGTCTCAGTTTCCTCATTTGTGAACATGGAGATAAGAGTAGCAAGGACCTCACAGGGTGGCTATGAGGGTTGAAAGGGTGAATTAGGTAGAGAGTTGAGAACACAGGAGAAAGCGTGTGTGTGTGTGTGTGTGTGTGTGTGTGTGTTTCAATCAGGTTTACTGAGTATAAAATATGCCCAGTGAAATGTGCCCTTTTTCAATGTATAGATCAATATGTTCTGAGGAATATTTATGGTCACCTAACCACCACCACCACCACCAAGACACAAAACGTGAAAATTTCCTTCTTGCTTCTTCTCCCACTCCATCCCTTGGCAACCACTGATCTGATTTCTATTCCTATAGATTTCTATTTCTATTCCTATAATTCTATTCCTATAGAGTTTCCCAGAATTCCATGTGAACAGAATCACTATGGTGTGGCCTTATGTCCCCTGCTTCTTGCAGCTTTTGTAACACTTTTGAGATCCACCCACATTGTTATGTGTGGGAGTATTTTGCTCCTTGCTGCTGTAATATTCCACTGTATGGCAGTTCCACACTGCGTCTACCTGTTCAGGAGTGGACGGACGTTTGGGCTGTTTCCAGTTTTCGTCGATTTTGGATGTTGCCTTTGTGACCGTCACTGTATGGGTCTTCTGGTGGACGTAGGTTCCCTTTCTGTTGGGTTAACATCTTGGAATAGCGTGGAAGGGTGGAAGGAGAAGAGTACCTTCTACATAAGAAATGGCCAGATGCTTCCTGAAGTGGCCGCATGTCACTCTGCATTCCTGCAGCCGTGTGTGGAAATTCTTCTTGCTCCGTGACCTTGCCGGCTATAGTTTACCAGCTTCTTTTCTCTTCAATTTCTTTTCCAATTTTAGCCTTCCTTGCAGGTGTCTGGTGGTTAAAGTCACGAGGAAATCAAAGTTGAAGCCAACTTCAGTTCCCTCATGACCAATAATGGTGACATCTTTCCATGCAAGCGTATCTGTTGGGTGAGCACTTGGCTCTTGTAGAAGTGAGAAGAGTTTGGACAAAGCCACCCGCCTGCTCCTTTGTCCTTAATTTCCCTAAGTCTGGGGATCAAGGCAGAGGTCACATAGTTCTGTTTGGATTCATTCGGTTTTGAGTGTGCTGGGCCCATGGACAGAGGATGGGGACGGCTGGACGTGGGGGTCTCTTCTTCTGCCCTCTTGGTTCCTGGGGACGAAGGGCAGACTCTGCTCTGAGCACCTAGAATCCTGAGTCCCATACACTAATGTGCCAGGGTCCGTGTGGAACCCCACCCGCTCCAAATCTGCCCTCCTAGTGGACACTGATGTCCCTGGTCTTGGACCTAAGGGATGGTGGTGAAGGGGGTGGGGGACATGGTTGGAGTCGGAGTGTGGAGATGAGACCTAGGAGGAGGCCTCGGGTTGGGGCACGGACTGGGGTGGAAAGAGAATCTGGGGGTGCTTTCCTCACCCCCCAAGTTCCTGCAGGAAACTTGGGAAGCCTGAGGAGTCCAAAAGCAGAGCCATCCTCTGACCTCAGGACCCTTGCAGGGACATGAGGGCTGTCTGTGGGGACGCCTGCTGGCAGCCCCTGCAGGCTGAGTTTCCCACCTGGCCTTGGAGGGCCGAGGGGCGCCGGGGCTGCTCTCGGGCTCCCTGTGTCTGTGCCGAGGCAGGATTAAATGCACGGATGTTTTATTAAGAGAAATACTTACGGCAGGACATCGGAAGGGAGCCGGGGAAGGCTGGGGAGGGGACATCAGGCCGTGGTGCAAGTGTGACCCAGAGTGAAGGGGAGGTGGAGGTCGTCGGGTGGAAGTAGCCTAGACCACCATTAATACCCAGGACGCTCAGCGTGGGGGCCAGAGGGGACCCTTGATCCGAAGTCAGCCGTTGACAAAGTCCCATGTGTGCCGGGAACAAACCTGTCTTGGTGCCCTGCTGTTTACAGTCCCTGACTGGGGCCAGCCTGTGGGACAGGTGTCCCCTCCTGAGCAAACACAGTAATGGGTGTCAGGGGGCAGCGCTGGGGTCCCGGGCAGCTTCACTTCCTGTAGTCAGGGGTCTGCACGGTGCATCCCCATGGCCTCCACACCCGAAGCCCACCTGGGAGGGCTGGACTTCCCTCCACCCAGGGACATCGCTAAGACCACCAGTGACCAGGACACCAAGGACGGGCTGGCTTTGGTAGAACTATCAATGGCTTTGATCAATCAAACGGGGGCAGGGGTCCCCAGCCTTACCCCGTCTGGGAAAGCTCTGGACAGGCGTGTGGCTCACCTGGGGACCTGGCAGGTTCTGACTGGCAGACGTGGAGTAGGAGGTGCCGTATTTCACAGTCCCCCGTGTCACCGGTGCTCAGGCCACATCTGGAGCAGTGAGGACACAGCTGGAGCATAAAACAGGCACTTGAGCCACGGTAGCCGTGGTCACTGATATCCTCCCCCCAGTCCCCCCCGGAGGGCTGTGCTCAGTCTCCCCCAAACATTTCCAAATGGGGTCATTTCTGCAGAATAATCGCCAACTCAGGAACAATGAAGTGGCCTGAGACGGTGGTCCACCGGGACACGGTGGCCACACGTGTTTCCCTCAGCAGGTGTGGGGAAAGCAGGGGCCCAGCTGGAGGGGAAGCCTCTAATGGGCCCGGAAGTCACCGGCTGCCACAGGAAGCAGGCAGAAGCCCCGGGCTCCAGGGCGACCTTGAGTCTGTGCGGAGAGGAGAGAAGGAGAGTGGAGCCCGGAAGCCAGGCCTTTCCTGGTCCCTGGACAGTCCACGGCAGGAGGGCCCCAGCCACCCATGGGCAATTCAGATTTCTCCAAACCACCAGTATTTGGTTTCCTTGGCTACTGTCAGGAACCACCAAACACTCGGTGGCTTAAAACAACAGATATTTATTTTGTCCCAGGTCTGCCGGGGGACAGCCTGGAGTCAGCATCCCTGGGCCAGACCCGTGCTCCCTGGGGAGGGCCCTAGGGGACAATCTGCTCCTGGCCTCCTCTGGCCTCTGATGGCCGCCCACTGGGCTCACCCACCCCTTCAGTCCTGAAGGATTCGAATCTCTCTGGCACCTTCTTCTCTGCCTCTGCATCCCTCTCGTCAGGAACCTGTTGGGGCCACATGGAATGATCTAGAACCACCTCTGCGCTCCAAGGTCCTTGATCACATCTGTGGAGACTTCGTGAGGTTCACAGGTAACAGAGATTAGATGGACATCCTCTCGGTGGGGTGCTTCTTCCAGAGCTTGCAGTATCCCCTGTCTCCCCGGCTTAGGATTCAGAAGGGCCCAGAGGGCATCAGGCTTGTTCACTGACCGGACCCTGGTGCCTGTCACAGTCCGGGGGCATCAGAGACTTGGGAAGTGTTTGCTGAGTGACTGCATCAGCAAATGAACTTGTGAGACAAGGAGGAGGGCTTGGCTCTGTAAGGGAAATCTGCCTGGAATCATCTCGGAAGGATTTTTTTTTTAATAATCTGCATAATTCTGCCGTTGACTCTTGCTCTGAAAAAAGTGAGTCTCCCTGCATCTTTCCCTGTCCCTGGGGACCCTCCCCGAGCAGCTTGAGGGGTGGTTCCTATGAAGAGTGACAAGGAGCAATGGGTAGAGTCACAAGGAGCCCTGGTGTTTGGGCAGAGTCTACTGTGCACTCTGCAGAGTGGAAATAAGCACCTTTAGCTCACAGCAGGGCCCCTATTCCTTTTCATACCTAAAATCTGAAAAGTTGAAAAGTCCAGGTGTCATGTCACCCGACATCTGGAGATGAAGTTCTAGAGGTGTCGTCTGGAGACGGCCTGTCTGCCCTCAAATCCCAGCTGGTGACCTCAGGTGAGTGTCTTTTCCGTGCTGAGCCTCGGTTTCCTCATCTGTAAAACAGAACTGAGAATCATGCTGACCCCCCCGGAGCTATGGTGGGGATTTCATCATCTGCTAAATCTCTTTTTCCTCACAGGGGCCAGGCCCTGGGCACACGGTATGACGAGAACCAGCTTATGTTCTTCTGTGGGAGGCCGTGAGTGCCAGGGATCGGCAGGGGACTCAGCCCAGTGGAGACAGGAGAGGTTGATTGGCATTAAGTCAGGCAGGAGGAAAAAAACATCAAGCAAGGTGGTTCTGGTGGATCTGTGGATCTCAGGGCTAGCAAGCTAACAAGGTCCCCAGATGCCTTCATCGTGTGTGGAGTCCAGGCCACCAAGGCTGGGCACATTGGAACAGAGGTGTGTGGCTTCAGCTACAGGAGCCCTCTTGCAGCCCAGGTCTTGGGGAAAAGCATGAGAAGAGTCTTGGAAGCATGATTTGGGCAGAAAATGTTCTTCCTCAATTTCTCTGGACAGTGGCAGCAGACTATAGGTACGTGGTGCCTATTCTCACTGTTTCTTCTTTGTTCTACCTTTTCACATTAGGAGCTCCCTGAGGGGAAGTGCCTGTGCCTGTCTTGCTCATAGTAGACACTTACATTAAGAATTACAGTTGGCTCCGAGGAACATAAAATCCAACTCTTTACACATTAAATAGACAATGGCATGTTTTTCTTACACAGCAATAATCTCCGAAGAAGACAGAGGATGAAGTTAATGTAACGGTTCACATAGGCCTTCGTGATATTCTTGGCTTGGTTCACTTCATGTTGAATACCTCATGGTCCCAATAGAGCTGCTGTGATCGACGTATCACATCTCCTTTCTAGGTTAGATGGAGAGGGAAGATTCCAAAGGGCCTCCACTAGCCACATCCATCCCCATTTTCATGAAGAAGAAAAAAAATGCTCTTCCAGGATGCTTTTCTAGAGCTGTCTGTTTATATATCCTTGGCCAGAATGGAGCCACGAAGCTGCAGGGAATGCTGGGAAAATCTTGCAAAATCGTGCTTATATAGGTAGCCTGTGGAATAGAGGGTTGGGAATAAGTCTTGCACTTTAACAAAAGAAGGAAGAAATGGGAACTTGTCTCAAGGATGATGAATAAGCCACTCGGCGACAGGACAGGCCCATGAGCCCTTTCCTCAGCTCAGCCAGTTCCCATGACAGACTTTCTTCCAGATGGACATAAAAATAACGTGGACCCCAGAGTCATCGAGACCACGGGGCATAAGGAAGATGTGGCTTGCGTGATGTTGGATTTTTACTGTGTGGTTGGCTCCTTCACGGCTGGCTCCTGGGGGTCCCTCTTCAATGGGGACAAGTCTTACTTTTGTGCATCGGGGAATCCTGAGGATGCCTTTCGGGGAGGGGGGTGTCCACAGTGGAACGTGGGGCTCTCCGGGTCTCCAGAGGGAAAGAAGGCAGTGCTCGGGGTCCTTGTCTTGCTTTCAATCTTAATTATCTGTGTGCTTGCCCCGGCTTCCCGAGTTGGCTAGTGTTTTGCCCTTGAGCTCTGAGCCCTTGCAGAGGAGAGGAGTTCAGCCGGATTGAACTGGGGCATCTCTGCCCACCAGCTCCATCTCCTAGGCCCCAGGGAGGAAAGTTTGGCCAAGACCTTGTCCAACGGGGACATCTTGGTCCAACAGGGTTTTCTCAGAGGCCCTGGGGGAGGGAGACGTGCCCGATCACTTTTCCAGAAGTAGAAATAGAGGAGTGTGACCTTGGCCAAGCAAGCGAACTTCTCCAGGCCTCCTCTGAACCGGTTGGCTCTGAAATTGAAATGAAGCAATGTCATCTGAAGCATCCACAACAGGGCCCGGTGCATGTGAGCACTCGTAAAAACACAAACTCCCTTTCTCCTCCCCCTCATTCTGGTCACACCATACATGGGAAAAACCTGGCTTTGAACATTCAGTCTGCTGCTTATTTTTGTGTGTGTGGTGGGGCGGGGAGGTACTGGGGATTGAACCCAGGGGTGCTTAACCACTGAGCCACCTCCCTAGTCCTATTCTGTATTTTATTTTGAGGCAGGGTCTACTGAGTGGTTGAGGCTGGCTTTGAATGCTTGATCCTCCTGCCTCAGCCTCCCTAGCTGCTGGTGTATGGCCCATTGTTTATTCTTTTGCTATAATTTTTTTTCACATAAAATAGGGTCATGATAGAACTTCCCAGGGATTGGCCACAGGGAGATTAAATTCAAACCCCAGATCTGCCTCCTACCAACTGAAATTGGAGAATGAAATGCCTTAAAACATGGAAAGTGCTCAGAGCAAGCCCTGGTCTGTGCTCAGTGCTCAAACTCTGTTTATTCTTGCTGTGTGTGATTGCTATCATCAGCAACGTTGTGCAGAACCCAATAAAATACACACGATGTCCTCCTGCCTGTCCCTGACGGATCTGGGCAGCCAGTGTCAGCCACGACCGCCAAATAAAGCAACTGTGATCTTAGCGAGGAGTAGAGTGATTTGTTGACTGTCCTACCACCTGGTAGTGACAGATATGGGACAGATACCTGATGCCTACCTCTAATTGTTGGATCCCTCTGTCTCACCAGGTTGGAGTTAGAGACCACTGGGATTCCAGGGAAATAGAAGCATCATCGCTTCCGATCACCTCGCCTTTCACTCATTCATTTTGTGAATCTTTTCAGCACCTACTTTATGCCAGATGCTGCTGTAGGATTCAGAAGACAGGTGAGATCCCTGACTTCCTGGCGCTGTCGTCTTGGAGGAAAAGATCACCAACAAATATGCAAGTCCCCATCGTGCTTGTGATGTGGGCTGTGCAGATAGACAATAGGAAAGGTGTGAGGCCAGGACTGGGGTGGAGACCGGGAAGAGCATTCAGGCACAGGGAACAGCATGTGCAAAATCCCAGAGTGTGGCGAGGTAGAAACAGAGCTTAGGAAGGTGCCGCCAGGTAGCCCATGGGCTCAGATGGATCAGCAAAAGTTGAGCATGGAACCTAGAGTCAGAGATGGAGCAGGACCAGAGCACATGGGCCTGAGGGCCGTGGTCAGAATTCAGCTCTGACTCTGGGTGAGATGGGAGCAGGGGAGGGTTTGGAGCAGAGGAGGGACGTGGTCTAATTTTTTTACTTTTCAATCTTTAACTTGATTGTCCTCTTAGTATCAGACTGAGGGGGACACAGACAGGGAGCAAGAGGCTACTGCTGTTTGCAATAGTTTCAAAAGTGGGGCTGGTCCTTTTGGGTTTTGAGATGGGCTCCGAAGAGCTAAGGAACCAGAGGTAAAGGCTCTGACACAGCGAGTATTTGACCATACTACCAAAAGCAGTACACAGATTCAATGCAATTCCAATAAAAATAAGAAATCCCAATGACATTGCTCATAGAAATAGAAAAAGAAATCATGAAGTTCATCTGGAAAAATAAGAGACCCAGAATAGCCAAAGCAATCCTTAGCAGGAAGAGTGAAGCAGATGGCATCACTATACCAGACCTTAAACTATACTGAAGAGCCACAGTAACAAAAACAGCATGGTATTGGCACCAAAGTAGACTTGTAGACCAGTGGTACAGAATTGAGGACACAGGAGACAAACTCACATGAATAAAGCTATCTCATAATAGACAAAAGTACCAAAAACCTACATTGGAGAAAAGATAGCCTCTTCAACAGATGGTGCTGGGAAAACTGGAAATCCATATGCAACAAAATGAAATTAAGCCCTCTCTCTCACCATGCACAAAATTCAGCTCAAAGTGGATCAAGGACCTAGGAATTAAACCAGAGACCTTGTACCAAATAGAAGAAAAAGGCCCAACTCTCCGTCATGTCAGATTAGGCCCCAACTTCCTTAACAAGACCCCCATAGAACAAGAAATAAAATCAAGAATCAATAAATGGGATGGATTCAAACTAAAGAGCTTCTTCTCAGCAAAAGAAACAATCAGTGAGGTGAAGAGAGAGCCTACATAGACATACCACATACACATCAGATAGAGCACTCATCTCTAGGATCTATGAAGAACTCAAAAAACCTTAACACAAAAAAAAACAAAAACAAAAACAAAAAAAACCCCAAAAACCAAATAACCCAATCGATAAACGAACCAAGGAAATGAACAGACACTTCTCAGAAGAGGATATACAATCAATCAACAAATATATGAAAAAATGTTCAACATCTCTAGTAATTAGAGAAATGCAAATCAAAACCACTCTAAGATTTCATCTCACTCCAGTCAGAATGGCAGCTATTATGCATATGAACAATAAGTGTTGGCGAGGATGTGGGGAAAAGGCACATCCATCCACTGCTGGTGGAACTGCAAACTGGTGCAGCCAATATGGAAAGCAGAATGGAGATTCCTAGGTTGGCTTTTATTGTTGACTCTAAGAGTGCTTTATATATTCTAGATACAGGTCCTTAGCAGATCTATGACTTATAAATATTTGCTGTCATCTTGAAGATTGTCTTCTCTCTCTCTCTCTTTCTTTCTTCTCCCCCTCCTCCCCTCCCTCTCCCTCCCCTCCCCNTCCCCTCCCCCTCCCCCTTCTCCTCCTCCTCTTCTTCTTTATTCATCACATTTATTTTTATTAACTTTTATATTTTCAGAAAGAGTTATTGGCTTTCCAGGAAGAGCATTGATGTGGATTTTACATGTAAGTAAGTTTACTTATGTAAAAAGAGGTGAAGCAGTAATTGATCCCTTTTATTAATCTAATTAATTAGTTAAGGTCCCAGGGGTGCCACAGCCCCAGCCCCCTGCCTTTTTAATTGATAGACAGGGTTTCATTAAGTTGCTTAGGGCCTCACTAATTTGCTGAGGCTGGCTTTGAACTCGCGATCCTCCTGCCTCAGCCTCCTGAGCTGCAGGGATGACAGGTGTGTGTCACTGGGCCCTGCGATTCCCTTTATTTGCAGACGAGATGACCAGGGGCTGAGCAGGCTGAGGCAGATGTGGGGCTACCAACCGGCCACCTGCCCATCATCTGCACCTCTTTCCAGTCCTCCCTAAGCCATCTGGCTTGGGCAGAACCATGTGGATTCGTGAGCTGAGTCTGCAGCCCGAGGACCGTATTTCCCATGGGCTGACCGCGGACACCCGGGCTCACATGTGGGCCCCTGTGCACACACGCGTTACATGTGAGCCCTCAGCAGGGGAGGGTGGGAATTAAAGGCACTCTCTGGGTGGGCCAGAGCCCAGGAAGTACTAGGTGGGACACCCATGCTCAGTACCTTGCTGACCTTGCTGTTTGACCTCGAGCTTCTTGGGGCTCAGTCTTCTCATCTATAAAACAAAAGAGAGCTGGACTAGAGCAGCTCCCCCACCCTTAAACTTAAACATATTTGAAATTAAAATTGCCTCTGAGCACACTGGAACGAAAACTACTAGGGCAGTGAACTGGCCGGCAGTGAACAAGCTCAGCTTTGTGAGCCTTGTGGTCTGGCCCCACCACCCAGCCCTGGTAGGTAATGGATAAATGAAAGGGCTATCGTTATTCTTTATGGGCGCAAACAAGAAATTGGCCCTCTATGGCCCCTGAGCTCTTATTTGCTGACCTCTGGGTTAGAGGATCTTATTTCATGTCTCAGTTCTTATTAGCTGTGTACCCTTGGACAAGGTACTTAACCTCTCTGAGCCTTAGTTCCTTACTTGTAAAACGGAGAAAATAGTTGTACCTCCTTTGTTGTTGCTATGAGAACCAGAGGAGATTATTCACGGAAAAGCCCTTGCGTGGTGCCTGGTGCATAGCAAACATTCAGTGCCTGTCAGTATGTCATGTATGTGCTTGTGTGTACTACAGGTGTGTGCAGGCCTAGCACACACTGCAAGCATGGAAGGTCATGGAAACGTGCACCGTGGGTGTGCACGTGTGCTCAGCAAGCAGAGCCCTTTGGTGCAGAGAGGATATATGCATGGGATGTCCGTGTGTGCTGGTGACAAACTGAACAGACGTGAGCAGGCCGAGCCCGTGGGTGTGCTAAGTCTGCATCTGGACAGGAAGCCGAGCAAGCAGAAGAGAGACCCGGAAGGACAGAGGTCAGGTTGAGCATTATGGAATAAAGGGAAGATGGCAAATGCCTGGTCTTTGAATAACTAAAATACAGGGCAGAGGAGACGAGTTCAACCAGGACTTAACAGGGAGGAGACTGGGGCCCCCCGAGGGGCTTGGCTGGGGCAGGTCTAGAAGATTTCCAGTAACCCGAGCAACCAAAGCAACCAAATCACGAGCAGTCTATGCAACAGGACTTTGTAAAAATGTGGATGTTTTTTGTAGGATCCGGGCATCAGGCTGGGGTTCCTGTGCTGGCTTGCTTGGTGAGCGAGTACCTTGGCGAATTGCTTACCATGCGACGCCTCAGCTTCTTCATCCAGTGCCGCTGCCTGCTAAGGCGGCTGGGAGAAGATCAGTGACGGAGTTCCAGGAGCACAGGAGAGTGCCTGGTGTGTAGTAGGTGCTCAACAAACCTCACTTCTTGTTATATGTCTTTGTCATTTTCTTTTTGCATCCAAATGGCCCTTTGGGGGTAGGGATTATTATCTCCCTACCCACACAGATGAGAGGCTGAGCTCTGGAGAGCTAGACCTCTCATGGACACCAGGAGGGAATATAATGATTTCTAGGTATGGAGGCGACAGTCTTCCAGAAAGACCAGCCAACCTCCCTCCACTTCCCGTCTCCCACTCTGTTCTCAAACCACAGAAGATACTCTGCGATGGTGGAGGCCCCGTGGACCAGTTCTAGCCAGTTTGCAGTGTCCGCAGTTCCTTCTGGGGAATCCATGTCCTAGGAATGGGCGGCTCCCTGCTGACCCCCGCTCTCCAGCTCAGCCCAGCGCTGGGGACAATGGCTGCCACATCAAATGAGCTCAGCAAGCGGCTGGCAAAAGAAGGATGCCCTTCAAGACCCCAAGTCCTCTTTCTGGAAGGACACGGCCATCTCCTTGGCCCACTGGCTGCTCGGGCTTTTCTAGGTGGAATTTCTGTGCAGGCAGAAGCTGTGCATCCGTCCGCCATGGGGCTCCCGGGTGCCTGGCACAGAATGGATGTCACGGGGACAGTGACTAGTGGCCACCTTTGGCACGGTGCCATCTGTGCAGTTGTTAGAAGCTGGTTGTAGTCTCCTGTTTGAGTCACGTGCCCCCTTGTTGGACTGCCTGCCCTTCGAGGGCAAGGGCTATTTTGCTAGGATTTGGCCATCTCTCCACCTGGCCGGGCGCGCTCAGGGGGAGTGGGGTCTATCAGCCTCCCGCTGAAGCCAGAGCCGGGAGCCACGTCACTGGGTGTCAGGAGAGGGACCTGCTGGAGGTGGGCAAGGGGTGGACGCGTTTGCAGCAGGCACCTGCCCCAAATCTGCCAGCAACTTTAGCGTCCACCTTCAACTTGACGAGGCCTGTGGCCTCCACCTAGGATTAGCCTGTAAGTGATTGCCAAGCACTTAAAGTAAGAACCCCGCGTGGAGACATGAATAATTGCCCGTAATTGCACAGAGAATTAACTCTCTCCCAAGGCCCTGGGACCTCCCGTGCCCAGGTCTCCAGGCTCGAGGCCCTGGGATCACGACGCTAACGAATGTCGCACGAAGAAGAAACCAGGGAAAGCCAGAAAGACGAGAGGCTGATTGAGGCAGAGGAGGGAGGAAGGCACTTCTGAGTTGATGTGGAAACTAAAGCCAAACCCCAAAACTTGAGCCCAGGAAGGCTTCTCCTGGGTGTTTTCGATTCTGGCTTCAAATAAGATTTCTAGAGCAGAGTGGGTTTTACGATCACTGCAGGCTCCTGAGTGGACAAGACCTTTGTCCGCCGTTGACCAGCCAGTGAGCTTGGATAAATATGTTGCTCCTTTAAGACTCAACTTCCACATCCGTGAAATGGGTTGAGATGCAGGTGAAATGGAGCTCACGGAATGTGTATGGAAGGATGAAGTGGAATCCAGGGAATGCACTAACTGCCCAGTTAAATAAGTAACAAAAGCTCTTCTGGGCACTATCATCCCCTCTCACCCCTGCCCCGAGCCCAGCCCTCTGGCTGCCATCTCCATCTCCGGGGTCTGGAATCTGTCCTGGTTGCTTGGGCTCCAAACCTCAGCCACCATCCTCGGTGGCTTTTTCTTACTCTGCCGAGATGGTGACCCCGCCAGGAAGTCCTGGGCTGCCCCATAAAACAGATCAGTGCTCTCTCCTCCGCCAGAGCCCTGTCCCCACCCTGGATGACTTCTTAGAATGGGGCGGGGGTCAGTGAATGGCAGTCCTGGGCCAAATCTGGCTCGATGGCACTTTTTGAATCACTTGGAGTGGATTTTACGTTTTTCAATGGTTGCAGGGAAATCAAAAAAACATGACATTTCGTGACAGGTGACAGTGATGGGCATCCCATTTTGGCGTCCATGAAGCTCGATGGCACACCCTGGTTTTCTGAGCCGAATGTGGCTGAGCACGTGTGACAGAGCCCGTGCGCCCGCAAAGCCCCAACTGTTCCCCTCCGGCTCAGGGTTTCATATTGCACAGAACCCTGCCCATTGGAAGCTTCCCAAGGCCCCTCTGCGAATGAATGGATGAGCCAAGGACCCACCGCGCCTGAGCTCGGCCACTTTCTTCCTGCATCTCTGCATGCGGTGGGGGGGGGCCTCCCCGGCCGCCCCCCCCACCTTCCCCTTTGCAGGAGTCTGTATTGATGTAAGTGGACAAGCAGAGGAGTCAGTCTGGGGATCAGGGAGCCGGGAGAAGATGGCCTGCAGCAATGGAGAAGACACAATTACGCCAGAACTGTCCACCCGACCGCAGTTCAGAGCCTCCACTTAATGTAATTGAGTGTGAAGGGCGGCTGGAGACACAGGCGCCCCCGCCGCCCCTCTCCATAATATAGACACTATTGGTTGCTAATTGGCGCCAGTGGGCTGGTGCTAATTGTCCTAATGCACTCGGCTTGATGGAGGCCGAGGCTTTGCAGGCTGGGGGCTCCTTGGGAAATGGTGGTGGGGAGGGGTGGGCACCCAGCTCTAGCAGACTTGGCTCATCAAAGTTGGAATGGGCTTTAATTTTGCATCAAATATTTAAGCAGGTTTGGGGCGGGTACGGGGGTGGGGGGAGTGGATCATGGATGCTTTGCTTGCGGTAACCCACAAGGGGTCTGGGTTAACCCCTATCAATGGGTTATCCACACGGCTGGGTCCCTGGCATTGTCTAATTAATTGTGTGAATTTCTAATGGCCCTTTTAGCCCCCCCCACCTGCCAGCTCCCCCCCACCCCGCTCCTCCCCTCTCTTTCCTCCCTCTCGTTCTATCCATTTGTGGACACTAAGCTTCAGAAATGGGACTGGACACCACCCACAGAGGGAGGCGGCATCGGACAGAGAAATGTCAAGAAGCTGGGCTTGGCTTTGAGCTCATCCGACGGCCTCTGTAAAGTCACCTCCAGCCTCCGGACCTCAAGT
Source organism: Marmota marmota marmota (assembly GCF_001458135.2). Lineage (NCBI taxonomy): Eukaryota > Metazoa > Chordata > Mammalia > Rodentia > Sciuridae > Marmota > Marmota marmota. The sequence continues at coordinate 6,424,595 of NW_026000138.1, forward strand.
CCCCTCATACATTCATTATCGGGCCAGGGAGTGCTGAGGTCCTGTGTCCTCCTCCTGGGTCAGCTGAGCCTTGCAGCTAAGGTGGCACCAGAGCGTAGGAGAGGAAGCACAGGGACATCACATATTATCTATACACATTAGACGTATTTCCTAATGACACGGAGATGCGGTCTGCGGGGGGATGTGTGATAACAAGCTCTCCAGGAGGGAGGAGAGCAGTTCGTTGCGTTTGCAGATTTGCAGGGTATAAATCATCCCCCCATGGTTGACTCCAGGTGCCATCCATTGGTAGAATTTAATTTTTAATAGCCCATATCAAAATTCCTGGGAATTCAACGATGGCTCTCATGGGTCAGCCCAGCCCATCTGTGTGTGTGTGTGTGTGTGTGTGTGTGTGTGAGCGCACGCGCGCGCGCGTAGGTGGGGTTACCCCAAGTGAATTATGGGTAATGGTGAATTCTGAAAAGGTCTCATATAGAGCAAACTTGGGTTGAAATCAATTTAAGGTAAAGTATTAAGTAAATCGTGGCCGAGGTGATTTGTGTAAAGAGCAGAGATGGTGAAGTTGGTACTCTGTCGAGTTTGAGGATCCCTAATCTGAAATGCTAGGGACCAAGAGTGATTGGATTTGGGATTTTCTCAGGTTTGGGGGTATTTGCATCCACATAATGAGATATCTTGGGGATGGGACCTAAACATAGATACGAAATTGGCTCATGTTTCACACGCACCTTGGACACACGTAGCCTGAGGGTGATTTCAGGTGACAGTTTTAGTGTGCCTCTGTTCTGATCGCCACCCGTCAGGAGGTCAGCTGTGGAATAATCCACTGGTGATGTCATGTGGGTGGTGCTCAAAAAGTTCCAGATCTTGCCAGCTGCAGTGGCGCACACCTGTCATCCCAGTGGCTCAGGAGGCCGAGGCAGGAGGATGGCGAGTTCAAAGCCAGCCTCAGCGAGGTTGAGGAGCTAAGCAACTCAGTGAGCCCCTGGGGTAAAAGGGGAAAGGGGAACGGGTGCGGGGGTGCTTTACATCTCAGGCCCCACACTTCTGTCCCCAAAGCATCTCACGGGGCTTTGCCTAGGATCTGCTTATGAAGTCATCATGGCTGCTTTTTGGTTTTCCGTGTGGGTGAGGGGGACTACAAACTCAAATACCCAGAGGGGGTGAGCAGGGGTCACAGGCGTAAAAGGCAGTCCAGCTGGAGGCCAGGGAGGCTGGGGAGTCTCCTCCCCTCAAAAGGGGTCAGCGCTGCTTCTGCCACTGGGTGCTGAGGGTGCCAGAGTCCTTCACAGAAGCTGGGAGAAGGGGCTTGAACATGAGCTTTTTTGAGCTTAAAAGCCACAGGGAATCCCACTCCTTGGTTCATACCAAAGGACTTAAAATCAGCATACCACAGTGATGCAGCCTCGTCAAGGTTTATAGCAGCTCAATTCACAATAGCTAGACTATGGAACCAGCCTAGGTGTCCGTCAATAGATGAATGGATAAAGAAAATGTGGAATATATACTCAATGGAATATTACTCAGCTTTAAATAATAGTAAAATTATGGCATTTGCCAGTAAATGGTTGGAGTTGGAGAATATCATGCTAAGCAAAATAAGCCAACCCCACAAAACCAAAGGCCAAATGTTTTCTCTAATATACGAATGCTAAATCACAATAAGGCAGGGGACACTAGGGAAGAACAGTATTACCTTAGAATAGGTAGAGGAAAGTGATGAGAGGGAAGGGGAGGGAATGTGGAGTTAGAAAAGATAGTAGAATGAAACAGACAATATTACTGTATGTATGTGACTGCATCACCAATATGATTCTGCAACATGTACACTCAGAAAAATGAGAAATTGTAGCCCATCTATGTATGATATATCAAAGTGCAAAAATGCATTCTACTGCCATGTCTAACTAATTAAAACAAGTAAAAAAATTTTTTAAAAGTCATGAGGAACCAAACAGCATGTTTATGAGCTGCACATGGCCTGTGAGAAATCTTAGAAAACATGGAAAATATAAAGAAGAAAACAAAGCAACTGATGTTTCTAGCAACCAGATGTGGTATTTGGGTGCTTGGGTTAGACTATCTATAACTTTTTGGTCCTAGGTTTTTGTTTTTTTTTTAACCTCAATCTGGCACAAACTTTTTAACCATACCTTTAAAAAACCTCTTCCTTGACATGCTCGTTAATGATGCCGTGACATTGCATCATAAGGAGACAGCAAAGCTGACTGAAGGCGTTAAAGCTGGCTGCACAGTCCTAGACGCATTGCCCATCAAGAGGTGCGTCATGGCCCGTGCTTTATGTCAAGGCATATTGATTGGTCTGTGACTTGGATTGATCAGAAAGAGCAGAAGTAATGCTGTGCTTACCTCGTGGCTCAAATGTGAGGAAAGTGGTGTGCTCTGATTCCTTTCTCTTGCAACATCAATGTTAGAGACTTGAACCATTGAGGAAGTCAGATACCGAGGTCTACCCTGGTGGAAATGCCACGGAGGGAGATAGATCCCAGCTTCAGGCTGATCTAGCCCCAACTGTCAATCAGCCCATCTGAACCAGAAGAAGGCATCTCCATCCAACCCCGAACGCAGCAGATTCACAAATAAAATACAGAATCGAGGCTATTTGAAGTCACTACATTTTGGAATATTTTGAATTTAGCAAGAGATAACCAGAGCTCTGACTTAGTGTGATCCTGAGGTTCATGGTTCACTTATTTCGTATTCTTCACTCTTAGATTTAATATCCCAATAAGCACTGTGTTTTGCAATCCTCTTCTCCTCTATTTCTGATTATTTGCTTAAGTGAAATTTCTGCAGGAAGAAATGTTGGATTCATGGGTCTGGACATTGTTAAGGACCAAGACAACTACTGTACCAGATTCTTCTCTTGGTAATTCGTCTAATCCACTGGTGGTAATTACTCGGCCATATTACTTGACCTGCCAAACTGAACCAATATGCACTTCAACCAGTAGTGAATGAGAATCCAGCCCTTTGGCCACTGGATATGTGTGTGTATGTGTGCGCGTGTGTATGCCTCTGTGTGTGTGTGTGTGTGTGTGTGTGTATTAATTATGTGGGTGTAGCTCATTCTGAGTTGTGCAGAAAAGAAGAAGAATTGGAATTTAAGGGAAAACAAAACCTTAAATTTTCTGATCCTCTGATCAGACAAATGTCCAGTGACCATGAAAAATTCATTCCTAGCTGAGAAATTACTGTCATTGAAACTGAGTGGCAGTTTATTTTACTGCAGCTATAGGAAGGATCCGCTGAGCTAATTTCTTAGCACAAACAGGAGGTCAGTGTCTGACTCTGGTGTCCATCTCCTGCCTTTATTCAAAAAATCAGGTATATTCCCATCATACCTTGGGTTGCTATTGGCATTGTACCAAAAAAAAAAAAAAAGAAGAAGAAGAAAGAAAGAAAGGAAACCCACAGCCAATCGCCTCTCCAAGATCCGGGTGCATCTTGTGGGCTTGTGGAGATCGCTGTTATTAGGAGCCAGGGTTTGACTGGCACAGTCTAGGACAGAAGCACCGAGACTAGCTGGGGCCGGCCGGAAAGCTCTGGGGCAACAGAGGCTGCCCAGGACAGGAAGTACCTGGAGGATACCAACCGCAATTAAAAAAAAAAAAAAGTATGAAAGAAAAACAGCAAAGGCTTCACATCGTCCCTAGCAGAAGAACCAATTGATAAATCACGTCTGGAGAGAAAGCAATTTTGATCTGGTCGTAGGACTTACATGGAAAGCCAGTGAGAACACATCTTCTCTTCCTTCTCCTCTCCATTATTATTATCACATCTCCAGGTTCCTTTAATAGAAATGTCCCTTATTGGATACACTGGGGACAGCATGAAGTTGAGCACTATCCTAGCCGACCCTCTGAGGCTCCTGAGAGGGAGGCTGAGTCTTTGCACCCACTTCCCAGAGGGGCAAACTGAGGCTCTCAGAGATAAGATGACGTGCTCGGGCGCTGTTCTCAGTGTCCCAGCCCTGGATGTGCGGGAGCGTGTGGGTGGTGGGATGGGCTTGCCTTCCTTCCTTCCTTGTTCATTTCTCTTATTTTACTTTTCTCTCCCCACCTTGTTGCTACCTGAAAGGAACATGAATGAAGAGACAGAAATGCTCTTTAGAAAGTCTCAGGTCGAAGCGGGTCGCTACGAGGTACAGGACCTGCTCCATCATTTGCAGGGTTCCGTGCAAAAAATGAAAATGTAGGGCTTGGTGCAGAGAGCAGGGGAGAGGTAGCACTCGCGACACACGCACACGCACACGCACACGCAGGAGCTGTCTTCTTCCCTGGACCCTCTCGACTCTCCCTGGGGTTATAAGTCAATTTGTTCCAATCAAAGAAAAACCAGAGTGGGAACTTACTGGAAAGATTTTACTTATTATTTAGATATTTATTTATTTAGTTAGGAGGAGGTGATGCCTGTTTTAAATGCAGAACCCTGAGCACTTGATTCTTAGGCAGAATCCCAATGGCACATTCTGGGCTGGGGGCTTGTTCCCAGAGGGCGCCTCCACCCAGCCAGAACCAACAGAAACCAGAATCCCGAAGGAAGGGAGGCTCCTCCCAGGCCCAGAGACAGGGCTGTGCATCTCCAGCCGGGGTAGACCCAGGGATGTGTACACTCGGACAGGTGCCCCGGGGACTTGCCCTGCCTCGTGACTGCTGGGCTGCCCCCCTGCCCTCCACGCTTCCCACGGGCCACGGTCCCCAGGGCACTACAGCTTCTGCACCAACTGGTGACAGATTCTGGTGGCGGTGATGGGAGGCTGTGCCTGCTGAGTGTCTAGCTCTGTGCAGACTCTCCCCAGGTACACTGAGGTACCGCCAGCCTAGGGTGGGGACAGTGGTCACCAGGATCTGCTCAGACATGCGGCAGGATTCACAGCCCCATCCTGACTCTCGGTGTAGGTTCAGGCCCCACTGTGGGTGCAGGGCAGGCTGGGCTGCTAGGCAGGGCAGGGAGAAGAAGGTGGGCGGAGAAGCTGGCCAGGGACCCACCCCAGGCCAGGGTGGTGGTGGCATGGTATGTGAGTGAAGCCCCTGGGTGTGCTCCCTTGTCCCCTTACATAGATCATTCAACTGATCCCAGACCATAGGACCCGAACCTCAAGTATGTAAATCGTAGGGTAGGGCCCGTGTGGTCGCCCTGGTGCTGACCCCAAACCTGGCCAAGCAGGAGGCCAATGGTACTAGCAAGAGAGAGCTGGGTTTATATGAGCTTCTGGAGTCTCAACTTTAATTCTCATCCCCTTGTGAGACTTTCTCCTTAGGTGATCTCATCTCCCCGCTGCCCAGGAATAAGGCCATAATAAAGGAGTTAGTACTTGCGTGAAGTGCATGACATCAATGACCACGTTAACGTCCACAATGCTGTTGCTCATCAGGCTAAGTATTGTTTATTGAGCATTTATTACGTGCTAGCCCTTGTTCCAGGGGTTTTGCACAGCAAAACTCTGTGGTGAGGATTATTGGGAACCCATTTTCAGACGTGGACCCCGAGGTACAGAGACACCGAGCATCTTGGACCCAAGTCAGGCAGTTGGGAAGTGTCCAAGCTCCTGGCATGAACTTGAGCAAGCTGGCTCCAGAGCAGATGCTCACCTCATGGGCTTCCTCTGCGTCTCTTGAATGACCGAACAATGGCCTTTATGGAGGCCTGGAATGAGAGGCAGCGTGGGAGGTGGGGACATGCGGAATGCATTGTGGATGGCAGCCCATGTTCGCTGATGGAGCAGAGGTGAGAGGCAGAGCCCCCCGTCTTGGGATTCCAGGGGACGGTGAGATCCTGGGGGTTAATGGGCTCTACATCCGGATTCCTATTGTCCGGGAGGAGAATGAATGATGGAAGAAGGACGAGGGCGGAAGTCAGAGGCGCTTTCCAGGGCCCAGAGGTCAGCTCTGAGGCTGCCACCCGCCCTCCAGGCAGGATTGAGTGGGTGTCACAGACGCCTCCTCTCCCGGGCAGCTGGGCGGCCCTGCCTCAGACCTCAGCACCTGGGACAGGAGATGACAGCAGCTGGTGTGAGCGGGGGTGACATCGGCTTCCCTTCCCTGGGCCTCGGGAAGATGCTCTGATTAATTCTTCCCAGCGAGCGCACCTTCCTGCCTCTGCCGTTCCCACATCACCCCCTCTGGGGTCAGTGACAGGGACACCGTGCAACCTAGCCGTTGCTGGGCAGCCCCCCCCGGGGCCAGCCCTGGGCTTGGCAGTGGTGACTTGGCAGAGAGCCTTAAGAATCATAAAGTGAAGCCAACTCGACTCTTCCCAGTTTACATGTCAGAATAACTAAGATTTAGAGACTCCCTGGATTCTATGGATCAGAGGCCGACGTGACCGTGGGTCTTGTCCTATCTTCACAGCTCCTGCCTTTAAGGGTCCCTGGAGCTGGCTTAGAGCATGTCCTCTGGATAGGGTGACCAACAGTCTCCATTGCCTGGCTCCCAGCTGACTTAGGTGAACTAATGAACCTCCCTGGGCCTCAGTTGCCTCACCTGTGAAATGGGGATAATGACAGTGATTCCCGTGTGAGGAGAGAAACATTTTGCAGCAACACCTGGTTACAGGAAGGGCACGGGGCTAGCTCTCTGTGGTGCTTTTGCTTTTGGGGTGGTGGGCTGCTGGTTCCAAAACGCAGAGGCACTTTGAGCCCTGTGGTTAAAACCTCAGCCTCCGTGGACGGGCAGGTGGGTACCTCCCTGCTCCTCCTGGGCTGGCCGCGAGGCCTCGCAGAGTTGCCCAAAAGCTTGGCTCTGCTGTCCGCTGGGGCTAAGGGTCCTGATGCGCAAGGGCCTGGCATGGGCAAGCCTTCAGTAAATAGCAGTCACTTTGATTGTCAGCAGACACCTCCCTGTGAAAGATGTCCCCTGTCCCCCTCCCCTGACACACAAAGTCATCAAAAGGATTTGGAAGGACAGTCCAAGTCTTGAGTTGCATTTGTTTCTCTCAAGGATATCAGGAATCCCACCATGACCACCTCGGTCTGTACCAGCTCCTTGGCCAGAGACCGGGTCGTGTCCAGCTTGGTTGGTTCTGGAGGAGCCGGGGTCAGCGAGCTCTGTGGCAAGAGGCCAGGCTGGCTCCTCCTGGTTGTTGGTGCGAGGGATTAGGGTAGTCAACTCTGGGAAGGGCAAGACCTTCCCATCCTGGCCAAAAGGATGTGGCCGTGCTTTCCGGCTGGCGTCAGGTCTCAGGGAGGTGCCGTGTCTCACTGGGGTGTGGAGCGGATCATTCATTCACTCACTCAGTCTCTCCCTTGGACCCCACTGTGCACCCGGCCCTGCAGGCTCTGGGAACCAGGCAACTCCAATGTCCTGGCTTTTAAGAATGTGGAGAAGAAATGGTCACACGTCTCATGATAATATTTCATGCATCCATTTATAGAAACTATTTGAAATCACTTCCTATAAAAAATATTCATTTTGAAATTCACTTTCTCCATCCCACATTTTTTTAAAAAAAGAATGGTTTTTGTTTGTTTGGGGGATTGGTTTATTTTTCTTAGCATAATATTCTCCAGTTCCATCCATTTCCCATCCATTTGCCATGATTTCATTCTTCTTTAAGACTGAGTAATATTCCATTGTGTATGTAACACATTTTCTTTATCCATTCATCTCTTCCAGGGCACCTAGGTTGGCTCCATAGTTTAGTTATTGTGAATTGAGCTGCTATAAATATCAATACGGCTGCGTCACTGTAGTATGCTGATTTTAAGTCCTCTGAGTCTAAACTGAGGAGTGGGATAACTGGGTCAAATGGTGGTTCCATTCCAGGTTTTCTGAGGAATCTCCATACTGCTTTCCATATTGGCTGCACCAATTTGCAGTCCCACCAGCAGTGTATGAGTGTACCTTTCTCCCCACATCCTCACCAACACTTATTGTTGCATGTTTTCTTGATGATTGCCATTCTGACTGGAGTGAGATGGAATCTCAACCTGGTTTTGATTTGCATTTCTCTGATTGCTAAAGATGTTGAACACTTTTTCATATATTTGTGGATCGATTGATTATATTTCTTCTTCTGTGAAGCCTCTGTTCAGTTCCTTAGCCCATTTATTGATTGGGTTATTTGTGGTTTTTTTTTTTTGCACGTGTGTGTGTGTGTGTGATGTTTTCTGAGTTCTTCATATATCCTCAGCTCTAGCTGAGGTACATGTGGTAAAGATTTTTTTTCCCATTCAATCCCCCAAACCAAAGGCCGAATGTTTTCTCTGATAGGTGGATGCTAATTCACAATAAGGCGGGCGGCACTAGGGAAGAATAGAGGTCCTTTAGATTAGATAGATAGGGGAAGGGGTTTGGGGGTAGGAATGAGAATAGAATGAGTCGGACATTGTCACCCGATGTGCGTGTATGACTGCACGACTGGTGGGGTTCTACATCCAGTAAAACCAGAAGACGGAGAAGTTGCATTCCGACATGCGTGATGTGCCCAAGTGCCTTCTAATGGCACGTGGAACTAATTAGGACAAATAAAAAGATCAGTTTTCTTCAAACTCTTCCCATGAGTCTCCCCCGCCTGTGTGTTTTTGTCGCTGGGGACACTTTCTGAGATATGGCACTGAGGCCTGGCCTGCCTCACCCTGGTCCCACCTGGCCTGTTTACAGTGTCTTTCCCTATCTCTGTGCTGTAGGGTCACTGGAAATTCTATTCTGAACGCCCCGTCTCCACGGGTCACTCACTTCCCACGACAATAGATGTCTTTCCATGCATCCTCCAGATTGGTGTTTCCCGTGTCTGATCCACAAAGGCTGATTCCTGAGAATGACGAACACCTGTCGCAGGTAGCACTGGGCACCGTCCGTCAGGTGCAGAGGCTGGAAGAGGGAAGGCATCTGAAGTCACCCAGGGCATCCCCCTGCCTCCTTCCTCAGAGCAGGAGGCTGGTGTTGGGGTGACCAATGGAGCTGAGGGGGAGCTCCCACCAGCCCAGGGTCCGTTCTAGCCCCATGAACCTTGGAAGTAAAAAGGGAGAACCCTTTGACCCAGCAACTGCACCCCTGGGAATTTGTCCAGTAAGACTCATGCGTGGGGGCAAAGCCACCACAGGGGTGGGATTCTCAGGAAGCATCGTGGCTACAGCCGGAACCTGGCCCAACCAAGTGGTCGGCAGAGAACAAACCCCTCAGGGCAACGGCAGGAGGATACAGGGGCCAAGTGCCCGGGTCCCGGGCCTGGGTTCGCATTCTGAATTTGTCACTTTCTTATACATATTTTGTCATTGATCCTTTTTTTGTGAAGCCTGAAAAATGAGAATCCTGATTATGATATAGTTTCTGAAAGCATACTGTAGGGGGTTGATTGTGGCTTCCTCCAAATTCACCTCCATTCACGACCTGGCTGTCTGAACTTTTTTGGCAACAGTGTCTTTGTTAAGAATCTCAAAGTGAGGTCATCATGATTTTGGGGTGAACAACTGTTTTGAGAAGAGAAAGGAAGGATTTGGATTAGACATGGGGAAAAGCAGGTGATGTGGAGACTGGCAGGACTTGGAGAAATCTCCACACCAACGATGGCCAGAGACAGGAAGCCAGGGGACAAGCAGGGACAAGCTCCTCCTCCCTCAGAGCTTCTAGAAGGACCCCCCCCCACCCCTGCTAACACCTTGGTTTTGGACATTGGACCTCCAGAACAGTAAATCTCATAAACGAAAAAGTTTGAACAGGGACGGTGTTAGTCAGTTTTGCGTCACTGTGACAAAATACCTGAGAAAACCAACTTAGAATAGAGAAAGTTTATTTTGGTCCAGAGGTTTCAGTCCAAGGTTGCTGGACTCCATTATTTCTGGTCCTGTTGTGAGGCAGAGCATCACGGAGGAGGGGAAAGGCAGAGGGAAGATGTTCAGCTCATGGCAGCTGAGACAGAGGAAGGGGCCAGGACAAGATGGAGTCCCCAAGGGCATGTCCCCATGGCCCACTTCCTTGAACTAGATCCCACAAGGACAGCTTTTGCCACTTTATAATAGTTTTAATTTTGAATTGTATCAATGGATTAACTCATCCATGAGGTCAGAGGCCTTGAGACCCAATCACCTGGGAACGTCTCTCCAAGACAAGAGCCTGTGACATTCAAATCGTACCAGTGACTCAGGGTCCCACACAGGCTTACAGGAGGGAGACAGAGGACAGGAGGGGAAGAGGGAGGAGAAGACACACGGGGTCCTATCCAGCTGCTGGCTCTCTGTCCATAGAAATGCCTCAGGGCCTTTGCACCTCAATGACAAGGACCAAACCCACAGCAGGACACACCAGCCCACCCTTCCCCTGCGTATCACAACCCTCCCTTCAGAGCCTTGGCCCAGGACACTCACGGGGAAGGCAGAACCCTTGGGGAAAAAAAATTATTTTATTTTATTTTTTGAGAAAGCAAGAACGTACCATTTTATTTCAAGACTCCCAAGTCCTGCTTGGAAACAGTCAAACTTTGGATGATATTTATTTTCTGGTCACTGCTTGAGTCTTGGAAAGTCATTCCACACTGATGGGGCTGGTCCAAATGCTGGCTGTGACTCTGCTGGCCCAACCCCATCAGGCTTGACCTCATTAGCAAAAAACGAGTCACATGCACATAAGTGTCAGTGTTAGCACTTGAACTGCCTTCTCCCGCTCCAGCTGAAGTGCCTGCCAATTTCACCCACGACGTGGAACTCCTGCGTATTCTTATTGGCTCACTGTGCACTGCCCTGGCCAGCTCAGAGCCACGGAGGTGGCCAGCAGGAAGGGGGGTCCTGATGGTCAAATCAAGGGCGACCGTTTAGAACTTGAACCTGCAGCCAACTGTGATCTTTCTACACCAGGCAGAGTGACACTTAAAGAAATTTTACAGAAAAAAAATATTTAGAGACTCTTCCAAATTACCCCCATTTTTCAGGAGAAACATAGGCTATCCATTCTGAATCACTGCATTTTGTTGTTGGAGTTCTTCATCTCCACTCCCCTTGAACTTGAGGGTGTTTGAACCACTTGTGTTCCTTCTTTGATGCCAGTCCTTGAAAGTCTAGCCTAAACATTGGGTGTGCACGGCTGGAAGGACCCCGATAGCTTTATCTGATGCTCCAAATGTCTCTCTCTCTCTCTCTCTCTCTCTTTAAGCTTCCCCCACAAGGATAATAATAATTCACGGCAGATTTGATTATGATACCAAGCATGGCTACCTCTAGATTTTTCTCTTTACAACGTCTCCAGAAATTTCTGTTTGCCCTTGGAGATCCTTATTCACTTTGAGTCAGTCAATACATTTCAAGCTCTGGCTACAGATGGGGAAGACAATGATGTAAATGAAAGACAGGATCGAGATCATCCTGTTAAGTAGCTTTGATGGCTGGTGTTTGTTTCAGAGATGAGGTTCAGAGAAGTTAAGTTACTTGACCCAGACACAGCCAGAAAGCATCAGAGCCAAAATGGGACCCAACAGGGTTGCTGAACTGCATAAGCTTTATTTTTCTTTTTTCTCCACGTGGGGCCCCACACAGGGTGATGAATATCCTAAATTCTCTATAAATAGTTGCTGAGAGTCTAACACTTCTATTAAGAAGAAAGGATTTAGGAGAAAGAAAGGACCAATGTATTTATTGTATATCAGCTGCAGCCTGGTGAGTTGCTTCCATTTCTCATTGTGACCTCTCAACAAATTAAGGAGATATTTACTGTTCCTGTTGGAGACTGTGAAGTTCAGAGAGATCAAGTAACTTGCCCAAGGTCACACAGCACTAACAAGGCAGAGCCAGGAGGCCCCTGTGCCTCTTTATCCTGTCAGAACCTCCTTGTTTCTGCCCAATGGACAAAAGTCTGGGGAACACACTTTGCTTTTGGCCATCTCAGAGGTGGGAGGAGCCAGTGGAAATAGAGAATCTTTGTTCTATCTCAAAAGCAAATAATGTTGAGTTCTCAAACTTGGGCCCATAAAGACAAACTTGTTAGGGCCACGTCAGGAGAGGTGCAGCGGTTTGTCTGTGCTGGGAGGTGTGAGGTGCAATGGATTTGAACCCCCAGAATGGCTCATGAGCCTGGTGGCCGTGTGACCGTGGATTCACACTGCTTTGGAAGCTCCGGAGCAGCATTACAGATTCGTTACGGAAACTAACTGCTTCCATTTGTGCATGTGCCAAGGGCTGGGTGGCCGAGGAAAGTGCATCGTTCCTTTTGTATAGAACTCTGCCCTCTGGAAGCCAAGTTCTAGGGAGGCCACCCCTCGTGGGAGCCAAGAGACAAATTGCCTAAATTGAAGGGCCTTGTTTGGGGAAGTGGTGGCTTTTCTGTGCAGGCCTGGGGAGCTTGTGGGCTTGGTCATGGCCTGCCTGCCCTTTTTTTTTTGGTACCAGAGATTGAACCCAGGGGTACTTAACCACTGAGCCACATCCCCAACGGCCACCCCCCTTTTTGGTATTTTAGTTAGAGACAGGGTCTTGCTGAGTTACTGAGGGCCTCACTAAGTTGCTGAGGCTCACTTAGAACTTGCGATCCTCCTGCCTCAGCCTCCCGAGCTGCTGGGATGACAGGCGTGTGCCACGGTACCCGGCAGCCTGCCTGCTCTTGAACAAAATATGTCTCTAGAATCCCAGTTCCCTGGCAGACACACTTTGCCCCTGTGACCCCCTTGTTGGAATAGAGCCTCAGGCACCTCAAGGACCAGCAACTATGACCAGCAACTGATCAGCCTGACTTCAATGCATGAGAGATCTGGTCTCATCCAGCAGGAGCCAACTGGAGGGGGAAGGGAAGACACAAGGGCTGAACTGAAAGACCAGGCAATGGACACCAGATCAGAGTGATCATCACTTACAACTAAAGCTACAGAGAAACAGACCTCATAAGAGGAGAAAATAAAGCAAACTCACGCAGAAGCAGAGATGTCAGGATCGAGAGGTCGGGGAGAAAGCAGAAAGGAAAGGAGAGCACAGGGCTTCACGCTCTTGCACAAGCCTCACTTTTTCTAAAGGTCAGGAGTGACTCTGTTGCAACCATGGCATTTTAAGAACATAGTGGGCATCTTTGGTCATCACTGGAATCTCAACACCCCCTGACTTCCGGGCAAACACTGTAAATGCCCTAAAGAGGCTGGACATAAAGAAACAGCAAATGGTGGAGACTAAGGGAGCCCTGGGTAGAGAGCAAGTCCTTACCGAGCTCTGGCCAACATTGGCCATTATGAGTGTCCCATGCTGGAAATCTGGATGGAAATATCGATAGCTCCTAAGATGGAAATATTGATAGACAGTTACAAAATACACCGAGGGCCAAGCAAGCTTACTTGCACGGATACTGCAGCCTGGGGCTCATCCCTCTTTTCATATGGGTTCTAGAATCTTCTCTGCTACTGAACGGCATTCTGCACGGGGCAGACACATTCGTGAGCTTCTCCTGGGTGCTTAGTTAGCAAAGAAATGAAAGTCACTGGATAGGAAGCATTTTTCCCTTTCATTCAGAACTTCACATGTGGCCAATAGAATTTTCATGGGGTTAAAAAAAAGAAAAGAAAAGAAAAAAATCAAGCAAGTGTCTTGCATCTACTCCTGAGACACCAAGCTCAGCCTAGCGTCTTGGAGTTGATATATCAGTTTGTAACGCAGCCTGTTGAGGCGGTTCTTTTTAAAATTTAACTGGTTTTGCTTATTACTACCTTATTTCCCCCGCCCCCCAACAATTTATCAGCTTCCCAGTATGTATCAGAAAGCATCAAGACTAATTTTCTTTCCAAATGCCTTATTTTTTACGGTTGTTTTAAAATAATTTCCCTTTTTCCGGATCTGACTTAATTAGGTTTTACTTTATTTCCTTGATTCAACTGTCTTTCCCCCTTAGAGACTAAAAATTTCATATCGTAGTTTATTTGCTGACCAAGATGCCTGCCTGGTGAGCTATGGCCGTCAGTCATATATGCAGAAGCAATTTGCGCTATTCTTAGAAGAATCATGCAGTAATCAGGGTGTTATGTTCCTCTGGTACCCAGCTCTGCAGAGCGGCTCTAGGCTGAATTTGGAGAGCAATTCTGCAGTCTGGAGTTTTGCACTTGCTCGCCAAAGAGACTTTCTCCAGTTCTTGGTCTCAGTTCTTTTCTGTGTAGAAGGAGGATAATGATGCCCCTCCAGAGTCATTGCAAAAGCAAAAGCGAAATGAAAGAGAAGTTCAAGTAAAGCTCAGTGGACCTATCAAACTTGAATTCGATACCACTGTGGAAATTAAAAGGCTGGCTTCTGAAAACTCAGGACGTAGGCAGTGTCTATGAGTTGAGCCAAATGCTCAGCATGAGGAGGAGATTCGGTTCAGCACAGGGAGGAGAAGGTTTTGGGGGTCTTTTTATGTATTGGGGAAGTATTTACAACCCATCTTCCGTACCCTGTTCTTTTTTGGAGACTGGATCCAAGGTGAGTCATGACAGCCACGGTCCGTGCTTACTGTCTGGGCTGATCAGTGTTGGGGGAGGGAAATCAGGGCACACCCCCTGGAGGAGGTGTCCTCTAACCTGTTGGAGTTAGGTACCATGGGTTGGCCTTGAGGGGCAGGAAGAGCCGCCCAGGTGGTCGGAACACCATGTGTAGTGGCTCAGAAACAAGAGAGCCTTTGGAATTTTACTAATCACCCACTGTCACACAAGGAACTGCTACGCTCAGAACAAACAGAGGCTCTCAACCACTGAACCGCACCCCCAGCTAGACAGGGTCTCAAAATAAGTTGCCCAGGCTGCCTCCAAACTTGTGATCCTCCTACCTCAGTCACTGAGATGACAGGTGTGTGCCCCCATAGCTGGCCTCAGAATTCTTCCTTGTAAAGTCGTGAACACGTCACCTGGGTACACTAAGGTCCTCGTTACCCAAAGACACTGGCAAAATAAATGAGTAAATAAAGGTTCACTAAAAAAGTATCTGCTTAAAGCAGGAGCCAAATGCACAGGAAAAGGACCAAAACTTAGATTTAGACTTGACTTTGAAAAATTTAAGTAAGAATTTAAATATCATGTTATGTCATAATGTGTTTAAACGAAAGTGAGTTTATTATCATAATCCTTTAAGGAAATATATAAAACAACCAACAGGGATTACTTCTGTATCTATGGGTCAGGAATCTTGGTGACTTTGTCTGAGGTCCCCACTGGCTATTGGCTGGAGGCATCAATTTCTTGCCACTAGGGTCCCTTTGTAGAGATGTTAGAACATGAAACATCCTTTCACTAAATGGAGGGGGAGGGGGAGGGGGGGAGAGACAGAGAGAGAGAGAGAGAGAGAGAGAGAGAGAGAGAGAGAGAGAGACAGAAGGGGGTAGGGAGAAGCGAGAGAATGTGAGGATAGAGTATGTCATGGATTCCAGATGACCTAATCTTGGAAGTGACATCCTAACATTTGGGTGACCTAATCTTGAAGTGACATCCTAACATTTCTGCCCTAGTCTGTTTATTATAAGGAAGTCACGAGATCCAGCTCACACCCAATAAGAAGAGATCAACACACACGTGAATACTGGAGGGACAGTCCCTGGGGCCATTTTGGAGGCTGCCTATCAGAGGCAGGTCCTAGGACTGGAAGTTCATTTATCTGAAGGGCGATGAAGGGCAGTGGGAGAAGACCTGGGGAGGTAAGTGGGTACCAGAGTGTACAGGCCCATTGGCCATGTTAAGGATCTGGGATCTGATCTGAGAGGAAGAGGGGAACTTCGAAGAGATTTAGGGAAAGCTGAAACGTGATCAGATTTGTACCATACAGTGATCACTCTGGTAGTAATGGGGAGTTGATTGAAGGCAGGCACTGGTTGTTGTGAGAATACTTCTGCCTTCTAAGAAAGCAAAATGGTAGCCTGAATTGGGGAAGCGATGGAGAGGAAGATCAGAAGTAGGAGTCCAGGATATTCAGAAATTCCAATAAGCAGGACTTGATGGATAGATGCTTTTCCTAAAGCATCAGTGGGGGAGAAGTGGGGGGGGGGTGACTGCTACAATTCCGAATTGGGTGGTTGGACACATGATGGGACTATTTCTTGAGGCAGGGAAGGGGTGTATCTGGGAAGGAGATGCTGGGGTTGATTCTGGACATGCTGCATTTGAAGGGCCTGTGTCACATCCAAGTGGAGATGGCCAGTAGGCTGTTGGCTCCTTGGTCCTCAGAGCAGGAGGGAGGTCCGAGTTGGATCAAGATTTGAGAGTGACCGACATCTGGTCACTAATTGAAGCCAGGGAACCGTAGGAGGTCTCCCAAGGAGAAGCCTGGCTTTCTTCAAAGGGGTGCTCAGAGGAAGACCCTGGACCCTGGATCAGGAACACAGGAGACCTGGTGCCAAGGTACTGGGTGGATTGGTCTCCACATCACCTGCTGGAAGACAGAGATTAAACTCCGTGGCTCCGGGGCATTTTCTGGACTTTAGTTATACCATTTCTGATTATTTGCAGATGGCGAGTAGAGAGAGAAATTCTATTTTTCTTGGTCTCGCTTTCATTTGTATTCTCTGGAACCATGGCTAGAAGTCAGAGGATGGGGAAGGGATGGGGCGGGAGGGAGGACTCACTCATCTACCATGACAGGCCTGTCATTTACCCTGGTCTCAGCACACAGATCTTAGGGCCGTTAAGTGCTCCTCTAACTCGGATCTTGGAAGGGTTTGAGGAGCTGGTGGATAAAGACCAGTGCTTTCCCCTACTTAAACTTGAGGGATAATAGAAAGTGGTGAATAAACGCGTGAATCCTAGAGTCACACCGCGTAGATTCTAATCCCAGCTGGAAAATGATTCAGCGTATCTGTTTCCAAGTTTCCTCATCTATAAAAAGGGCTAATAACAGAGTGTTTCATAGGGTTTTTCTAAGTGAAGGGAAGACTTCACATGGTACCTGGCACATAAAAAGTGCTATACCAGAATTTGCTAAATAAAAATAGACCACCGGCTCCAGTGGACATATTTTGAACTGACTGCCCGACCCATAAACCTCCATTTCTGGGTGCTTCTCGCCTACTGGGATGGCCCTTGGTCGCCATATTAGAGTCATGTGACTCTCCCTGGCCACACCTGATTGGTTCTGGCGTAAGTTCTAGAACCTAATTGGGCCAATCAGGTTCTTTCTCACAGGACAAAGAGGCACTAGCCAGTCTCTGTTGGTCCCTTTGGGCCCGGGGTGGGAACATCTCTGCACCGCTGGCCCTGGGTTTCCATACAGGCTCAGGCTCTCCTCAAACCCAGACCTTTCTGCTTTTCACTGTGGTCTAGTCAGGCCTCTGTCTCTGTGGTTTCCGCATCAGCAGATTCAACAGACCACAGATGGAAAACATTTGGAAAAGAAAACAGTTTTGTCTGTCCTGAACATGTACAGGCTTTTTTCCTCGACATTCTATCCTAAACGAGAGGGTAAACAGGCATTTCCATAGTACTTCCATTGTACTAGGGGTGAGTCATCTAGAAATAATTTAAAGTGAACAGGGGCAGGGGGTGTCGGTGCTGTGTTTAGTAGAAGGGACTTGGGCAGCGTCAGAGTTGGGTGTCTGTAGAGGGCCCTGGAACCCATCCCCTGCAGACACGGAGGGACCCCTGCACTTTTAAAAATAAACTCCTCCTGGAGGGGCCAATATCTGCCTTGCTATTGGTGCTTTTTGTGGATTTGCTTATACACGGAGGCCCAGAGTGTTCCGGCCCAGGGTGTCCCCTCTGCCCAGCAGCATGGGACTGCAGGAGGAACCCTGAAAGTGGGACCTCATGAGGCCATCTGAATGCATGGGAGAAACTGCAGCCCTTAAAAACGATTTGGTAGAACATTCAAACTCCTTTGTCTACTGGCTATCAATGTATCGGGAAATGCAAAGAAAGAAACCCACTAAAACTATCATTTGGTATACCAGGTTTTAAGACATGAAAGATGTCGAGACTGCCCAGGTTCTCTTTCTGTGTGAAAAATCTTACCCTGAGCGGATAGAGCAGCACTTTGGGGACAGCTTTTCAATGCTTTGAGAAGGCAGAGGTTTTTTTTTTTTTTTTCCTACATTTGAATCAGCTTCTGATATTTTATTCTTTGCACTTTCAAGGTTGTGAGCTCTCTCCCAGAGTATTCCACCACTGGAGTCCCATTTTTAGGACACCTTCGTCACTTTCTTCATTGATGTTACCAGATTCACCTTCACCAAGTCCCTCCGGCTGTCTATCTAGTGGCTTTCACAGAGGTCAGCAATTTCTTCTATTACCCTGTTTACATATGCGGATTTCACTAGCGGCATGATCAACACCTTTGTTGGCCAGGTCCTCCTTTTGATTATAATGTAAAATGTCAGTGGATCTCTTCCCAAGGGGACAAGGAGGTGACACAACTACGTGCTTTGCTGTCCGTGTGTGTGAGCTGAATAACAGATCCACCATCAACAGCCACCTTCCGGCTTTGCAAAGGCATGGTGAAGTGGGTCTCGGATCCTGATAGGCATCTGGTATTTCCACAGTGACTGAAGAGGAAGCGGCTAGGTTTGCACTTCATACAATTACATGCAATTAATACACTGTGGTAACTGAAATGTGAACCATGTCATTGGGGACTGCTGTAATTTAAAATCTGTGCTTATTGGAATTATGCATATGGAACTGTGCATATCGGAACTAACCACCAACTTCCTGTACCCTAATTGACTGCTTACTTATGTTGTTCCAGTAAATTATAATCTCCTAGAAGGCAAAGACATGCTTTTTTTTTTCTTTCTTTCTGGTTTTATATTTCCAGCATCCAACCCAGAAGATAGCACAGCCTTGTCACCTAAGAAGTGAATGAAAACCTCAAGTTCCTCACCCATGGACATGTCCTGAGCAGTGTATGGAGATGTGACTACAGCCCAGGGGTCAGGAGACCCAGGCGTCCACTCCCTGGTGTGCTAATTAGGGCCAATCCCTTTGCATGGTGTCCAAGTTTCCCCATCTGTCAGCTGGGTGGAAAGAGTTTGGTTTTGGGTTCCTCTTTCTCAGGACAGTTTGAAAGCTGCTTCTCAGACAGATTCCGTGCTCAAACCAGCTTGGGAAGAATTGCCTACTCCACTTCCCTCTTAGACTTTAGACTTTAGTGTTTCACAGAACTTAAGGCAGAATTGCCTCTCTCCCCGTCCCTCACTTTACACCGTTTTGCACACAGTGCGGCAAGTTTTCCCTACAACATATTTTGGGGACACTCATGTGCTTTTCAACCTTCACGTTTCATGGGTCTGGACCTCAAGGGGTTGCTACAGTACTGGGTGCCCTTGACCATCTGTTGGGCAGAAACTCATCCCTAGGCAGGTCAGCTGGAGGAGCATCTTGATGTCCCTTTGAAGGTGTTCTGTCTGCACCCCCTGCCTTCCTGCACCCGGAACTCTGCTGCCTG
Source organism: Marmota marmota marmota (assembly GCF_001458135.2). NCBI lineage: Eukaryota > Metazoa > Chordata > Mammalia > Rodentia > Sciuridae > Marmota > Marmota marmota. Next base: position 6,443,919 of record NW_026000138.1, read on the forward strand.
CATGGGGGCTGGCACACGTGTCCTACACCTGTGGATGCCCCGGCGCTCCTTCCTGAGCAGATTTCACTTTCCAACAGGAACCATGGGTTTGCGCATCTCTGTGCTTCCATTGTGACCTGCAGGTGACACGTGCCTTATCTCTGTGAGTCTTTGGGAGTCTGAAGAGAAGCCTAGGGTATTTTGCTTTTATAAATGTTCCCTGAGTGAACTGAGGTTTTGTGTTGTGTGTGTGTGTGTGTCTGTGTGTGTGTGTGTGTGCGCGCGCGTAATGTATAGGTGGAGATATTATATATGTAGGTGTGTATTATCTTGATCTATAGATCTTGATAAATCTTTCCTCTTCATCTACTTGACTTTCAAGGCTCCCTTGAAGGTGACCTCCATTTGAAAGATTTTGTAGACATTCTCGTGCCATTTCTGAGATCCCCCTCTTCATCATCACCCTGCTCTGGAGGAGGATTGCAGAAGGCTGGGGGTGGGGGATGGAGTGGGGAGGTAGTCAGAGATGGAGGAGTTAAGGATGGAGTGGGAATGAAAGGTCACGGGCAGGTTGATGGATCAAGATTGGGTGTGAGCAAGGACAAGGTCAAGGTGAGAGATGCTGCTGGGCTTTGCATGCCGACTGCCTGTTTGCTGACCCTGTCCCTGAGGAAGGAGCCAGATGCATGCGTGGAGTTGTATCCTGCCTAGAGAAATGTAGGTCAGTGTATGTGTTGGCTTTTCCACGGTCCATATGGGTCTCATGTTCCTGCACCAGAGTACCCCACATTTTGATGAATTTTCTCTGTGTGAGCACGTGTGCAAATTCACACATTTGGTCTGCGGTTCTTTGATCCTTCTGCTTATGTTTGGGCTCTCTCTGATGTGCATGTTTCCACGATAAATTCTTACCAGACTTTTCCAACACACCCGATGGTCAGATGGATGCAAATTATCCACATTGCCAGACCCGCTCAAAGATACACAGAGCAAGGAATAAAAGTCAGCGTGGACATAATGCACCTCACCAAGACCCTCTTTCACCAGGATGGCGGTTTTGATGGTCAAGTGGATGGAGGGGAAGGGTGTCTCCAGAGGAGCACGGGGCTTGGACTGAGGGTAGAAGCAGAAGTTACAAACAGTAGTGTCCACAGTGGGACCAAGGAGGGACAGGTCAATGAGAACTATCAGATAAGCAGAAAGGTCATCAGATCAACTCAACAAGGTGGAACAAATAACAGCCACAAGACCTTCTGCATCTGGCTGTGCATCCAACATATAAAGTGCAGGTTCCCAGGACCCCTCTGACCCTTCTGATCACAGTCCCCAGGGCTGGACACTGGAAGCTGTCCTTTTGGGGGCTCCCTCCCCAGGGGCTCTGTCAAGCCAGCAGGAACCATCATAGGATGAGTCTAGGTATCTCCACACCAGCCACTTGATTAGTCTTAAAGCTGTCATTGGAGATTTGTCCCCACCTCTGGGCCCTTAATGACAATCAAGGGCAAGAAAGCACACCTCCCAACACCAGGAATAATGTGGATCTTATTAGTGATCTTTGGAGACTCTATTTGGGTTTTATTTTAAGGGTCACAACTTATATCAGGGCAGGAAATAATTGTCTTCTATTTCTCTCGTCTTCTATGTCTTTCTGGAGAGGTGACCCAGAGCTGCAGCCTAGTCTCTTAGTAGCTCTTCCCCCGCTCCCTAAATGCCCAACAGTAGTTTGCAGCCAAGGCCGTATGGGGTGAAGGAAGGAGAGCCTGAGTCAAGGTTGACTTTGGCCTGAGGCTGTTTAGACGGCAGGAAAAAAAAAAAAAAGCCTGGCATGCCTTGTGATCCAGCCCAGGTGACTTTCGAGCCCTGCCTTGGGATTTGGCACCAGAGCCTCAGCTAATTGCACAACAATGTTTCGCTTTCTATTTGTCTGGGGTTTTTTCTTTGAAGACACCCCCTTGGGGAAAGGGGAACTGTCAGGACATGGTATTTCTGGTTCCCTCTCCAGAATGGATTCTAAATTTATCCCCCATTCTACCAGGACCTCTAATGCACACATCCAGTACTCGGATGAAGGGAGCAATGTTTACATGAAGACCTACTATGCACCACCCACTTCACCTCCATCTTCCTCCGACCCTTACGTAAGCTTGTAAGGTTGGCATTTTATTAGACCCATTTTGCAGAGATGGGATCTCCACGAGTGGTGGCTTTTCCTTTCCTGGAGGGTTGGTGGAGCGTGGAGCAGGGATGGGGGACTGGGCCTGGGGTCTCTTCAGCATAATGCTTTCCTCGACAGGACCCCACGTCTTGAGGGCAACTTAGAACCTGGTAGCCTCAAGTTGGCATCATAGAGCCAGAGGGGAGATGACCAAAGGGAGAGGCCCATGTGCCCTGTTAAGTGTCACGGCGGGTGTCTCGCTGTCTTTGGCAAAGAACCGCTTCCAAGTCCCCGAATTCCCCCAGTGTCTGAAAGTCGGATTAACCAGACCACAAGCTGACTCCCAGGCTCTGGGCCTTGAGGAATTTTTGCGAGGGTGGAACAATCGGAGTATTTGGGGATTTTTTTTTTTGTTGGGTGCTGTACCTTAGACCACAATGTCACCTGGTACTGACACAATATCTTCTTGTCATGAGTTGGGCAACAAATTTGCTGTGGATTGGCAGTTTGGGTGAGAATGAGGAGGAGGTTGGGAGCGTGGGTTTGGCAGGGGTTTGGCAGGATCAGGGCGTGGGGGGAACAGGGTAACCGCAGTGCTGCTCTGAGTGTTTTCCAAGTTCAAAGGATACTACTGTTTTGTTGCTTTTCTAGTTCTTTCTTCTCCAGGCCACTCACAAGATCTAAGACATGCCTTTCCATTTCTTCCTTCCCCAATTAGGTGGGTTGTTTAGACGTTCAGAAGAGAGTCGGGGCCCCATGCTGTGAGCGAGCCTTCTTTGAGAAAGTGGGTGGAAAGGGGTGGAGATATTCCTGCCTTTGAAGGTGTTGCTTTGGAAACCACCACAAAGACCACCAGTCCACGAGGCGGGAAGTCACGTGGAGCCATTTTGGTGGAGCAGTTAAGGACGGAGGTTCCAGAACCGCGCTGTTGGAGAGAACTTTCTGTTAAAGCTGGGTCTGTTCCAAATCTGCCTTCTCCAAGATGGCGGCCCACCCACTGTGACCAAGCCCTGGAAATGCAGCTGGTGTCATGGAGAGTTAGATCCTTTCATGGCGAGTGCCTGAAAATCAGGGAATCCTATGTAGCTCTTGGCTACCATGTTGGAGTCTGTGAATTTCAAGCAGCAGATGCTGCTTTTCCTAAGTGGAACCTTGGGAAGCTTAGTTGACCTTTCTGAGCCCCCTGTTTCTTCATCCGTAAATGAGAATAGAAATGGCGGCTGTCTGCTAAGGTTGGCGTGAAGACGAAGTGAGGCGACTTCTTGCCATGCTTAGCGGGACACCTGGAATCCTGGCTTCCCTTCAGGTCAGGGAATGAAATCTGAGAGGGGAGGGGCTCTTGAGGGGGGAGCTATAAGAAGCTCTTGGGTGTGTCCATCCAACTCCATCCATTCTGAATTTTTTTTTCTTTAATGAATTACTGAGCTTCACGAGGAGGTGGGTCCCTCCCTGACTCCCATCCCACAAGAAGGTAGGTTCCGGAATCACGTCTGGTCTACGCCAATCCCTTTGGTTTAGGGTCCCAGTGGCCTACTGATAGACATACAGCAGCTGGCTCTCCCTGAGAAGGGGCGGAGAAAAGATCTTGATTCATCGTGTTTGCCAGTTCCTATGTTATAACCACTCCCACCGCTGCCAGTTTTAAGCTATCCATGTGGGAAGAGATGTGCAGTGGTGTCCTGTGGTGTCACGATTTCTACCACGCAGATGGGATGAGCCAAACCCCCCGGAGAGCATGGATCACAGGAAAATATACAAAATAATCAGGAAGTGATGAGTCCTGAGTGTTCATTACCTCTGACTGTAATGTGATTTATTTCAATGCAAGCATATGGAATTTAATTTCTTCTAATGACCGTGCTTAACAACTGATTTGAAAATTCCTCCGCATGTCGTAACTGACTCCAGGCCACCTCCAGGACCCTCCTGACTGTTTCCAGTTCAAGGTGTCATCATGGGTACCATGCAGGTAGACCATTCAAGGACTCCTGGTAGTTCGGGTACATGGCCGCCTCTGAGTCTGATGTGACCCCTGGGGTCAGATCCGTGCTGACCGTCACCTCCATCAGCTCTCACCGTGTAACAAGCTCCCCCAGGGCTTGGTGGCTTGAAGCAACAACACACATTTGTGACCTCACAGATCCCGCAGGTCTGGAGTCTGGGCAGTGTTCACCTGGGCTACACGCCTCCGGGTCTCTCGTGTGACTGCCATCGAGGTGGCGTTCAAGGCCAGGGTCTCACTGGGGAAGAGTCTGCTTTCAAGCTCATGGGACCCTAGGCCGATCCAGTTTCTGTGGCCTGTGGGGCCTCGGGCCTCGGATCCTCTGTGGTTGTCCGCTGGAGGTCGACTTCAGTTCCTGGCCATGTGGGACGTCTCTGAATTGTCACCTCGCTGCAGGAAAAAGCGAGGGTGAGAGGCTGTGCACACTGCGTGCGAGACGTTCTGCTGATGTGCCAGAAGTCATAGCAATTATAGCCTACCCGTGGAAGTGACACCCTCTAACTGTGCTGTCCTGTGTGTCAGAAGCATGCTTACGGAGGGGAATGACACACGGCCGGGGATACTAGGAGGTGGGGAATTGGGGGCCCTCTTGGAGGTATAGCAACCCCCGCTGCCAGATGACTTGAACGTCACCCCCATCTGGCCTACCAGATTCCACCAGGGCGGACACGAGGCTTTGTCTGTGACCTTGTTCCTAGTACCCAGTAGCTGTCACATAGTAGGTGTTACACAGTGTTGTCACATAGTAGGTGTTACACTGCTGTTCCGTCTTATCTCATTCTCCAATTTCACTTTCCGCCTTCAATCAGCATGAAAACGAATGTCTTTTTGTGAAACGTGCTTTCCGGAGGGCGGTCAGATGCAACTTCAAGGTCACCTTGGGTTCTATGGGCTTCTGTGCTACTGCCTCGGATGCTGCAGTTCTGATTCCCAGAGCAGAGCCAAGAGCTGACTACGAAAAGGATTTCCCTGCTCCCCCAGGCCTGGGGACTTCAGTTCACCACAGCATTCCATCACACGGGCGGTCACACCTAACTCAGGCTCTTAAAGTCATTCACTCACCTGGTACCCTGGCTCCCCAAAGGCTCCTATAACCGAATTGCAATTTTCCGTAAGGAGTTGAGTGGAAAGGGGGGCCCCCGATGCTAAAACCTCAAGGATCCAGGAGCACGTATTTCCCAATCGCACCTCGCACCAAATCCCTCAAACCATGTATTAAAATAAAACAGCCTTGAATAGCTGGGAAACCCTGCGAGAGATCATAACCTAACACTGCAACCCAATTTCTCCCGGTACCTTGGGGGGAAATAATTTATTATTATTTTTCTATATAACTCATAACACGGGGAAGTGATTTAATACACAGAGTAAGACTAAATTGTTTCCAAAGTGGCCAATTTTTTCATGACGTCTAAAACGACGCCGCGTGCCCCCGCCTGGTTCCAATATCCTTTGACACGTTGTAGAGATTCGAGGGAATGTCACCCAGCGTGGAGGGGCGGGGGGGCTCTGGCTTCCCTGTTTCCCTGTCGGGTTTCGGAAGCATCTGGGCCTCGTGGAGGACTGTTGAGCCGGCACCTGGCACCGTGCTTCGAACACATACTCTGGTGGTTCTGTGACCTGTCCCAGGTCCCTCCGGGAAATCGTCTTGCTTTGACTTAAGTACCGGGATGCACCGAAACCCTTTCAAAAGTTGCAGACGTTAAATGTGGTTCCGTTTAGTGTTTTGAGCCAATTTCCAAGAGATCTTAGGGGAATCAAGGTGGCACATCCAACGTGGCCCACGTGCAAAACTTGCGGACTGGCTTCCCCTGAGTCTGTTCCCAGTGTTTCTGGACATAACGGTTCCTTTTATTCTTAGAAGAACCTTAGGAGAGAGCAACTCTTGCTATCCCCATTTCGCAGATGGGGGAAACTGAGTCAAGCAGGCTTGGTCTTGGAGTCTACCCTCTAAACCGCAATGCAATGCTGCTTCTCTAGAAAGCTCTGGAAGATGAATAGTCTGTTTATTCCTCAAGAGTGTGGCTAATAGAAAAGGGGGCAACCAGGGTGACGGATTGCCACAAACTCACTACAGGCCAGTAATATGTCCACAGGGCTTTTCCGTTGTGTTAAGTCCATGAGCTGTTGGATGGGAGCTGTGGGGTTTTGAATAAAATGTGTTCTCCTCCAGGATGGAGTTTCACTTAGAGATGGCACATCCAACGTGGATTGCCATCTTCTTAGAAGAAAAAGAGATTTATGGTTTAATTAGATTTAGGGATTTCTCAGAATGTTGGACCAAAGTCTCTGGAGAAGATTTGCAGAAAGGAAACTTGTTTTTTAAATTTTATTAAAAAAAAATTGTTTCTCAGACTTAACGGAGCATGGGGTTCTTCTGTTGAGCATCTTCCCTCTGCCTCCCCTTCCTGGGGACTTCCAGGAGCACACTGCAGGAAGGATTGTTCCATCTGAGTGTCCTGGGGGTTCTTGTCTCCCTGGGGAAAGCAAGGAACCTGTTACCCTCAGGGTCTAGCAGAAGGGAGGTGGATTCTCATCAGTGCTAGTCCCCTCCAGGGCTGGATGGAGATTTTTAAACCAACAAAGAGAGGGAGAGCAATCTCCGGAGAACTTTCCATGCAATCCCCACTATGCATAGAGCTGGATGTATTTGGATCCTAAGCAGAAGAGGAGACAGCAGCAGGCATTCTCCGTGTGTCCTGTTGACTGTGGGTGGGTTTGAGCAGTGGCCCTTAGAGAGGTGGTTGTGGAAATGAGCTCTCCTGTCTTGAGCCCCACTATATGGGTTCCGGATACTTCAGCGCCCTCCTGATGACACCATGTGCCCCCCAGGCTGTGCCTAGCCCACCATTGAGCCTTCTCCTTCCCATTCCCTCTCTCTTCTGCAGATATCAGTCCCGCATGGAGGCAGAAGGGTCTTCCTACAGCTCCTGCCTCCCCCGCCCATATTCCTGCACAGTCATTTCCCTCAACAATTTGCTCACACATCCTGCCCAGTCTTGGACTCTCTTTCTCCGAGGATCCTAACATAGCAGCCAAGACGTCTGCTACCCATCTCAGAGCTTGGTGGCTGTGGTCCAGTTGGGATCCTGTTTGGTGGCCTAGGGCAGAGACCGGCCAAAAACAGTTTGTCAGTCTTGCTGCCTATTTTTTTGCAAATAAAATTTTATTGGAACACAGATGAGCCATGTCATCTATGCATTGCCTTTATCTTGTCTCGTGCTACGATGGCAGAGATGAAGAGTTACAACGGAGATCATGGGATCGGCAAAGTCTGCAGTGTCTACTCCCTGGCTGTTGACAGAAAATGTTTCCAGCCCTACCCCCCTTCCCCATCTAGAGCAACCTGTCTGGTCTTCCAATAGCATTTGTATACATAATCTGTCCCCTGGTCTCGGAATATGTGTTCATTAAGAAATAAGGAACCCAAGCATTGGTGATCATTTGGCAATGAACTATTTGAGCATCCTTATTGCTCAGCAGGACACAAATGTTTACTGAGCACTTACTACGTACCAGGTGCTATGACAGGTGCCAGGTTGGATACATTCATTCATTCTTTTGACAACAATTTGCAAAGCCAGACATCATCATCTCATCTGGAGAGAGATGCTGTAGTCTATCTCCTCAACCCTTTTTTCTTTTTCTTTGCTAACAAAACTCAACTCATTCAGGGTGACAATGAGTCAAGACCCAGAGAAGGATCACAATTCTTTTACAGCCTCGTTGGCAAACCATTTCCCTTTGGCTAGTGATTAGGAGTGAGTGGGCCACTCACTTCTGGTCAATAAGATGCAAGCTCGACTCTGATAAAGGCTTTCCACAAAGATTTTCTTCCCTAAGATTAAAAAAAAATGTTCATAGGGAAGGAGCCCTTCTCCATTTACTCTCTTTCCCCAGCCTCTTTGGGTTTTACCCTGTGGGGGCTTGATGTCCACAGTGGCGGCAGCTACTTTGTGACCATGAGGAAAAGGCCAAGAGAATCTAGATGTGTCCCCTGATCTTGCCATCACTGGCCATGTCCACAGTCCTGGAGCTGCCTTGATAGGAGCTTGCTGTGTGAGAAAAGTGATCTCCTATTTGTTTGGACTACCATCAGCTGGTATTTTCCTCCTTGCATCCCAAAAGTGACATCTCTAAGTGAAACTCCATCCTGGAGGAGAACACATTTTATTCAAAACCCCACAGCAACCACATCCAAGCCACCCTTGACAGTCCTGTGATGGACCTTCAGAGACGTGCCTTCCTCTCTGTCTATGTCTATGTGTTTGGTCTTGGTGAATACTCTTTGGGTGACCAGTGATTCAGATTATACAAGGCAGATGTGCAGAGTGCTGTGTCACTTCCGGGAAGTGTCAAAAGGAAGGAGAGATCGGGTTTCCATGGGCATCTCGAAGACTCGTCTTGCAGCCGACAGGCCCCTCAGGAGCCCCTGGGGGTCAGGAGGAAACCTTCACGGAGAAGCCCCCTCCAGCACAATGGCGGTTTTCAGAGGGGAGACGGAAGGGAAGAAGAAGGTGGCTTTGGCTGTGCATGGCTGTGGCAGGCCCAGGGGACTCTGAGGAGGGGGCCTGGATTACAGAAGCAGTGAGTTCTGGGCTGCTGGAGTGGGACAGGGACACTCACCCTTCAAGCAAATCACATCTCTCAGAGTCACAAGAAAGAAACGGATGTGCAGAGGTGATTGCATCGTGATCTGTGTTACCATCTCTGCGAGATCTGGCGAGAATGGTGTTGGCATCACCGTGGCGCAGACGAGGCTCAGAGAGGTGAAGCATTTCCCGGGTGCGGAGTCGGGGCTCAGATTCCCAAGGTCCCAAACCCACGTTTTACTCCAGCTTTGCCCCTCTGCTCCCTCCCAGGATTTCAAAGGCATCCAGAGTGCGTCTCTTTCACCTGGCAATCAGGAGGGACCTCGAGCGTCGAGAAACCCATGAACTTGACCCTGCAGCCAAGTCAGAAGGTAACAACGGTAAGAACAACCTGGCTGCCACTTAGCATAGACCAAACACGGTGCTGGCCTCTTGCCCGGCATCCTCTGGTTCACGTCTTCTAACAGTCCAAGGAAGTGACACTAATGTTATATCACACGAGGGAACTGGGGTTTGGAGAGATTGAGGGACTTAGCCAGGGTCCCAGGACTTGTAAATGGCAGGGCTCCAGGTGAGTCTGGGGCTGGATCTGGACCCCGTCGACTCTGCTGGATGTTGCCTGTCTAGAGAATGCCCCTCCTTTGTCGCCAACTCCCGCGTAGCATCCAGCCACCTTTCCTGCAGCCCGTGTCTTTCCCATCCCAAGTCCCCCTCCCCGACGCTCATCCCACATCTACCCTCTTCGCCCTCAGCTCAGAAGCCAGAGGGGCACGGGTGTGTGTGGGCACCGGCCCATTCCGTCTTCCAGTTGTTCCAGGCTTGGCATGACTCGGGGCCTTGGAAATTGTAGTGGAGGAAGCAGAGCGTCCCTGGGGACCCGGGAAGGGGATGTTATTAACTTCAGGCTTTTCTGGGGAGCCCGTGTTAACTATTATGAGCCAGCAGGTCAAGTGCCGTAAGACCGCCACATCTGGTTAGCAGCTCAGCTCGCTGCTTGCAATTTGTGGCTGGGGATGTTTCACCCCCCCCCTCCCCTTCCATGGAAAAGCCAGATGAGAGATGAATAGAGTTTTAAAGGATAAATGACGGCACAGCACTCAGAGCTGCCACAGACGAAGGCACGCCCTTCATGGACAACCCCGTGACCAGGTGCACCAGGAGGGAGATTTAGGTTGTCTCCAGGGTCTGTCTGCCTGCCTGTCCTGCTGTCTGGAGGAAGAAGCCTCTGAGTGAGGCTGATGGTCTTCACGTTCTATTTGCCACCTGAGCAAGGTGGGGAACTCATGGGGCAAGAAAAATCAAGGCTAGGATTCTGAAGACTTCATGATACATTCTTGAACAAGCAACTTGGTGTCTCTGAGCCTTCCTTCAGCCAGTGATGGCTAAGAGGGTGATTATGACAGTTATAAGATAGCTATAAAGTTTGCATCAGGTGCCAGAGGCAAAAAGGTTTGTGCCATGCTGGTACATAGTAGGTCCTCAGTTAATGACAGCCATCCTGTGGTTGCGAATTTTGGAGGAAGAAGACAGTTCTGTTGTCTTCCTTTGGAACCTCCTAAGGCTCATCCCAGCCCCGAGAAGAGTGTTTTCTACAAATGTGGAGTTTACAGTTTGCAGGGGTTTGAATAAATGCACATATTTTGACCAGCAGAAAAGCCACCTAATATGGTTCACAGGTGCAAGTCGGCTGTTGGAGAGCAGGAATAACTTCTGATCATAGCATGGTGGGGTGACTGTGGTCGACAACAATTAGTTGTTTATTTCAAAACATCTAAAGGATTTTGCATGTTTTCAACACAAGAAATGCTAGATGTTTGGGGTCACTGAGATGCCAGTTGCCCTGATCTGACTAGTACACATTGCATACAGGGACCGAAATACCACACTGTGCGCCATGAGTGTGTATCCTTATTATGGATCAAAACTTTTTAGAACATGAAAAGGCACCTGATAGTCATTTTTAGAAAAGGTAGGAATTTGAAAAAAGTAAGAATAAAATAAAAAGCCTATCCCATCCAGTCATTACTGTTTCTTCTCTGGTTGTCCGTTAGCGCCTGGGTTGACCTATTCCCACCCCCCCTCCTGTAAAATGCCCAATAGAGATCTTTTCCACTCTGCAGCCATCTGCTCTCTGTCCTGTGTCTCAACGCTGCCATTGTAGTTCAGAGGCACCTGCTGATAACATGTTCAATTTGTTTGTACTGGGGACTGAACCCAGGGGCACTTAACCACTGAGCCACATCCCCAGCATTTTTTAATTTTTTTTTTTTATTTTGAGACAGGATCTTGCTAAGTTGCTTAGGGCCTCGATAAATTTCTGAGGCTGCTCTTGAATTTGCAATCCTCCTGCCTCAGCCTCCTAAGCCACCAGGATTACAGGCATGCATGTGCCATTGTGCCTGGCCAAAATTTGATTTTTGAACATTTCAATTTCATAAAACTTTCAGGGTTCTTGAAACACTATTCTTCTTTTAATTTTTCCCACCAATCTTTTAAAAATGGGAAAAAGCTTTCTTAACTTACAGACTATCCCAAAGGGGACAGTGAGGTCCATGATGCCCGTAGGCTGTGGTCTGCCAGTCTCTGAATCTATGCCTAAAGACCGGCATGCGTGGACATACGTATTATAAATTCCAAGGTCTGACTAGATGCACAGTTCTGAACTCTGGTTGTGACGTTCATATAGAGAATTCTTCCATGCTATCAAATCTATGAAAGCCTCATTTTTAATGGTCACTCAGTATTCCAGTGGATGTCCATCACACACACACACACACACACACACACACACACCCCAAGGAGAGAGAGCAAGAAAGCACAGCCCCTGGCCCATCCAGCCTGTGCCGATTTCCCCTGTCGGAATTCAGCTTCATTCGACCTTTCGGCTTGTTCGCTGTGTACATCAATTTCCTCCCTCCTCAGAAAACAAATCGAAGTGTCTCTTGAACTCACGGGCACCTTCCCTTCCTCTTCCCCCTGGTTTAACGTCTTCCATATGTGTGTGAGCCTGTGGGGAAGGTTCTCGATGGCATTTCAAACCCCGCAGTACGGAAAGTCTCTCTCTTTTCCTTCTGCCCTTTCATAAACGGGGGCATTTCTTGGGAATCTCATTTCCTTTGTGTGCGAGGCCAGCTCCTTTATGATCAGCACGCAGACCTGGCCAACGGCTGGTGGCCGGGTCTCTGAAATCACTCCCTGTCCCCCGTGAGAAGGGAGGAAGGCCCGGGGAGGCAGCATGGGACTCCCTGAAGGGCTATAAATCAGGGGCCAAGGACTGCAGAGGTGGGAATGGTCGTTTATGGTTGGGAGAGACTGTCGAGGTGGTCGACACTTGCACATCGGGAAACGGAGGCCCTGAGGGGTCACCTGAGCTGGCACAGCTTAGCACGGGGAGCATCTGGGTCTCCCAGGTCCCTCTCTTTGCAGGCCACCTCCTGGGAGACCCAGTGAGAAGAAAATTCCTGACATTACTCACAACTGTGGTCCTTGAGGACACGTGACTTTAGCTGTCATTCTTCAGCTTGGGGTTTTCCTGTTATGGGTACCGTTATGGTGGCAGAGGGGAATCTCTATCACCCTCTCTAAATTGTGACCTTATAATGATTAATGTTAACATGATGTGATATGCGAACACGTATCAGCGTCTCTAATGCATTTATTTTTAAAGAACAAGTAAAGAGAGAGCTGAGCGGAGATGAGGGAGCACAGGCCTAATGTATTCAAGGCCCTGAGTTTCATGGGAAAAATTTTTTTAAAAAATCAAAAAGAGTGAGTTAAAATCATGGAGTGTCTCTTGGGCCAGCAGTGCCCCCTCCTCAGAGATTAGGAAGCCAGGCTTCTGCCCTAGGGAGTTGTCTCCTCCAAGCTGGAGAATTCTGCTCTCTCCCCTGGAGTTTGGAATCCTGGAGGGAGTGGCGGTTTCTTAGGGTCGCTACCTTGGAGAACTTAGTGTCCGTGTCCCAGTTTCCTGGTGAGCAGTTCTTCATATAAAATCCCCCTGTTAAAATGGCTGGCGTGATGTCCGTCTCCTGACTCCTTGGTGACTGAGGCAGCCAGCTGTCACCAAGCCCCACAATCTGTAACCTCAAAGGGTGGTCGTGCCGCTCTGCAAGGGCTCAGGGAGCCGAGGTAGCATGGTCGCCTTCAGGGAAGGCATCTCCAAAGAAGCAGAGGAGTGGCGGTTGATAGAGGAGGCAGGGAACAGTGTTCCAAGCCCGGGAACAGCCTAGGTAAGGCCAGCAGGAGAGAGTGGGACACACTTTGGCCTTTCTGTTCGGTGGTCCGTGAGCACCAGGTGGTGACCTTGGGGTGTACAGTGAGGGTGCCGAGGGGGTTGAAGGCAGCAGCCTGAGCACATGATGGTGGACAAGCCAGGTTAATGGTCAGCCTTGTGAGGAAACGGAAATGGACAGGCGCTGAGGACTCTGGGCCTGAACTACTCTGCCTTGAGGGTGGAGTGGGCCGAGAAGACCTCACGCCAGCGCTGCGGTTCCTAGATGTGCAGTGGGATCAGACGGATAATTTCTAATAGCCGTATTTTAAATTTTGGAAAAAAACAGGAAGAATCCATTTTAATGATCTTTTATGGAAACCACTAGGTCTAAAATATTCTCTTTTTAACACAGAATGAGAAACACGTATGAAAGACAACTTTGTGCTCTCTAGCCTTTTAATCCAGTGTGTTTTGCATTCATGGTGCATGGTGCTGGCTCTGGCAAAGGCCCTCTGGCTGGGGGACATCATGGTGACTGACATCTTGGAAGGAGCAGTGGGAGGGGCCACTAAGGACCTCCCACTACACCCCACCTCTTACAGGCCACACCCACCTCTTAACACCTCCACACCAGAGACAGAGGCCCCAACAGGTGAAGTCCTAGGGGACACACTCAAACCACATTTAAAGTGTTGGGGGGTCAGCTGTTTAACCTAGCTAAGTTCCTGACTTTTCCTCATCGGTAAAATAGGAATAATAATAACAGGGCCACATGATAAAACTGAGAGAATGGAACAAACTCAAAACATAGAGCAGCAACTATAATTGCAATTACTACTGGGAAAGAACCGTCCCCCGGGCAAAGGTAGAGAATCCACCAGAAGAGCTCGGAGTAGGTGCAGAGGTGGGTTGGACACGAGTTGCTGGTATCAGATTAAAATCTGTGGACTGGAAGGGAGGATGTTTTCAAAAATGTGGGTTGGATCCCACGTTGTCAATTCACCTCAACCCCGTAGGGTTCATGGGAGTCATAGACTAGTTCTAAAATCAAGGACCCCTTCCGTCTCTGTCCCAGTGGTCCCCTCCACCACGTTTGGTGTTCCTAGGTACTCTGAAGCTCATCAGGTGGGGAAATCCTAATCCAAACAGGAGTGTTTCCTGTCCTTTACCTGGTCCTGATTCATGTGAGGGTGAATTCTAGTCCAAACAGAATTGGGTCTTTGAATTGTGAGGACCCTGCTCCCACACTGTCCTGATCCCAGCCCAAGCTGGCTCGTGCCCACAAGTGCCAAGGATCGGCTTCTTCATTTTTCCTGATCCTGGGACATGTGTGTGCCCCCACACACTCCGGCGCCAGGTCTTAGTGCCTAAGTGAAAACATGGAATTCCCTGGGATTCAGAGGGAAAATAAACTCGCTCTCCTCTTAACCCCATCTGGACTCCCTCCTCCCTCTCCAGAGGTGATAATTGCTGAGGGCTTAGCACCTCTCCTATCTTTATATATATCCAGTTCTGGAAGAATTCCTGACCTCCAGAGACCATGTGCCCATGACTCCTGACTGTGGGGCTAACTAGAAAGAGGCGGGACAGGAACAGGTCACCTGGGATAACGCAGTGGGGTCAGAGCTTCCTACCTCTTCCTGAGTCATCATGTTGGATTGGGGAGGCTCGGGTTTCAGTCTGAGTGAGACTTTATGGAGAAGAATAAATGGGAGGAGTTTCCTATTTAACTGCTCAAAATGCAAGCCCAAGGGTAGCCCCTGTTGTTCTGAGAATGAGGAGAGGACTTCTCACCAGAACCAGCAAAGACCAACATGGTCAGTTTGGCTGCTGCTTTGGATATCCTCTGGTGCTTTGCTCTGAGCAATTGAGGGGAAAATCTTTCGATTTTATAGGCCTCAGGGCCTTTGCATCTCTATTCTCTTCCCATCACTCTCTACTTTATTGGAGGCCTCAGCTCAAGTGTCACCCCTTAAAGAATAGAAATAACCTTAAAATTCACCAACCTGGAGCAGCGAAGTCATTTTCGATACAAGCAGACAATAGAACAAGAGGCAATTTTGTAAAAGAATGTGGAAAAGCTCCTTTTTATAGGAATAATAAAGAGTCTCCAAGAAAAACTAATTAAAAAGAAAAGAAAGGCATAGAATATTGTGTATAATGGCTGCCATGTGGGTTTAAACAGAAAAGAAAAAAATACACATAACTTGAGTATCTGTGTGTCTCCGTGTGTATTTGGTAGTAATCGTCTACTGGTTGCCTCCAGGGAAGAAATGGGGGACAGGAAATCCCTGAATTTCCTTTTCAGTTTCCAGTCTATTAATTTACAAAGCAGGTTGCAAAACTGTACATCAAATGGCATCTCATTTTCACATAAAATCATGCACACACTTGCCCAGAGCAGGGCTGGATAAATAGACAACAAAATATAGGGTGTGGTGCGATTTCAGTTGATCTTTTTTTCCCTTCCTTTGTGCTTTCTGATCCCCCCCTGCCTCAATCAGCATATATTTTTTTTTTATGACCTGCAAACTAAAACAAGACAGAAGAAATGAGGAGCAGTTCAGCCTACAAGTCAAGTAGGAGAGACCCTGAGGCCTGGTGCATCCGTTTGAATTCTAGTGTGCTGCTCACTGGCTTTGTGACTGTGGGAAAGTGACTTGACCTCTCTGTGCTTCTGCTCTTTGATCAGGAAAATGGATGTGATAATCATAGTATGCAGCTTCTGGGGTGGGGAGTAGTTGTGAGGACTACATCAATTTATGTAGGTTGAGTTGGTCTACTCTTCATGGCAGGAATAACTCAGAGGAGGAAAAGTTTCTTGTCCTAAGTTTTCTTGTCTGAAGTGGGGCAGAACATCATGGCGGAAGGGCCCAGCAGAAGAAAGCTGCTCAGCTCACGGCAGCCAGAAAGCAGAGAAGGAAAGCCAGGAGCCAGAGGCAGGATATAGTCCCCAACAAACTCCCCATGACCTACTTCCTCCAGCCACACCCCACCTGCCTACTGTTACCACCCAGTAGTCCATTCAAATGATTAATCTATCAAATGGATTAATGCACCGATGAGATCACAGCTCTCATAATCCAATCACTCAGCTCTGAAAATTTCTACGCGGGGGATCATGCTTTCAAAGCATGAGATTTTTCAGGGGACTTTGCTAGATCCAAACCCTAATATATGTGCACCTGAAATGCATATTAAGTGCTTTAGCAGCTTTTGCGATTACATTTGTTATTTTTCAAAGCACTGAAACATGCAAAGTGTTACCTATTTAAAAATAGGTAAGATAACTGAAGTTATGTGGGTTAGACTCTGTGTCCTCTATTCTGCAGCACAAGAATTAAAACAAAAAAAAAAAATCAATAAATGGGATGGACTCAAACTAAAAAGCTTCTTCTCAGCAAAATAAATAATCAGTGAGGTGAAGAGAGAGCCTACATAGAATGGGAGCAAATCTTTTCCAAAAGCACATCAGATAGAGCACTAGTCTCTAGGATATATAAAGCACTCAAAAACCATAACAGCACACACACACACACACACATAATCCAATCAATAAAATGGGCCAAGGAACTGAACAGACACTTCTCAGAAGAGGATATGCAATCAATCAACAAACATATGAAAAACTGTTCAACATCTCTAGCAATCAGAGAAATGCACATCAAAACTACTCTAAGACTTCATCTCACTCCGGTCAGAATGGCAGCTATCAAGAATACAAACCACAATAAGTGTTGGTGAGGATGCGGGGAAAAAGGCACACTCATACACTGTTGGTGGGACTGCAAATTGGTGCAGCCAATCTGGAAAGCAGTATGGAGATTCCTTGGAAAACTGAGAATGGAACCACCATTTGACCCAGCTATCCCTCTCCTCGGTCTATACCCAAAGGACTTAAAAACAGCACACTACAGGGACACAGCCACATCAATGTTTATAGCAGCACAATTCACAATAGCTAAATTGTGGAGCCAACCCAGATGCCCTTCAGTAGATGAACGGATAGGGAAACTGTGGTATATATTCACAATGGAACATTACTCAGCATTTAAAGAGAATAAAATCATGGCATTTGCACGTAAATGGATGGAGTTGGAGAATATAATGCTAAGTGAAGCAAGCCAATCCCAAAAAATCAAAGGCCGAATTTTTCTTTGATATGAGGATGCTGACTCAGAATGGCGATGGAGGGGAGCATGAGAGGAATGGAGGAACTTTAGATAGGGCAAAGGGGAGGGAGGGGAAGGGAGGGGGCAAGGGGGCAGGAATGATGGTGGAATGAGTTAGACATTGGTACCCTAAGTACATGTATGAAGACCCGGATGGTGTGAAAATATTTTGTATACAATCAGTGACTTGAAAAATTGTGCTCTATATGTGTAATATGAAATGAATTGCATTCTGCCATCTTGCATAACAAATCAGAATAAATTTTTAAAAATGTAAGATGATAATGAAGCACAATTTAAAATAGGTCGCTACAGACACACCTATAACATCACCAGGACCTGGTATCCTCTCCTGGTCCCTCAATGGGAGTGTGTGGTCCCCAAACAAAGCATGTTATCTTGACCACCCCAGTGTGTTGCTGGAGACACCTAGGGATAGATGTCCCCCTGCTACGGCCACACCAGCACCTCGGAGCTGTGCAATGTCAGGTGTCTGGAGCAGGAGTGGCGTCGAGGCTGGCTTGGCCAGCAGGGCTGACGCTGTTTGATGGGTTTCCATGGGGAAGGGGCAGGATTTTGGGCAGAGAACGTGGATTTGGGCAGAGAACGTGGATTTCCCCAGAACGTGATTGTAGACGGCTGGTGTGAGTTCGAGAATAAAGAGTTGCTGTTTGAATCTGCAAGCTGTGTGGTGGCTCGTGATTTTGTGCCCAGCCAGACTGCGGCACAGGTGGGTTCTGGAGAAGTCTGCATTGGCCTCTTGTCAAGGAGCCCTGGTCTCTGCCGGGGGAAGGCACACACTGACTCAGGGTGACAACTCGCTGGGCAGCCCTGATTAATTAAATATTTCACTCCGAATTTGCAAAACATCATCTCCAGCGAGTTCTGCGTAACGTGCAGGACAGCCGGCTAATGAGCCTAGCAGGTTGCGGAGCTGGTGTGCGGCTCTCTGACGCACAGGCCCGGGGACAGAACGCGAGGGGCAGGGATCTCCTTCCAGTCACCTTGAGAATACTCTAAGCAAGGAAGTCCTACTATCCGGTGTGTTCCTATCCTTACCATCTCTTCGAACCCTACAAATTAGGACAGGAGTCAGGATATGTTGAGCTTGCAGGGCTGGAGAACTCAGGTTGGCTTGTGTCAAAAATGGGTACTTGGAAATCACGTCATTGTCAGTTATTATTGACCACTGGGATTGAAAGCCTCAGGCAAACTCGCCTGGGATTGACTGGACCCAGGACCCAGGACCCAGCTGTTGCCTGCAGGATCCCCTGATCTTTTTTTTTTTTTTTAATTCTTTTAAATTCGAATTTGTTGTATATGACAACTGAATGCATTGCAATTCAATGACACATCCCCCTGATTCTTTCTGTCCTGCGCTGGCCCGTTCCTCACACAGCAAGTCTTCAAGGTCATGGGATGTCCACAGGGACTCCAGTTCTTACTTCCTCTCTGCTCTGAGCTCCACAGAAGCACTAGCAAGAGTCTCATTAATGTCACTGTGTCTCTTAGGTTCCTTTCCAAGCCCATCCCTGGGTCCACAAATGGGGACAATAGTGCAGATGGGTTGAGGTTCATCAGTAACCAGGATGGGGGTGGAGAAGGGTTCCCCGAACCACAGAGGGAAGAATGGGGGGGAAGGGGTCTTTCCCAAAAAACTTCAGAGTACGTTTTTCCAGAGGGTGAATGGCTATCGGAAGACAGATGTCTATAACAGATAATCATTATCAAAATGCCCATCCCACGGAACAGAAATCTAAGATATGGAGAGGTGGCTTTTCTTGTCCTAAGTTATATGAGGGACATGGGCTTTGAATTCAGGATGCCCAAGCTTTGCCCAATCCCGTGCTTCCATCTCATCTCCTTTTGTGAGGGGGGTGCTAGGGATTGAACTCAGGGGCACTCGACCACGGAGCCCCATCCCCAGCCCTATTTTGTACTTTATTTAGAGACAGGGTCTCACGGAGTTGCTTAGCACCTCACCATTGCTGAGGCTGGCTTTGAACTCGTGATCCTCCTGCCTCAGCCTCCCGAGCCGCTGGGATGACAGCGTGCGCCACCCCACCCGGCTCTTCTCATC
>NW_026000138.1:6463116-6510872 GCF_001458135.2 Marmota marmota marmota
CTCCAGAACCCACCTTTGCCGCAGTCTGGCTGGGCACAAAATCACGAGCCACCACACAGCTTGCAGATTCAAACAGCAACTCTTTATTCTCGAACTCACACCAGCCTCACTCAGCCTTTGGCTTTGCACGATGGACCTCCATGCTTTGCTTTATGTCAAGTTCTTCATTGCCATACAGTGGGGAGAGCACATCACTGGGGAGAACTTATGTCAGGAACCATTTCCATTCCCCGTGAGCTACATACGCAGTCATTTGTAAATTTCATGAGCTCTTAATTCCTCTTACTGGTACAATGAACATACGATAAACACATAATGGTGATGACATTAACTGTGACGACAATGACCAGCTAAGCGTTACCCTGTGCCAGACGCTGTATGAAGTGTGTTCACGTTTAATATTCAGGACATTCCTCCAATTTGGTTGCTACCACTACGCCCATCTTACAGCTGAAGGAACAGAGGTACAGGGACGCTGGTCATCTTGCCCAAGGTCACAAAGCTAGCAAGTGGCAGAGCTGGGTTTCCAGCCATCAGTCTGACTCCGGATCTCTGCACGGTATTATCTGTCATCAGTTGAGTGACTTAAAAAAATAAATCTTAGTGCTGAGTCCTGTGTGTTGAGAAATGCTGAGGAGGAGCCTCCAGAGGGGCAGGTGGATTCAGATTCACAGACGCTTGGAGAGAGAATGACTCAAGTCCCCCACGATAGCAATGAGTCACTTGTGCAAAATAGCAGAATTCTTGTGGATTATATTCCTAAGCCGCCATGATTGCTTCACTTCCTGTTGAGGGCCTTGGTGGCCATTATCTGCCTGGTTGAGTCTGAATGCATCTGCTCTGGTGTCTAGACCATGGTGGCTGTCCTCCCTAACAAGTGGCAATCAGAGTTCCTTCCCAGATACTTTAGAATTGAGAGGAATAAAGATGCATAAACACACACACACACACATGCACGCACACACATGCACACATGTTGAGCCAATAATGTGGATACCGGGTACCTCAAGTGTGTACTATGCAGGTCAGAGAAGCAGCTGAATCTGCTGTTCTGTAACCAGAGACAGGGGCAAGGGGTGAACATTGCCTCCTGGGTCCCCAGGGGTCTTTTGTCCTGTTCTTGTCCTTCTACCAGGTCAGCTGCGTGCCACCCTTAAGGTTACTTAAGACGTTCACGGTCCTTTACAACATACTCTGCCTCAGGAACCTCCATCCGATTAAGTCACTTTCAACCACACTCATCTCACCTGGGCACCCTGCTGGGCCTCGGCTGCCCAACTTCTTTGGGTGGGTCAGATTCATGGGGGTCAGGGAATGTTCAGGGACCTCATCAGAGCAGGCCTGGCCTGAGTCCCCGGGGCTCATCTGGGACTGTGGTTTCTAGCTGGCTGCAGGAAACCCTCATCCAGAGGCCCCGGGAACCAAGGTGGATTTCTCTCCCCCAAGGTCAGCGAGAGCCGACCCAGTGATTTCCTTCTGTCAGCAGATGGATCATCTTCTGGGGCTGCCTGAGTGATGCCGATTCCCGAGCCTCAGATGTCCGCAGAGGAGACCTGTCTCATCTTCTGGATGCCCTGGGGCCCTGTTAAGCCTCTCTCTTCAGCCAGAGGAGTCAATGTCCGATCCCAAAATGGCCCCATCTCCCAACCCGTCCAGGGCAGCAGGCGGTATTAAAATCCCTAGTGTCGCCGCTGGAGTCTCTCTGTCTCCCTTCAGTGTTGATAGTTAAAAATTCATGGTTATTTTCAAAGGAGGAAAAAAATGCTTAAACTGCTTTCCTATTTGCAAACGTTCCCTCTTTTTGATTCAAAATCAAACTTTCGTCTAGACGGGAGAGGGCTTTTAGCGGACCTCTCTTTGCCAGCTCAGAAACCTTGAGGGTTTCCAAATGCAGCCCCCACCGCCCCATCCTGGGGGAGGGTGGCCAGCACCACAGTCCTTCCAAATGCAGGCTCCGAGCGCTCGGCGCAGGGCTAATGGGGTGGGAGGCCACGCAGCATTCATCCATAGGGCAAGGTGAGCACTGGCAACTCGGCTGGCTCTCTGGCTGTCTAGCTTTCCTTTGGTGCTTAAGCAACTGATAAAAGGCCTCTGTCACCCAACTGCTGATGGCTACTTCTCTGTGTCTCCTTCTTTTTCCTTCTCATCTTATGTTCCAAGTAATATGTGCTCATTGTGGAATGATTAGGAGCTGGGTAGGCCCCGAGAAGAAAATAAATAGCCCCTTCTGAAATCTGACCCTTTATTGTCCACACACACACACACACACACACACCTATAGCCTTCGGTACCCTGCAGATGTCTATGTAAGTGTGAGGGGGAAAAAAATGTATCCCACTTTCGGGTGCAATAGCACACGCCTGTGATCCCAGCTACTTGGAAGATCACGAGTGTGACTCTATCCTGGGAAACTCAGCAAGATCACATCTCAAAACCCAGTGGTAGAGTACCATTGGGTTTGACTTCCAGTATCTCTCTCTCTCTCTCTCTCTCTCTCTGTTTCTGTCTCTCTCTCTCTCTCTCTCTCTCACACACACACACACACACACACACACACATACACACGTGCCCAAACCCTCAAAAACACATAAAAATTATGCAAATCTTTACTTTTCAGTCAGGAGGATTGTGAGTTCAAAGCCAGCCTCAGCAACTTATTGAAGCCCTAAGCAACCCTGTCTCAAAAATAAATAGATAGATAGATAGATTAATTAATTAATTAATTAAAAGGCTGGGGATATGGCTCTGTGGTTAAGCTTCCCTGAGTTCAATCCCTGGTACAAAAAAAAAATAGGATTTAAATTTATTTTCTCATGGTTTCTGTGACTGGGGAACTTTTAGATGGGCTCGTCTGGGCAGCTGTGGTTCAGAATCCCTCGGGAAGCTGCAGAGATTGCTGGTGCCGCAGTCTCATGTGAAGGTGCGACTGGGGCTGGAGGGTATGTTTTCAAGATGGCACACTCACAGGGTGGGCACGTTGGTGCAGGCTGATGGTAGGAGACCTTGACTCCTCACCAGGTGGGCCCTTTCCATCCCAGGATGCTCGAGTGTCCTCAAACAATGGCAGCTGTTTTTATGCAAAGTGGGTGATCCAAGAGGAAGCCAAGAAGAGGCAGCAACAACATTTTTATTTAGCTCTAACATGGTACTCCATCTGTGCTGCCATACGGTACTTGTCATCCAGACCCGAGTCGATGCAGCATGGAAACATGGGGGAAGACAATGTCAAGGCCAGGGTCACTGGGAGCCATGCTGCTGGCTGGATACCGTTATGTAAACATATAATAGCCACACTTTTTTTTTTTAACCCAAAACCAGCACCATAGCATATATGCCAACTTGCCATGCTTGGGAATGCTCCACCCTGGAGCCGATCCTCGGTCCCACGCCAGCCTGCAGGTGACTGCTGCCCCAACCACATCCAGTTGCACCTTATGGGAGATGCTGAGCTACCACCGCCTAGTCCAGTAGCACTTGGTTCCCTGACCCACAGCAACTGGGAGATCATAAACTTATTGTTGTAAGCTGCCCACTTTCTGTGAAGTGCTCTTTTCAGAATTCGTGTACTATGATCACCTTTTACTGTAAATAAATATGGCATCACTCTTAACGGGTCCCTAAGGGAGCAGTTGAAAATATGCACTGTGTGGGGGATATTCTTGGTAGTCACGATAACTGGCAGATGCTCTGGAACTGGGTAGAAGCCACGTAAGAGCTGTGGAGATACAATTATTGTTCACCTGCATTTCCAGGTCTCTTCTTCTTTAGAGCATAGGAAGGGAGTGCGTTTTCCTTCTCACCTTAAATTAATTATGACCCAAGTCATTGCTTGGAGGGTGGACATGAGAGGAAATAATAGAGATCACTTCCAAGTGGGGAGCATATAGATGCCAGTGCTCAGATCCCCAGCTCTGTCATCTGTTGATGGGACAGTCACGGAAGCCATATATGGAGAGTGCCTTTGTCAATGTGGACTACTGAACAACAATGACAAACAGACCCTTCTCCCCCATTGACACACTTCTTGTATAGTCACAAGTCAGACAGTAACTTTTGCTATTTCAGGTCATAGCTTAAGGGTGCTTTTGTTACTGTGACACAACCTAGCTCATCCTGACTAATGCAACATCTCAGGGAAGAAGGACAGCCAGGTCTCTTTAAAGGTTGGTCCAGACCCCATCTGCTGCCAGATCCTTCCTCCCCCTTCCCTTCTCAATCTCTATCGGACTTAGAAGCCTGATTGCTGCAAAAAGAGGTTCCACAAGGGCCTGCATACCTGGGAGCCGGTCTTGGCCTTGGGGGATCAGGAAACACCTCCTTGAAGGAGGCGCATTTGTAAGCTGAGATCTGAGGGTCAAACGGGGGTTATGGATGGGAGAAGTGTTGGGGACTCCCTGGCGTGGAGGCAGGGGCTGGCCAAGGTGATCTCTTTGCAGCCCCTGATGCCCTGAGTAGCAGCATCCAGCAGGGCTGGGGCAGGCTCTTCCCCCCCCTCTATTCCCTGGCACTTCTGCTCATTGGCCCCCAGTGATCGATCACCAGTTGCCTTCCATCTGGATGACGTGGATCCGTCACCGACATTTCTGAGCACCAGTTGGCTCTGCGGCTGGTGTGGCTGTGACTCCAGGGGACTTGTGGTGTGGCCACATCGAGTTCTTGGCTCCTTGACGAAAAAGCCTAGAGATTCCATAGCCTCCTTCCATCCACCATCTGTTTCCTTACACACGCTCTGAACACCTGCTCAAACCCAGCTCATTGCTAGGCCCTGGGGAGGGGAGGCAGTGACAGAATTAAGTACAACAGTCTTGTCTTGAGGGACCCAGCGTCTGATGGGAGAGGGACCACCGGAGGAAACAGGGCCCCTGTATTTCACGTAGCACCAACGGGGGGGCAGAGTGTGCCTGGTGATCAGAAGAGGTTCCTCACAGGAAGGGAGGTGGGTCGGGGTTTTAAGGGATGAGTAGGAGTTTGCCATGTGGAAGGAGATGAAGCATTCTGGGCTACGGACATGGTGTATGCAAAGGTGTGAGCTCAGAATGAAACCCGCACACTCCACAAGCCACATATAGGAGATATGAGCTAAAACAGGGTTTTAGTTTAGGGTGCATGTTTGGAGGGTAGGAAAAAGAAGGTGTGAAATTAGAACAAGGCCAGGTTGTGAAAGGCTTTCAATTGCAGGCTTAGGAGTTTAGACCCAAATATTCCAGAAGATCAGAACAGAAAAGTGCCATAGCTTGAGCTGTACTTTAGAAAGACCAGTCCTGCTAACTGACACAGCAAGGACTCATTCATTTCTTTAACAAGTATGTATGGAGTGTCTTCTAGCTAGAAGTCAGGCCCTCTACAAGGTGGTGGGAATTACAGCGAACAAGACAGACAAGAACTCCCGCCCTCTTCAGGTTTCAGTCTAGCGTGGGGAATGTACTAAACAAGACATGTATGTGTGTGTGCCTAAAAACACGCCTATGACCACCCACACGGTGGGCATTCTGAGTCCACGGATACCACAAAGCATGGATCAAAACCATTTCACAAGGCTGCACGTGCACTGAGCATGTGCAGACTTTCTTTTGCACAACATGGTTCCCTACACAATTCAGTGCAACAACTATTTGCATAGCCTTTGCATTGTGTTAGGTATGGTCAGTCATCTAGGGGTGATGAAGAGGACACGGGAGGATGTGCGCAGGTTCTCTGCAAACACGGAGCCAGTCTACATAAGAGGCTGGAGCATCTTCAGATTTTGGTACCCACAGAAGGCCTTAGAATCAGGCTTCCAGGGTTACGGAGATGGCTGTGCATGCATGTGCATACACACACACACACACACACACACAAACACTCAAAACACACACAATGTTGCTAAGGACCACAAGGAAAAATAAACAGGGCAATATGATAGTGATGATCAGGGGCTATTTAGATAAAGTGAAGACACCCCACCCCTGGGTGGAAGATGGGTGTTCCACAAGGAAATTGATCCTTTGAGATAAAGTTATCTTCCATGGAAAGAGATAGGATGAGATTCTTATGGAGGAATGACTGGAATTAATTAAGAAAGGGAGGTTTGGGAGACTGGGAGAAGGCACACCCTCAGGACTGGGCACTTGGAGTTTAGGCAGGGAATGTGCCTTCACCTGATTCTGTTTTATTTTTTATCCTGGCTGAGCTACAAGACTACATTTCCCAGCCTTCCTCTAATAGGACTGGCTTCTATATCCTCCCACACAGTATTCTGCACCTTCTCCTTGCTCACCCGCCAGCGTGGTGCCAGAGATACACCTCAGAGCAGGTTTTCTCAAATACCAATGCTCTTCGTTATGGAGACCTGTCCCGTGTACTGTGTCCCGTGTCCTGCGGTATTTTGAGCATCATCCCTGACCTCTCATTAGATGCCAGATGTCCCTTCCTCCAGATAGCCCAAAGTATCTCCAGACATTGTCACACATCCCCCTTGGAGAACCCTGCCCCGGCAGGTACAGAGCCTGAAGACAGAAGCTGCCTGGATCCCTGAATGACTTCATGGAGCAGAGCTGGCCCTGCTGCTACCAGGTGGTACAATATGGCACCTGGGGAGGAAAGAGGCTAGGCCATAATGCTCAGTGCTCCAGAAATATTCAGAGTCAAATTAGCGGGCAAGTAGGTTTTATTCAAAGCCAGCTTTGAAGGAAGATGGATAAAACTTTAATCGTTTCAAAATTTCCAACTTTAGAATATTTGAAAATTAACAGAACTTTTAAAAAAGACAAGGCCATGAAGTGACCAAAAAAAAAAAAAGAGAGAGAGAGAGCTGCACATTTGTAGATTTAGTTAGCCTATTAGAAAGGATGGGGTGACACGGACAGAGCTGCTAGAGTGACAGATGGTAATCTCACAGCTTACACTTCTTTCAGAATCCCTGGGGCTTCCTCGTCATGTCGAAAGGAACCTAGAATTCTTAGGACCAGCATCTGCACCTTCTTCATTTCAGAGACAAGGGGCCCCCAAAGTCAGTCTTTTGCATTACTATCCATGCTGAGCTGAGAGCAAATAAATGAGAAACACGTCTTCAATGTGTTAGGCCACAGAGAATTTAGGTTTCTTTGTTACAGCAGCTTAACCTACCCTCATACCCCATTCACATCTAGAGCTCCTCAGGGTCTGGACTGGAGTTCTAGATTTTGAAACTATCTAACAAGGTTCTAGATTTTGAAACTATCAATCAAAGCTGTGAGAGAGTCTGGAATGATCAAGATTAAAGAGCCGAGAAAGGGCCTGAGGACCGAAGGCTCAGGAGAAGGAAATTTTGAGAGATGGATAACAGGGGAGAAGGGAAAGGAATGATCAAAGGAGTCTGCTGGCGGGAGGTGGGAAGTGAGCCAGAAGAGGCTGGGGCCATGGGTGTTGGAGCAGGGAAAGGGGGTAACAGGAACTTGCTTGAATTGCCAGCTCTTTGGTGGATGGATGTTAACTCCAACCCAGAGACTTCAGGATCAGATAAATAAATAACAATCAGCTGGGAGGGTCGGCAGCTGGTTTCCAGTCTGGGCACATTCTTTGGCTCTGGAGGCAAATCAATCCTCCCTCCAAGCTGTGTCTCTTGGTCCATTAGACACCCTCAGCCTCGGCTTTGTGGATATGAGAGGCAAAAATCTCCCCAAGGCTTTTATCCGCCTCCCGCCCTCTTTCAGGCAGCCCTGGCCCTCCAAGCAAGGTGTTGTATAAATAAAAAATACTGTTATTACAATGTGCTGGACAAGAGCTTGATAAAGATCAGAGGAAGGCCAGGACCCTTCACGGAGGCCCAATTCCACCCTCGCGTTTCAAGAGAGACGTTTTTGCAAAGGAAGCCACAGGGCAGAGGCTCCCGGGATGGTTTAAAAAATGAAGGAAATTCCCCATTTCCTGGTTGTAAGAAAATATGGGTGGAACGAGTCTTAAATGAGCCCTTGTGGCTCTGACTTTGATGTTGGATGAATGACAACGATCTCCAAGGCAGGAACACAATGTAATGAAGCAGGCTTTTCCATGCAAAACAAAATCTCTGAAGGGGCCTTCTGTTGGAAAACAAAGGCGCCCTGACCACAGGGCTTGGGGAGGAAGGCCAGGGGTGTCCTCAGACAGTGGCAAGTGGGAAATGAAGGCAGAGGGCTGTGGGGCCCAGGCGGTGGGTCTATGCCGGATTTTATGGAGGCCTCTGTGCTATTTAGTTGAGCAACTATTTGGGACAAGGCCTACTATGTGTTTGGGACCCATACCTGAGTTTTTCAATAGAGAGATCAGTAGGAAAGTGTATGGTGGAAGGAAGAGTCAGGATAGTTGATTGGTTTCTCCCTTTCTTTTCTTTCTTCCTTCTTCCCGGCTCTCCAGAATTTATTGAGGGCCTATTATGTGCCAGTCACCATGAAGGTGGTCTTCAGGAGGTCCAAGCCTCACTGGGAAGGACAAAGCATTAAGTGAGGCTTGGGATAAGGTGTGTTGAGGACCCTGGGGTGCAGAGAGCTCCTAGTCCTCCCACAGGCAAGTAGGAGAGAGGGCGACCCCAGAGGGCAAATCAGCTTGCAAAGACAGAGGGATGATATTGCTTAAGCTTGAGGGGTAAGAGGGAGCGAGCTGTCAGGTGGACCTCGAGGAAGGGCATCCCAGGCAGAGGGAACAGTAAGAGCAAAGGTGTGGAGGCTTGAATTCGTGGCCACAGGAAAGGGCTGTTGGAGCAGAAAGTTTGAGAAATGGTGACAGAGGAGCCAGATCGCGGAGGGTCTTTTAGCCCAAACTGAATTTTATTCTCAAAGCAATAGGGAGCCATCGAAGGATTGTGAACAGGGGAGCAACAGGATTGGGTTTCTGTTTTGGATCACTGTAAACAACAGCCTCCAAGCAGAGACTGCAGAAGAGCCCGGAGACAACCGTCCCACTTAGCCCGCGTGTTCCCAGGGGAGGGTTCTGAGGTCACAGATGGACGTGAGCATTTCTCAAATTGCCCACTTCTTACCTTCTCGTTGGCTGGAGGTGGGGGCCTGGGACGCTGTGCTTTGACTTTAACTATTGCAGAGTAACATATGCAACTGTCAATCAGGTGGTCAGAGTCCCAGGTAGGTTGTCAGAGGGATGGGATGGGATGGGGGCCAGAATCAGATCCGCTACCCAGTTCTCCTTGCTGGATATGACTTTGCATCCATGCCTGAGTGTGGGGTTGGGTACTTCTGCCTGGAGACACAGGGAAAAATGGACTTCAGAGGTGGAAGTTAGCTTCTGGGGGTTTCAAAGCCACGTCTTCAGAGGAGAAGGACCCAGAGCTTCCTGATTAAGAGCCTGCGTTGATCCACCCTTTGTCTCTTAACGATTGTGCAGTTTGGGGGTCCTCTTTCAGAACCTCAGTTTCCCTGGCTAATAAAACGGGCACAAGTCTGGCACATGCCTGGTGAGCGCTCACTCAATATTTCCGATTATCAAGCGTGTGTGCTCTTGAAAAACAAGATGTGCTTTTGGGTTTTCTCTGAGTTTCTCTTTCTTATGTCTCTATCCTTTTTTTTTTCCCTCTCATCAAAGCTCACGCTCAAGCAAGTTGTCACCGATACCTGGGTCCCTTCCTCTGTTGATGGAGGGAGACATTGAACTGAGGTGCACCCTTCGGTTAGGGCTTTCCAGAGACACAAAACCATTAGTGAGTGTGTGTGTGAACAGGCCTATGGGTGCTCATGGAAAATCATTTTATGAATTTAAGGAATTGGATCACATGACTAGAGGGCTGGTAAGTCCATCAACCACAGGGGAGGCTGTAAGACTGGGAACTCAGGCAGGAGTGAGTGAGTGCTTGAGGCAGAATTTAGTATAAAGGAATTTAGAGTTTTGGAAATGAACCAGAAGCCTGTTCCTGCACTGTATCCCTGTTGAACAGAAATGTGTCTCCCCAAATGCCCTTAGGATATTCTTAGCAGGAAGCAACTGGAGTCAACTTAAATGCCCTCCCAAAACACAATGGATACACTAACTTTGTTGAATTCTCCCTCTGGAATACTATCTAGCACTGAAGAATGAGATGCTGCTATTTGCAACAATGTGAACAAGTCCCACAAACATAATTTGGAGAAAAAGAATACAAGCAGAATAAAGCTCCATGATCCCATTTATTTTAAAGTTTAAAAGGCCAGAGCTAAACGGTTGGGAAGTAGCCTGCGCACCCATCCGTCCTCCTTCTGGCACAGCACCAGCACCAGGATTTTCTCTTGAGCTTCCCATCTCTCCTGGCTTCAGGTATTTGACTGCCAGGGTCATGAGCCCACTTCCTGTTCCAGACTTGGTCCACCAGTCCTGGACCCCAGTGATAGGCTCAAGGGTGGTCATGTGACCAGAAGCAGTCCAATAGGAATCAAGAATCCCAGACCATTGGCAATAATGAGAAAGAAGAGCTCTCTTTGGCCCTGAGGTTGCCTAACCCGGAAGGCCTTTGCTGCAGATGGCCAGTGGGCATCTTGCCTTGGCAGGAACCAAAGTCAAGCTGGGCTGAGAGGCCGGGAGCAACTGGCTTCAGCCAGTCTGCTTGGCTTCTGTCTCCACTAGGAACTTCCTGTCACCCCCTGAATCAGCCCCGACTGGGAGAGGAGGCTGGGGAAGAGACTGATGAGGCGTCCCTCCGCTGTTCCTATCCCTGACCCATAAGGATGCAGGTCCAAAAAACCACCCGAAGTCACCAAATGCCACAGGCCATCAGAAAGCGCATCTCCTGTCCGTGTGCACCAGGCACCATGCAGAGGAGCCCTGTCCCCATTCTCCAGTGCTGACCCTGAGGAAGGCACTGATGCCATCCCCTTCTGCATATGGGGACACCAGCTTGGGCTGGGCAGGAAGGGCACATCCTCCAGGTCATGTGGGATACCACATATAGGTGAACCAGGGCCAGAGTTTTAAAAAGAACGTGCTTCCAAATGGGCCAAACCTCACGCTTTCCAATCGGCTTTATCTCCTTGTCGGGTCCTTGTCTGATTTTTGTAACTGCTGGCTTACACCCACTGAACCCTCAGAAAACTGAGAGGCCACAGGGCACAGAGAACCGGCCCAAAGTCCCACAGAGCTGCTGCTGCTAATGGTGACCACTCCAGGTCACCTGTAGGGAGCCCTAAACTCAGTCAGAGATGCCTACATTTTACAAGAGGGTGGCGTGGCTAGGATGGCCATTTTACAGATGAGGAAACCGAGGCTCACAGAATTACGCCACTCACTTCAAGTGACATGGGCGGTTGGGACAGAGGGGGATGGAACCCAGGCAGTCCGTGCCCTGGGCAGGCCTACCCCTGTTTCCAGTAGTAGGCTCTGAAGGTCATCCCCTGAGCCCCTGGGACCACACACTGTCCTATTATTTTAAAAGAAACTCAGCCAAGGGAGGGCAGGGGAGGAAACGCCCAGCGGCCCCCCTCATTGTTCGGCACTTGGCAGCCCCCTCCGGTTCAGGTAAATAAAAGGGATTCCGTCATTGTTTGTCCCTGGTCCTAATGACTTTCGTCTTTGTGTCTTTGGAGCCAGACCTCACCCCTGGGAAGCTGGCCTGGGGCCTGAGAGGCACCAGCCGCCTCTGGGAACAATGGCCTTTGTTCTTCACACTTTCCCTATCAAAGCCGCCCAGCAGGGATGGCCTTCAGAGGCCACGGGGCTGTGATAATTCCTGTCCCAGAGCTGGGGAGGGGGCAGGAAAGGGGGGGCAGGTGCAACTTTGACCCAGTTAAGTGACTCTGGGGTCCTTCTGCTGTTCGCGCCCTGGTAAGAGCCAAGGCTCTGAATAACCTGGGCTTATTAGCTCATCCTGGCTCCTGAGGATTGTTCTCTTGTTGTCTTCTGGGAGTGGAGGCTGGGAATGGCGCTGGCGGGGAGGTCTCTGTCACAACAGACCACAGGAGACTGAGGAGGCCTGGCTGATTGACTGTGCACTTACTATATTCTGGGCCTCTGCTCTATACAGTGACGTTTAATTCTAACAATGTCCCTGGAAAATAAAAACCAATATTATTATTATTATTATTATTATCATCATCATCATCTGTATTTTTCAGGGAGAGGCAGTAACCTGCCCAAGGTCCCCAAATTGGTCTATGAGACAGCAAAGCCCGCACTTCGCCCCCCCCCCCGCCCCCCCGCCAGGTGGCCCTGGTCATGAAGAGCAGAGGGGGCACAGGAGATGCGCCTGCGCACTGCTGCTTAGTCAGGCCAGGGACCCTTGGGCTTCTGGGGCTTCTTTTAGTCTCTGAGCCTCTTTTCCTTGTCCGTGAAATGAGATGGGGGTGTCCTTCACTTGCATGCAATCCCGGCTCCCTGAAAGGACCTGGCTGGTCCAAATGTGCTCCAGGGACTGTTTGCAGGGATGGGTGGGGCTATGCAAATATAAGGGCGTGGCTATGCAAATGAGCAGGGGCATCAGTTTTCCTCCAGAGGCGGAAGGAGTGAGAGACATCAAGGAAGGTGACTGGGAATGGTGCTGAGTTAGGAAGGAAATGGAAGAAACGCAGCCCCCCTTCTCCCCTAGTCGCTGTGGATCCCAGGCAGAGGAATGGAGAATAACCAGGGTCCAGCTTCCAGGGTCCTTGGGAAACAGACTGGGGCTATGCCCGGTTGGCTGGAGCCAGCAAGACCAGGTTGGAGGAGGCCCTTGGTGTAGCACAGCATCATTTCTTTGAAAGAGGACAAACAGCATCCAGGGGTAGATTCTAAAAGGGAAGGTTCTGCTCTCCTCTGTCCCATTTGTAGTACCCCCAGGGAATTCATGAACCTTCTTGCACCCTTCAGCAAGGACAGCAGTGCCTGTGCACCTTACAGGGGGCCGAGAAGGACTGAATGAGTTAAAGGATGTGGAGCGCTGGCCCCGGTCTGTCCCGAGTAAGTGGGGGCTGTGGTTGTAATGCTTACATTCAGGAAGAGCTTGTCAGACACATCAACTGAGTACAAAGTGTGATGTGTGTTCTCAATCTAAGGACTAGATAGATATTGATTGGGAAGCAGAGACAGGAAGCCTGTTTCAATCAAGTGAGTGGAGGAGGGCCCCTCTGCAGAGGTGACATTTAAGCTGAGACCTGGAAGATGAATGATAAGCCTCTAAGCCCAGAGAGGAACGGGCCTAGAAGCAGGGAGAACAGGTGCAAAGGCCCTGAGGCAGAATGGACTTGGGATGTTCAAGGAGCCTCCAAGCTGGGGACAAGGAGCACCAAGCTGGGGACGAGGTTAGTAGTTGTTGTGGTTTGAATATGAGGTGTCCTCCAAAAGCTCAGGTGCTGACCCAGGAGGTGGGGAATTAGATTTTAAGAGCTGTGGCCTCATCAGTGGATTATTGGGTGGTATCCAGGCAGGCCAGGTGTGGTTGGAGGAGGTGGGTCACTGGGGGTGTGCCTTGGGGGTTGTGTGTTGTGTCCCTGGCTCCTTGTGCTGTCTCTGTTTCTGCGTCACCCTAAGGTGAGCAGCTTTTCTGTGCCTCTTTCTTCTTCCACCATGTTCCGCCTCAGCTCAGGCCCTGGGCAGCAGTCGGCCGACCACAGACGGAGCCTCTGGAACTAGGAGCCAAGATGAGCTGTTCCTCCTCCACGTCCATCTCCTCAGGTGTCTGGGTCCCAACTAACAGATTCATCAAGGTTAGAGAGGTCCTGAGATAAGAAGCTTCTAGAAGGGGGGACACTGAGAAGAGACGGGTCCTGATGCCTAGTCTGGGTTTGCAAGAAGCAGGCGCTGAGAGGGGATTAAATATGCAAAGGTTTTATTAGGGCAAGTGCTTGATTGAGACCCAAAGGGGCTGAGAAGATGAGGTCTGATTTCTAGTGAAGGAGCGAGATTGGGAAGATCGGCGGTCCCCGGTGGCCTCGAGGTCTGAGGAAGACCCTTCAAAGCCTGGGGGCATTTGGAGCTGTCCAGGTAATTCTGGTTCCTCCAGAAACGGGCCTGCCGTGGTGTCCTGCCTCTTTTGCCCACTGGCCCGGGGTGGCCCCTGGCCTCCTGTCAATGCAGGGGCTTTCCGATCTGGACAGCCACAGCCCTGTGTCCACTGGGCTCCCAGGGCCAGCCATGTCCTCACGTCGCCCACCTGGCTGGCAGCTTGGCCTCGAGCTTGGGCTGTTTCAGGATCAGCTGGGAAGGTGAGCATAAGGGACGTCGTTGACCATAGAAGGTTCTAGAGCCGCACCCAGAGGTGGGTGGGCAGCCCCGGGGGGAACTCAGCGGGGGCCAGACAGAGACGTGCGCCTGCCAGGGAGTCGGGTGCTGCCCGGGTCCGTCCCTGCCTCCCGGGGCCTCCTGACACCCCGCAAGTCCCCTGTCTCCCTGGAGGAAGTCAGGCCTGTCGCCGGCCTTCCTGCTATTATTGCCCGGAATGGATTTAGGTGTCATGGTCTCGCTAAGAATAAGCCCGGACACTTGAAAGAAGGTTTATTGTTGTCCTAATTTGTGAAGAATTAGTTGTTGCTTTAAAAATTTTTTTTTTTTTGAATTTTCCTTTCTCTTCTCCCTTTTCTTCTCTGCAGGGTCAGACTGGAGCCAGGTCATTGTTGTTAATTTTAGATCTGAAACTATATTGGGCCAGGGCTGGTGGAGCGAGGCTTTCACTTCTCCAAACAGGAAGGAAGGCCCCAGCTGGGGACCTCGGAGAGACAAGAAGCTGCCCAGGGCTGGGTTGCAGGGGAAATCACCAAGTGTGCCGAGGAAGCACTGACTTCAGAGAGATCCAGAGGGTGGTTAAATTAAAAAAAAAAATCCCCTGTCCCCCCCGCCCCCCACCATCTGGTACAGCTGAGGTCCAGGTCTGCACCCACCACGGGTTCGAGAGCAGGAGGAGAGACGTGTATGTGTGGGGAAAGACCATCAAAGGTCTTAGGGATTAAAAAAAAAAAATCCCACAATAAATCAGTTATCAACTGAATAAACTTACTAGTTTACTTACCTAGTAAGAATTATCAAGAAATAGCAAGAGACATTGAATGAAACTTGCTAATGTTGACTGAGCACTTTCTTCTACATGGCCGGGGCTGAGCCAGATCCTTCATATATGAAACAGATCAGCCGGTCAAAGAAGAGCTCTGGATCAGGTTGCCTGGTTTACAATTCTGGCTCTGCCACTTAGAAGCTGTGGGGCTTTGGGTTGGTTGCTTTACTTCTCTGGGCCTCCATTTATTCACTTTCAATGTTCTTGTGATTTGTTCATGTTTTAAGGAATCAATTTATGTAAAGTGCCTGGTACTTCGGAAGCACTGCTTATGTGTTTGATGTTGTTGATAAAAATCACTTCCTTGAAATACCTCGATCCCCTGAAAGAAATACTGTTTCCCAATTACAAATGACTGGCTGAGGCTTAGGGAGGTTAAGCAGGTCGTATGAGGACACAGTGTTAGTTATCTATTGCTGTGTAACAAGTTAGCCTACAACAGCTCAAAGAGGAAATTTTTTTGCATACTTTCTGTGGGTCAATAATGAGGGATGACCAGCGTCTCATTGGGGGGGGGGGGCGGTTCTTCTCCCTGCCCTGGAGGATATAAGCCATCCCAAAACTTAAAGTCTCAAAGAATTAGTGAAGAACAAATCACAACTGGCCAGAAATATATTTACAAAAGCAAACCCCTGGTAGATCTAGTTCACATGGGCTCTGGAACTAGTCAAAGAAAAGATGGCCCCGGTGGTTTACTTAAGGGGTACATCAAAGGCAGGGATAAGGTTTCAAGGGTCTTGCTCCATGACGTCCTGCAGTCAGCAGGTTGAGTGACATCTTGGCAGGTCACACCCATCTCAGGTGCCGTGTGGGATCTCTGGCAGAGCTTGAGGGGGAGTTCACCTGCCTCAGGTGGTCAGTCCCTGTGGGGGGCGCCACAGAGGGTCCCAGTGCCAGACTTATCCCCTCACTAGGCTCGATGCGCAACACAGTCCACACACAGGTCAGGAATCTGGAGGGGCTCAGCTGGGTGTCCATGGCTGAGGTGCCTCGTGAGGCTGTAGTCAAGATGTTGGCAGGGCCTGCGGCCATCTGGGGGCGCCACTGGGGCTGGAGGATCTGCATTCAAGATGCCGGGCAGGAGGCCTTGGTTGGTTGCTCTGCGGCCCTTCCATAAGGCTACCTGAGCATCGTCACACATGGTGGCTGACTTTGCCTAGAGCAAGGGATCCAAGGACAGCGAAGCAGAAGCTGTCCTCTCTTTGAGGACCTAGGTTCAGGGTGACATGCTACCACTTCTGCCGTATTCTATTGGTCATGCTGACCAACGCTCACACAGTTTTTCACCTTTAAACGAAGGTGAGAATTCGAGCAGGTAAAGGTCATTGGAGACTATCTTGGGCACGCCATTGTGGTCACCCTGCTGGAAGAGACAGGATTTGAATTCAGACTGCATTCTGCGTGATGGCTGTGTCCTTGTGCCAGGGACCCAGATCCCCCAGGAAGAGCTCAGGGCAGTAGCAACATTGCAAATAATGGGACAGTCTCCCCAGAAGCAATCAGGATCAGTACATCGATGGCGGGACTCGGCAGAGAGGCTTCTCGTCCAGGAGTGGATGAAGAGGTCGATTCTGGCTGGGAGGCTGGAGGAAAACACTCTGGGAAAAGGGATGGCACGTGCAGTGGCCCAGGGGTGGGACGAGGGGTTCAGAGTGGCCGAACCATGGAGTTCCTTCTGTGGAGTTGTGAGAGCTGAGGTCCTTGAGATGTCCCAAGGGTCCCTCCTCATATGGGCACTGTAGACCATACTGCCAAGATTGACTTCATCCTCAGGATAATGGGGGCCATCAAACAGTCTTGGTTTAGGAAGAAAAATAGCTAAAATGTGAGCCCCAAGAACACAGGATCCAGGATTACCAATAAGAGATCACCTCAATTTCTGTCTGATTGAAGATTATGGCCAAATCCCTGTCCATTTCAGAGCCCCAGGTCCTCCCATCTGTTAAAGGGGGACAGTCATAATACTGACCGCATGGGCTGTGAGGCCAACCAGGCGAGAGGTGTGGGGATGAATGGAAAACCCCAAAGGTCCCCATGGATGCGAGTCCTCCTCTGAAATCATTGCCGAGGTGTCGGTGCAGCCAAGGACAGACCAAGAGGCGAGGGAATGAGGCATGGGAAACGGAAAACACACTACCTTTGACTCCAGGCCCCTTTCCAGCCCGACTTTCTCAAGGTCCACTCTGTTTGCCTATCAATGGGTAGGGTGCAGGATCGCTCCCAGACAGACCTGCAAGCCAGTCCCTAGCTCTTGGGCTATACCTACTGGAGGATAAGACCTCCTAGATAATGAAGACTGGTACTGCCAGAATCCTGCCTTCCCACCATCTGACCTGGAGCTACCAGTTAAATGCAATAACCTGGAGTCATCAGTTCAACGCAATAACCTGGAGTCATCAGTTAAATGCATAACCTGGTGTCATCAGGTAAATGCAAAAACCTGGAGTCATCAGTTAAATGCACTGACCTGGAATCATTAGTTAAATGCACTGACCTGGAGTCACCAGTAAGTCACTCAGCCTTGGTTTTATCATCTATAGAATGGAGATGCCCATGGCAGCACCATGAGGTCACAGATGTTTTATGCCTTGTTCATTATTGTGTCCCTAGTTCATTATTGTGTCCATAGTAGGTGCTCATTAAATGTATATTAAATGAAGAGAGGAAATCTCACTGTCCTGATGGTCTAGAATCTAGGCTCTGTGACAATAGGGTGATGTCTACTGCCTCTGTTCCTTCTTACTGCTTATACTTTTCCCTCTTGTCCCAGAATGCCCCTCCCCATTTCTCCATCTGTGTGAGTAAAGCCAAATCTTCAAGCCGGCTATGTTGGAATGGCCTCTGTTTCTGACTCCTCTATGACTCCGTGAGAAAGGACCCTGGGGTCCACCTACTGGACCTGGGACTTTAGACAAGATCCATGATGTCTTCACACCTCACTTTCCCTATCTCCTCACATGGGGGACAGGGTCATTTGGAAGTCAGGGAGAGAGAGCCCTTCTCCAATCTCCTTTCTCTGTGTGTCCCTTTGAGCACATCTGGTCGGCCCTGGTGTTCACTGGCCTTGCTTTGGTTTCCATGTGTGCTCCCGAGAGCAGAGGTTTTTGCACGTCGTGTCCCCGCTGTGTCTCCACCCAGCGTGTGGCATTAATTAACCAACAATGGAAGGGCCGAGGAATCTATGTAAGGAAGGACAGACCCGCTTTTCCTTTTCCCAGTGGGTCCTTCCTATAAAGCTATAAAGCTGTTGATCCTTCTCCAGGACTCAGAGAGGTAGACCCTCCTTCAGAGGACACACAGCCCATGAGACAGCGAATACGTAAACAGTTCCCATTCCATGCCAGGATGGTTCTAGACCACTCATTCTCTAGGAGACGTGGACTGGGGCTGTTGTAACAGTGACACAAACGAGGTGGCTTGAGGGACACAAATGACTGCCTCTGGGTAATTTGGCGGAGACCGAGGCATTGGCAGGCTGTGTTCCCTGGGGAGGCACCGGGGGCAGGCCCTTCTGGCCTCTCCCCTCACTTCCGGTTCTGGCCTCTCCCCTCACTTCCGGTTCTGGCCTCTCCCCTCACTTCCGGTGGCCACCGACCTGTGCAACAGAGTTTCTGTCTCTCCTGTCGTTCTTTCTGCCTGCCTGAGTCCACATTCCCCTTTTCTGCTGGGTCAGGGACCCACCTTACTCCAGGAGGACCTCATCGTCACTACATCTCAACAGCCCTGTTTCCAAATAAGGTCACCTTCT
The DNA here is from genome assembly GCF_001458135.2 of Marmota marmota marmota. Taxonomy (NCBI): domain Eukaryota; kingdom Metazoa; phylum Chordata; class Mammalia; order Rodentia; family Sciuridae; genus Marmota; species Marmota marmota. The sequence continues at coordinate 6,481,794 of NW_026000138.1, forward strand.
GAGGTCCTGGGTGTTCGAATTTCAACCCATGAAATCTGTGGGGACACAACTCATCCCACACCGAGAGGGACAGGAATCCAGTGTCATGAAGTGTGTTCTCCAAAGCGAACGCAGCTAGGAAGCTGTGCAGCCAGGACTGGAGCCCTGGACACTGGGACTCCATGCCCCTGCCCCGTGACCCCCAATGCAACATGGAGTTTGAATCCTCAGAAATGGGTGTCTGCACCCCGTTGGCCCAAAGGAAAAGTGGTAAGAGAGACTGAAAGAGGAGAGCCTCATGGAGGAGGATGGGTGCTGTCCAGAGGCCGGGCCTCCCTCTAACACGGATGAGGAGAGGGCTTCCCTAAGCAGGTGCAGGGCTCAGGGAGATTGGCAGGTGGTGCTCCCCTCCCCCTCCTCCTCTGCCTTCGCCCCTCTCACCGCACCTGACCCCCATCCCTCCACCTGGACAGACAGTAGGAGCGGCTGTCCGTGAACGGCAGGACAAGGCAGGATAAGGCTGCTGATCGGGGCAGAAAGACGGTGCCCTTGAGGGCTTTATAGCTGTCCCTGCATGGGAGGACCCTTCCCCTGCTCTGACGAGTGGGGGTGAGGCCCAAGCAGAGGTAACAATCTCTCTCTTCCTTTTGCATAATTCAGGTGCCCGACAATCACCAGAGGGGCGGAACCAGGAGGGACTGGTGATGGATGGAGGGGAGATTGCAGGGAGAATCTGAAAATGCGGAGGACTGACTCCTTGGCCACCCAGCTGATGTCACAGAGGCTGAGGACGTGTGGCACGGCCACCCCACCCTCCTGGCTGAGGCAGGCTTGAAGGCAAGCCAAGTGTCTGACGTGCACTTGAGACGTGGTGGGGACGTCACCTTCATGGGGGCCTTCATGGGATTCAGTGGAGTTGAGACACTGATGGGCCCCTTCACCTTCCTGTCTGCAGACACAGTCCCGAGGAAGTTCCCTTCTTTGCCCTAATGAACGACCACACCAGCCCTTTACCAGGTCTCTCGGTAATTAATTAATTAATTAATTGTATGGAGCAACCAGAGTGGCCTTCAGGAAAGAAATCTGAGCAGTTCCTCTATAAATTAGAAATTGGATCACGGTATGACCCAGCCATCCCACTTTTAGGTGTTCCCCCCAAAGAACTGCCAAGTGGTGACCACAAAGAGGAGCTAAGAGATGGGCAGGCTCCACCGGATCTCCCAGGCTAAGGTAAAGATTGTTATAATCTTTTTTTTAATATTTATTTTTTAGTTGTAGGTGGACACAGTATCTTTATTTCATTTTTATGTGGTGCTGAGGATCGAACCCGGGGCCTCACGCTTGCCAGGCGAGCGCTCTACCGCTGAGCCTCAGCCCCGGCTCTGTTATTATAATCTTAAAGCAATGGGCACTGATGAATTTTAAGCAGTTGATGACCAGCTCTGTGGTGGCTTTTTTATTTGTTAATTTTAATGGTGCAGAAATACACAAAGCGTCCTATTTATCACCGTAACTATTTGAAGCAAACTCCTATTCGTAGTGGTATTCACCATAGCCAAAAGGTGCAGACCGCCTGTGCCCACTGATGGACGAGAGGATAAATAAAACGCGGTGCATCCACACAATGGAATATCATTTAGCCTTACAGGAAGGGGGTTCTGAGACGTCTGCAGCATGGGTGAACATTGAGAGGGAATCTTGCTGATTGAAATAAGCCAGGGGACAAGCCCCGTATGATTCCTCTTGCACGAGGTCCTCAGAGCAGTGGAATTCACAGAAAGTCGAATGCAGTTGCCAGGGGCTGGGAAGGGGGACCTGGTGTCTCAGGGCCACAGAGTTCTGCAAGATGAATGAAGGGTTCTACGTGGGTGGCGATGACGGGTGTCAGCAATGCGTGTTTAACAGCTGATCCGGATGCTGAAAATGTTGACAGGGATAAATACCATGTGAGGTCCTTTCGCCTCCACTAGAATTTGAAACGACATAGGAAAACACCCCAGATCTAGCTGTATCAATTGGCTATTGAAAATTCAGTAGGGACGTTGCTTTAAGATTAAAATAACAATCTTTACCTTATCCTGCGAGATCCAGGAGGCCTCTGCCCACGTCTCTCAGCTCAGCTCAGCTCTAACACAGCCCGGGTTAGTTACCTTCTAGTGTCTGCAATGGGGTGATGGGGTGGTCATGTGCATCCCAGAGGACAGACCCCAGGGTGGTCCCATGAGCCCAGAGGCCTATGGCTCACGCCCTTGTATAATCCTCTTCCCTTGAGTGTGGACAGAGGACAGAACTTGCAACGTCCTTCTGAATGAACAGAATAAGAAAGAGACAATGGCTGTCACTTCCACAACAGGGCTTCACCCTGCTGACCACTGTCTGTGCTGGCTCTGAGGAATCCAGCAGCGATACTGGGGAAGTCCAACTGGCCAGGAACTGGTGGCAGCTGTGCTGACCATCTACAGGAAGCTGAGGCTCCCAGCCCAGCAGGACTCAAGGAACTGACTTCTGCCAACCGCCGTGTGAGCTTGGAAGTGTATCTTTCCGTATTTGAGCCTCAGATGAGACCTCAGCTCCAGATGGCACCGTCACTGCAGCCTTGAAGGCCCTGAAGCAGAGGACCCAGCTTGTTGGGGCCTGGATTCCTGATCTGCGGATCCTGGGACAATTTGTTATGCAGCAATAGCTGACCAATACATTGTTGCTATTGCTGCTGCTACTTTGATCATACACTTTTAAGAGCTGGCTAGCCTTTTGTGGCTTCCAGGTCCAAAGTCATTCATTCCTCTGTTATTTAGCAGTTCATTCAATGCTACCAGGTCCCACAGGAGCTCAACAGTGCTGCTTCTTTCCCCCCCTCCCTGGGGGAGGGTACCAAAGATTGAACTCAGGGGCACTTGACCACTGAGCCACATCCCAGCCCTATTTTGTATTTTATTTAGAGATAGATAGGGTCCCACTGAGTTGCTTAGCACCTTACTTTTGCTGAGGCTGGCCTTGAACTCGTGATCCTCCTGCCTCAGCCTCCCGAGATGCTGAGATTACAGGTGTGCGCCACCGCACGCAGCTTCACCTTTTGTTCTTACTCTGAGTGACCTTAGTCAGGTGCTTGGACTTGAGGCCTTGGTTTGCTCCTGTAGACAGGAGGCCGAAGGGCCCTCTGCATACAGTGGAGCAGACGCTCCAGCCCAGTGTCTTGGGCACCCTGCTTCTTGTCCCTTCCTCTCTGTCTGCTGTGACAGGAAGGAGCAAGGCCACTCTCTGCCTGCACCACACTCTTTGTGACTGTGCATCTGAAGGTCTCCCTGTCCAGCGGGCATGGCCCAAGCAGACCCTGGACCCCAGATTAGCCCACACACCGTCTGTTCCTCCTCCTGGGGACCTGAGTCCAAACTCCTCACAATGGGAAACCTTGGGGACACTGAGTCCCAAGTCCCTGCTGCCCTCTTATCCCTAGGTGTAGGCGGCTGGCAGAGGGGGTGGGACACGGAGGCTGTGTGCCTGGGAGGGAGGAGCCCAGGGTCCTTGGGCACTGATGAAGCAGATGGGAGGCCAGGGTATCTGAGGCCAGGGATGCTTATCTTCTCCCAGAGTGAAAAGATGTCCTTGTCACTGTCCCTTCTTGTGCCTGTCCCCTGTGGAGCTTTCCTTGTGACATTCCTCTGTGCCTGGGCTTCTACTGGGCAGGAAGCAACTGCTGCTCTGACCCCCAGGCAGCCCAGCTGGGCACCCCCTTTTAACCTAATCTCCAGTGTTCTGTGGGGACAGGGAAGGGGCCAGCGGAGAGATGTGGGTGCCCTTCCTGTTCTGGGTGGGGGGCTGAGACAGGCCTCTCGGGAATATTGCTATTGGCCTTCTACCCTCTCCCCCAAGAATTTCTGTAAAAAGGAAACCAAATCAAAAAGCAGCCCCAAAGCACAAAACCTCCCTCCTGATCCCCAACATCTCAAACCAAGTCCACCGACAAAGGGAACAGGCTCTGTGGAGGGGGACAGGGCTTCCAGGGCCTGCATTTCTGTCTCGCAATTAACTGGGTCATCAGGACCCCTGACGCTCTGTCTCTGAGTTTCCGCTGGGGGCACTGTGATGAGAGGTGACAGTGCCTAGGCCATCCGGGGATGGGGGGTCCTGAGCCTGGGTCTGGCCCACTGTTTGTGCTCCGTCAGGGCGTCTGTTTCTCCAGCTTGAGGCCCAGGCTACAGATGATCAAAGGTTACAAACAAGATTGGGTGTCCAAGACCTCGTCCTTGCCTTCTGGTGGACTCCAGGGGGCTCTGTGGAGACGGAGGCTCGGGCTGGGTGGCAGGGCCCTGGGCACGGCCGAGAGCCACAGAACAGAGGTGTCTGGGGCACTGAGCTATCAGTCCTTCTGGATGTGTGTGGCTGTCCTTCATGGTCATGTTCTTCACATAAGGTCCAGGCCTGAGGTCCAGGCCTCTCTGCTGTAGCCAAAAGAAAGTCGCCGTCTAGCGAAACCAGGAAAAGACAGCAGGGTCCCAAGGAGAAGCAGCCTCTCTTCCTGGTGCACTTCCAGTTCCCACCGAGAAGCCAGGGGAAGTCCAGGTGGTGAGAGTGGACATAGGGACGCACAGACTGATGGTCAGAGATGCAGCCCTGTGGTCAGAGACCGGCCACTTTCTCACAGGCCTTGACACCCTCCTTCCCACCTCAGCTTGCTCGTCTGCAAAATGGGAACAGATACACATCCACCTCGTGGGTTGGCTGCAGAGATTAAAGGGGGCAAGTTGAGCATGGGGCCCTGGCACCGCCAATTCCTCCAAACCGGGAATTATTTCTCTATTTGTAGTTACCGTAATCCATTTAGAGAAAGGCTTGCGGGTCTGACCGTTTTACGGCACGGATCCTGATGGGGGTTCTTGAAACCTTCCAGATGGGCTGAAAATTGACGGTGATGGATGATGGCCTCGAATTGGGAACAAATAATTCATTCTCTGCCAGCCACGCAGATGATGTACAGCGCAGAGGGCCCCCCCCCGCACAAAAAAACCGACACGCTCGCCGTCTCTCTGCGCCGCTGCNCGCAGAGGGCCCCCCCCCCCGCTTCCCCCGCCCCCCGGGGAGCTTCCCTTATTCTCTTGGCAGGTGTTGGGTTACCCCCCGGGCCCCACATCCACAGGAGCAGGTCTGGCTTTATCACAGGAGGTGAAGGTGGGATGTTTGGGCTGGGCGTGCGGAAGGGAGTCCTGTAGCAGACAGGCTGGCTTTCATGTGGCCCTGTGGCTGGCCAGTAGCTAATCCTTTTACCAGGTTCTCAGTGGAGAGGACGACTCAGGGGTGGAGGTTTGGTGGGGGATCCGGACATTTATCATCTGCTTCGCAGGCCTTACTGTTGGGTTTCCAAGGGGCTCTGGCTTGCATTCGGCTTGGAATCACGTTCAAGGGTTTTGCCAAAACTATAAAATACAGGCACCCTCTAAACCAGTATGGAATAAAGGGGCCTTGAAACCGAGTTCTCTTCCGGACTCCAGACCTTTAGCTGTGCGGGTTACCCAGCAAGAAACGGTGGGACCCAACAGATGCCCGCAAAAGTAGCATCCAACCAATATGTTAGATCCACTGACCAACCACGGGCCCCAGGGGTCACCTGGGAGTATTCAGTAGGGTCCACGGTATCCAGTGAGACAGAGCCTGCTAGTTTCACAGAACTGGACTTCAGAAGATTGATGAGAATTTCACACTCCATGAAATCACATTCACCCCGTCTCATCCCAGAGCATCTCCACGATTCTGAGAGAAAATCCTCTATTAACCAATCACTTCCACTTCCTCCTACCTCCCAGCCTTGGCCGAGCCCCAATCTGCTTTCTGCTGCTATGAGTAGGCCTACAGAGGACACTTTTAAAAAATGGAATCAAACAGTATATTATTATTTTTAATTGACTCCTTTGACTTAGTAGAATGTTCTCCAGCTTCATCCACATAGAGGCCTGTATCAGCCCTTCGTCTCCTTCAATGAGTGAATAGCCTTCTGTCCTACGGAGGGATCCTGTTTTGTGTGTCCATTCATCCATCCTGGACAGGTGAGTTCTTTGCATCATCATTATGGTTAATAATGTTGCTGTGAATGTTCTTGTGCAAGCATTTGTTCAAATATCTGTTTTCAGTTCTTTAGGGTGTGTGTGTATGTGTGTGTGTATGTGGTGTGTGTGTGTGTGTGTGTGTGTGTGTATGGAGTCACTGGGTCATATGATAATTTTGTTTGGGAAACCCTCCTTTTACTTAATAATGGCCCTAAGTATGGGGCCTGATTATCATTTCTAATTTACAAATTCACCTTTATCACAGGTACAAGGAAATATAGGAAAATACAGTTTATGCAGAGTTCCATTCTACCTGTGGTTTCAGGCACTCACTGGGGGGTCCTGGAATCAAGGAAGGCTATTGTATCATCAGTAAATGAATGTCCATATTAATGACCTAAAAAAAAAAAAACCAACCTTTTGAAGGCTTTGATTAGTGAGAGAATGATATAAAATATGGAAAACACCCTCCTCTGTCAAAAAGAGTTTCAGGCAGGGTATGGTGGAGCACATCTGTAATCTCAGCGACTCGGGAGGCTGAGGCAGGAGGATTGCAAGCTGGAGGCCAGCCTCAGCCACTTAGCAAGGCCCTAGGCAGTTTGGTGAGACCCTGTTTCAAAATAAAATAAATACATAAATTTAACAAAGGCTGAGGATGTGACTTAGTGGCTAAGCACCCTTGAGTTCAATCCCTAGTACCAAAAAAAAAAGAGTCTCAGGGTGGCTCTGTGCCCAAGGTTTGCCCCTCCCACACTCACCCTACCCCAGCTTCTACTCCTGGGCCTGGAACCACAGTCATGGCGCTTCCTGATCTGGGTTTAGTCGTCACGTAGCATTTCCCGGCACCTCACATGGCATCTCTGCATTTGCCCCGTCCTGCGTCCCAAACTCCAAGCTCCACAAGGGCACAGAGGTTGCCATCTATTTTTTTGTTCTTCTTTGCTCTGTCCTGTGCCTAGTGCCCAGGAAGTCCTGAAGAGAGACTCTCTGGATCAATGAACAAATCAATCAATCAGTGAGCGAGTGCTGGCTCAGGAAGTCCTTGGTAGCTGTCACCAATTGCTTCAGAGGCGGGGGTCGGTGAAGAGCCCCCCCCCGGCCTTTTCTGGAAGTCCCAAGTTGGGGAGGCAGACCCAGCTCAGCTCCCTGGATTTCCCCCCTCCCATCGGCTCTGTGACGTTGGCCAAGTCGGTTGGCAGCTCCCTCCTCTGTGAAGGGCAGCCGATGACCTCTTCCACGCACTCAGTGCTCTGTGAGCAACAGCCAGGCTAGACCCTACCTGTCCCCCAGAATGCATGCTGCGGTGGGTCGGGGGGCACCGAGCAGCATCTCACCACTGAGGAGTGCCCTTCTGGTGGGAGAAGCACAGACGCCCTCTAATCCACAGAGGCTACGATCCAAGACCTGGAGGATGCGGGAATCCGTGCATAGTTCCAGACTCTCTATAGGCTATGCTTTGACTGGTATGTACATACATAGGAGCAAGTTTACTGTATAAACCAGGCCCAGGAAGGGTTACCTCCAATAACTGATGACAAAATAAAACAATAACAGCAATGCATTGTAACAAAGGTGAGGTCAAGGTGGTCTCTCTCAAAACAGCCTACTGAGACCACAAAAGGAGAAACTGCCGAGAAGGGTGCGACCATATGGGAATGAGAGCTCTCTTAGACAGCGTCACCAAGGCCCCAGGACTGACTCCTGCCCACGTCCTAGGCCTCCACTCTGCCCCTTCCCTGGTATCTGGTCTGCTAAGTCGTGATGATCGCTGGGCTCTTTCTGGTATCTGCAATGACTCTGTATTTGCTTCCCATGATGCCTTCTGCCGGCCCAGGCCCCTCCACCTACGTGAGGAACCGCTTGGGAACTGGTTTTCAAGACGCATCCTCATTTCCTCCCGGTGCCCAGGTCGGCACAAGTGTCTTTTTTCTGGGCTTCTTTTATCCTTCCCAGTTCGATAGTCTCTATTTTACCGCGTTGCATCTTTTAATTTGGTTTTTCTTTTACAGTTTATACCTGAGACTCTGCATCCTGGTGCCTTGACACTTGGATCACAGAGATCTTCTAAGAAATGGTGTGGAGGGGCATGAATGGTGGGGTGCTTTCTGTTTCCTTCCATCACTCAATAAGCCCGACTGAGGAGTATCCCCAGAAAAGAAGGTTTCTGGCTTTAATCTGAAGACTAGCGGGTCCTCTGGGTAATTGATTGGGTTTTGTGCAGACATTTTGAATCACACCAAGTTTCTAATTTCTCTTTTCACATTGGCTGCTAGGTAGCTGAGGGGGCACATTCATCCTGGCAAATGAACCAGATATGGGAGGGACATCAGCCTCTTTTCCTGCAGTGTTTAATGTTCTCACCATTGAGGATGTTTTTAGGGGGGAAAAAATAGCCTGAGCCTAATTTTACCTTTGGTTGCTTCATTGCATTTTATATATCATTGGAAGTGACCTCAAGATCTTCCAAAGAGTGAAGCAACACATGAGCAGAGCGTATTAGTTTCTTTTTGCTGCTGTAACAAGTTACTGCAAACCTAGGTGGCTTAAGATTGTAGAAATTTACTATGTTACAGTTCTGGAGAGATCAGAAGACTAAAGTGGGTATTACATTGGTAAAAATCAACATATTTGGAGATGTACTATTTTGAAGCTCAACAGAGGTATAATTTCTTGTCTTCCCAGCCTCTAGCAATGCCTCTGCGTTCATCCTCACATCTTGTCTCACTGAGCTTCCTGCTTCCCTCCCTCTTACAAAGACCCTTGTGATGATGTTGAACCAACTCAGATCATCCTGGATAATCCCCCCCTCCTTGATTTAATCACATCTTCAAAGTCCCTGGGCCAGGTAAAGTCGCACACCCACGGGCTCCTGGGATTCCAGGGATAAGACAGACAGGAGACACCTGGGCGGGGGGTCTTGTGACTCTGCCTACCGCACTGGACTGCCAAGCACCTAGCTAATCATTCACAGAACGAGGGTAATAAAACATGGAGAGCCGGCATCCGCATCAGGTAGTGGTAGTAATTATCCTTTAGGACCTTTTAACAAGAACAATGATCAAAAGGGAGTTGGAGTTTTGGTTTCCAGGGAAATTGGGGTGTAATACTAAGTCAAGGAGTGTAAGGATCTATCTGTCCTGAGTCCAGGTTCCCATGGCCTCCCCTTGCCACGGCTGGCCTCTCCTCCCGGCCTCCCCTCATCCCCTACTTCTTCCACCTGGAGGAGCTTGCATCCTGAAGCCGTGGCCCCCAGGATCAAACCTGTGAGGTCCCCTCTGTGCAGCATGCCCTGGGGCTGACACCTGTCCTCTTGGTTTTGAAGCTTTGCTGACACCCAACCTTAATTAAACAGCTGAGGAAGCGCCTTCATCTGAGCAGAAAGTCTGAAGCATTTTGAAACAAGTTCTTGACAGTTTGGTTCCCAAGGGGAAGCCCAGCCTGCCTTTCTGGTTCTCGGTGTTGAACCCTCCCTTGACAGCTCCACAGGTCTGAGCTTCTCAGGTATTGTCAGGAGGGAGGCCTGGGAAAAACCCCCTCTCCACTGTTTTCTTTATATCAATTCTCCCTGGGTTGCCCTGGGTGACGCCAGTCGCCCTTCCTTCCCCGTTGAGAGCGACTTGCTTGGTTAATTCCAGTCACTCCAATGGATGGAGCAGATATTTCTGGGTGTGACAATCCTCTCCAGGCCCCGGTGGGAACAGAAGGCATTTTAACAGAAGGCAATTTAACACTGTTCCTACAGTGTTAACTCCAGGCACAATGGAATGGAGAAATCTAGGGGGTCACTCCAAAAACAAATAGCTTAGGGACCCTGCTTCTCTTAAGCGACTGCATTTTCCCCAGTTTTACCTGGTCCTCAAGACTCAGGTTCAGGGGAATGTGGCTTGAATCTCCTGCTTTACTGATTGGCTGGGTGAACGTTAGCAAATTATCTGAACTTGCTGTAATTCCGTTCCTTCCTCTGGGGGGTGGACATACACACACACACACACACACACACACACACACACACCTGGGAAAATTCCCAAGACAACAAAAATAGATTCCTGAAACTTGACTCCTGCTATAAAACTTTAAATACACAGGGAGAAGCCGAACAGATGGGGAAGAGGTCTCGTCCTAATTAAAGCGTGATGCTACTGTCAGGCAGCTATGTATTAGAACGTACATTTCCTCTCCCTCGATTTCCTCATTGATAAAATGGCCACAATCATATCACCTTCAGAGCTGTAGGGAGTTGGGAAATGCTTAGAAGATACCGTCTGGCACATAAACAGTAAGTGTTATCATCCTTATTAACCATCTGTGTCATGGAGCCGATGGAAAAGGCTGAGAGCCAGAAGGAATACCAAAAAAATGTGAACTGCGAACATCACAGACAGTGTGTCTTTGCATTTGGGACTCGATTTAGGAGAAAGGTGTCAGGGTCATCGGGAAGGTTCAGGCAGAAGGTTTCAGTTTGCAAGTTCAAAGTGATAGAAAGTTTTAGAGGAGGCAAGAGGAGTCTCATGCAGGGGGAGACTAGCTGGCAGGAGGTCCTTAGGGGCCCTGATTGAAGGGGCTGAATCACATACCCAAGCAGACACAAAGAAAAGCCTCCTGGCCTTGGAACTTCTGTGCTGCAGAAGGTAAATGATACAAGTAATTAAAGACCAATGGGGCTAATAGGAACCGTTTGCCTTTTACTCATCAGAAGCCAGGAGCTGCTTTTCATTGGTCAATATCTACCTCCTGAGTGGAGGCCCGGGAGTCGATACTCACTTCCTATTGTTAGCGAGTCTGTTTTCTGTACACTACATGTAAGCGGCCTAGACACACGGGCCCCGATACATTAATAGCTGTTATCAATAGAAAATCAACGATCATCATTTATTTTTAATGGTCATCACCCACTGAAACACCAAACAGTGCAACATGCTCAAGACATAGAGGAACACTTAGCGTGATAGATGCCTGTGGATAATTGATTTAGGTTAACAACTTCCTTTCCTAATGGTGCTAATTGCGTTAATCAACGGGCTGATTTCATCAGAGGCTTTCAAAGGCCCGTTCCTGGAGGTTGCTAGCTCTTTCTCTGGTTGATGAGTTAGTTCCCCAGGTGAAAACACCAAGACTGGATTTATAACCATCAACAGAACTGTTTTAGCCACGGCTGGCTGTCCAACCTGTTAACCCATTCAGCAGTTGGGCCTCTGTTTAGAAGCCCCCGGGGCCTGACCAATTGAGGGGACAGGACTGTGATTCCTGAACATTCCCCTTCATCCTCTGTGTCTCCCAGATCCACTGATGGAAAGCCTTCTGGATTCTGTAGCTTCAAGTCAAACAGCCCCGACTGGTTTGGTCACCTAGCTGACTTGGTCATCCAGGCCAATTAGAACAGATTAATAATGGCTGCATGGACTATTGTAGCCAGTACATTCTCTTAATTCTGTTAAGAAGGATTCAGAGGATTCATCCAAGAATCATGGGAAAAATATAGCATTCGACTAGCCATACCTGCAGAGGTAAGTCTGCCCTTATAAATGGGGAGGGGGTGGAATGTTATAGTTGCCTAACAGATGCCAGGAATCTGGGGACATGAAGTACAGTGGGTGAGGGAGAAGGGCTACAGAGCCAGCAGGCCTGAATTCATGGCCTCTTCTCCCACTTCTTTGCTGTGTGTTCTTGGAAGAATCACTCAACTGTCTGTTCCTTGGTGTTCTCAACTGCACAGTAGGATACAAGTCCCCGCCCCCTCACCAGGAATAAAGTTAATAACAAGTCAAGGACTCAAGTGTAGTCAAGTGGCATGTTATCGGCTTCCACCGGTGCTTGCCCTTGTTAACTCAGGGTGTAGAAAACTATACCCCCCAGGCAGAGCATGAATGCCCCAATAAAAATGAACGAATTGCAGTTTTGAGGCAAAACAACCATTTCCAGAATATTCGTCAGATTAAAATCTGTGGCTAACACCATCATTTCCTCGATTTGATTCCACGAAGCTGTTGTTCCCCTGGTATTTGGGTGCAATTTGGGCTCAGATTCCCTTTATTGGGTTTTATACAGGAGGTAAAGGAGCCGATTAAATGTTCTGTTTCTCCTTTCGTCTCTCCACATACCACCCAGCCCTGTGTTTAACCCCAAATTTCTATTTAACTTCTGCTATCTTTTTGTAAACAGGTCATCTTGAAAATATTTCCTTTTGCCTATGGTTAATATATGTTGTAGTGGTGTGTTCCCCACTCCCCCCCCACACACACACACACACATTTTTGTCTTCTTTCTAGGGTAAAGACAATGTTATTTAAAGCAAGCAAACAAACAATCATCTGAAAGCTTATGTTTTAATCAGAAGCTTGTGTAACAAATTTTCATCCTGACCCAGGAAATATTCTATACAAGCATTAATGTCTTTCCATCTACCTCTTCTATAGATTAATCCTCCTTATTACAAGAGCTGAGGTGCATTCCTCTCTTCCTGTGTGCTGGCCACTGTGAGGGACCCTTCATGCATTTTCTCATTGGAGCATTCCAAAAGCCTAAGAGACAGAAGTCCCTTCCCCTATGTCACATACAAGGAAACGGAGGCCCAGAGCAGCAACCCCCAAGGTGACAGGTGACAGGTGAGAGCAGCAACCCCCAAGGTGACAGGTAGACACCAGGACTCCAGGGGCCAGGATGCCCAGCTGCCTCTAGGAGCTCCTTATGCTCACAGAGAAATAAACACGGAAAAGCAGAAAAGAAGACAATAAAAGCCACTTGTCACCTTTCAGTTCTTTTTTTTTTTTTTAAACTTTTTTATTTTTATTTTTTAGAGAGAGAGAGAGGGAGAGAGAGAGAGAGAATTTCAATATTTATTTTTCAGTTTTTGGCGTACACAACATCTTTGTTTGTATGTGGTGCTGAGGATCGAACCCGGGTCACACGCATGCCAGGCGAGCACGCTACCGCTTGAGCCACATCCCCAGCCCCACCTTTCAGTTCTTAACTCAAAGGGTCCCCGTTGCAAACCTAGGGGATCGGCAATACCGTGGCTGGCGTTTCTGGAACTCCTGGTTGGTTCCAGGCCCGTGGCCAGGTGCTTCCCAGCAGCCTCTCATTTGACTCAGACCTTGAGGCCCTGAGGTGGCTGGGATTATTGTCCTGGTTTTCCAAGCACCAGAGACAGAAGCAGAGGGGTAGACCTGTTGCCAAGGCTGGCGGTGGGGGGGGGGCATGGAGATGGGGGTCAAGGGACACAGGCCCGAAAAGCACCACTGGGCAGGTTCTGGTGTGCTAGGACACAGAGCAGGGTTCGTCCACCTGCTGTTGACGAGACTGTGTGACATGATCCCAAATAGCAGGAAGAGAGGCGTAAATAAGGGAGGAGACTAAATTGAAGTCATTTTTGAATCCGAAGTCAGCTGGTATTTACACACGTCTGCACGTACAGAAACACCAACCCCCACCCCAAAACATATACAATTATTATGTGTCAACTAAAACACTTAAAAAAAAGAGTCACGTAGAGTCTTTTTTTTTGGGGGGGGGTCTCCAGAAGGGATGGCTTGACCCCAGCCAAGATGGAAGGTGAGAGTGGTCTAGTTGGGGACGCTCCTGGAGGCACTGGGTGGACCGTGGGGGAGACCAACAGGAATGCGGCCAGCCCAGGGGTTGTTGAGCTGGTGGCCTCTGGGGGGGGGGGGGACGACAGGAGCAGCCCCACCCTGGAGCCCTGGGAGGTCCTGGATCACACAGCACAGGGAAGAGGCCACCTCCCACCACCAGGGAGGGAGGGCCCCTTGCACAGGCGGACCAGGCCCTTGCTGAGGACCCAGGAGCCCAGACTGCAGTCTGACCCCTCGAATTGCAAAGATGAAGTACTTGGAGAGACAGACGTCCACCAAGTTCAAGATGATTAACTTTAGGACCCAGCACCTGCAGCCAACTTGAAAAGCCACGGCCCTGTTTATTAAATAATCTTGGAGGAAAGTCGTGGAGTCACTGCTCGCCTGGGTATTCTCCAGACATACCTCTCTGCTTTTCTTTCTGCAGGGCTGGGGATCAAACCCAGGGCCACGCCCGTGCAAGGCCACCACTCTGCCCCTAAGCCCCAGCCACGCCCCAGCCCTTCCCAGTCCTACTTATTCCCCTGTGCAGGTCGGATCTACGATCCCCATCAGTCTCAGCAACTCAGGAAGTCTCGCTTCCTGGAAATCCATCATCAAAGACGATACATTACCCTGTTTTGATTTGTTTTGCTACCAATTTGGGGGGACTTGTCCAAGATGCTGGCTCCTGCTGACTTTGGATTCAAAAATGACTTCAATTTAGTCTCCTCTCTTCCACTGAAGCCCAGTACATTACTATTAGTAAGAGTATTGATTTTTTTTTTTTAATGAGCCTGTTACTGAACCTATTTAACAGCTATTGAACTTCCCATGTTTAAATATTTACTCTGCAGGCTTCAAACCTGTTGGTCCTTCCTCGCCTCTGACGTTGGATGGATCGCCTCCCCCAGAGGGAAGCCCCCCCCTGCCCCGAGAAAACGTCAAACATTACAATATGAATCAGTACGTCCAGGGACCTGGGTGTTTGGAGAAGGAGACTTTTATGTGTAACTGACACTTCCTGGGAAGCCTAGTGCCCAGCCCAGCCTCAATACCTACGATTCTTCTGGGTAATTTTTGCACCCCAGTTCCCAGGTTCATGGCTGCATCCATTTCTCCTGTGTCTGCTATATTCTGGGCACACAGGAGTTAGCCGGGCCTGGGGAAGACAATGGCACATTTCCTATTGTGCTTTGGTCCTCATCATTTCAAATATTGTTCCTCATCCAGGTTGGAAGAATCAAGACTGAATTTCTGAAAAATTTTCAGCTGCTATGAGGGTCGGATGAAAGGCAGTGAGCTTGCCATCCTGGGGTCTGTTTCAGCAGGACCACACACAGGTCCTGGGACTCTGGGAATCGGAGCAAGAGCTTGGGGGGAGTTACTTCTTGAAGCTTTGTCCCTGTTTACCAAACTCCTCCTAGATGAACAATTTCTCCTCGTTTGTTTTCTGAATCTTGAGCTGGCTCAAGGATATTTGGTGCATCAAAAGCTTTGGGTACTTAGAAATTTACATTCTAAGTGTTGGTTCATCTGTGCTGCTCAGCTATTTATTTATTTTTATTGTTTTGGGGTGCTGGGGATTGAACCCAGGGCCCTGGGCATGATTGGGGGCCAGCATCTACCACTGAGCCTCATCCCCACCCTCAGCTACTCACAAATTGACTTTACATGTGCAGCAAAAAATATGCTGTCTGCTTTCAAAGCTAGTCTTACCTTATACTCAGGACAAACAGATTCAGACCCTTCATCTGAATCTGTGGTTGGTGCACACCTGTAATCCCAGAGGCTCAGGAGGCTGAGGCAGGAGGATCACAAGTTCAAGGCCAGCCTCAGCAATTTAGCGAGACTGTGCAACTCAGACAGACTCTATCTCTAAATAAAATACAAAACAAGGGCTGGGATATTGCTCAGTGGTTAAGCACACCTGGGTTTAATCCCCAAACAAACAAACAAACAAAAAATCAAATGCTCTGTCACAATTTGTGAAGATTTCTCTAAAAAGGTAGAAATGATCCCTCTCAGCATTTAAACCTTGCTCAGAGTTATTAATCCTGCACCCCCTACCAAGCCTAGCCAATTACTTTGCATAGAACGGAACTTATTTGAAGGCAGTTTGACATCTGGAATTCTGTTTTTAATTGCAAGATTTAAAAATGCCTAATGTCAGTCTGTTTCTGATGAAACAAATAGTGTATTTAAATTATGGAAAACATTAAAATACACACCCCTAACACTTTGCAAATATATACCCCTACCATGGCTTTCAGTATTCATCATATCTTATATTATATATTGAATTAGTCCTCTTAAATCTGACAGCAGCCCTGTGAGACAGAGGATATTATGAGAAGAGGAAAGGGTGAGGGAGAAGATTCATCAACCCAAAGAAATCCAAGTCGAAAGGGGCCGAGATCTCCTCCAAAGAACCCCAACACCAAATCACAGATTTTAAAACTACTACACTGTCCGCTACCCAAGTTCAGCTTCTATCAACATTTTAGTCTTTCCTTATTATTGATTTTCCAAACTGACTTAAAAATGTAAAATATTATTTTGTTCTGTTTTTCTTTTGTCCAGCATTAGAAGTTTCTTTTGCGTGACCGTAAAAGCCCTTTTATTTATCTTTAAACACTGCCCAACAGCTTCTTAGCCATTCTTTTATTGATGGACCTTCAGAATCTTTCAAATATATTAACACTGTCAGGGACATCGTTAAGCATGAGAAGAGTGATTTTGAAAATCAGATTGTGGCTTCGAGTTTTAAAGCACTGGGAGTGGGGGCTATCTCGTGTCACCTAGAGGGGCACAGAACTGAGCAGCAGAGAATCCCAAGGTGCAGATGTCCCAACCTGTTTGTACTGAACCTTGGAATGTGTGATGCGAATTAGAAGAGCAGTTTTACCTTATGAGTTGGATTCAGCTGATAGTATAGAAAAAAAACTGATTTCACATTCTCCAACAATTGGCTGACTCCAGATGGGTAAAGGGGTGGAGAAATATTTGCGATGTAGCAAGAGCAAGCCCACTTGGGGCTTCCTTTGAAATCCCACCATACCCTCTCCCATTCCCTACTTTGCTACAGGATGTTAACAGTTTCCTGGAGGTTTCACTCTTCTCACTACAGCAAGGGTTCAGGAAGCCATGCATTACAACTGGGAGACTTTAGCATCCCAGGGTTTGCAATCCAACATCCAGCACAGGGTGGGCATTCAGAACTTGTGTTAGAATGTTGGACCCAGCAGCCTGTCATCCGAGTGCCTCGGGAGGCTGAGGCAGGAGGATCTCAAATATAAGGCCAGTCTCAGCAACTTAGTGAGGACCTCAGCTACTTAGAAGGAACATGATTCAAAATTAAACAAAAATAAAGGGCTGGGAATGTGGCTCAGTGGTAAGGCACTCTTGTGCTCTATCCTCAGTACCCCCCCCTCAAAAAAAAAATGGCATTAGAAAGAAGCAAAGAAATAAGAAAATCAGACATGCAGAGTTTTGCACAGTACTTAGTAAATAACTCTGCTCACTAGGAATCACCCAGCAATGGGAGACTTTGAAACTTCAAGCATCAGGAGTGAGAACCTTTTAGGACCATAAGACTTGTGGAAAATAAAGACTCTTGGGGGGCCCTGGGTCCAGATGATGACCTAGGGTGGCATGGCTGGGTTAGTTTAATCACACTATTAGGTCACAGGGGGCACTAACTCCCAGGCCACTCTGAGAGGGGAGACTTCGATGTGATTTGGGGGAAACCAATTTATGCTTCCTTGGCTCTGGAAGGAGCCGGATTGTGCACAGCAGGTGGGACAAGCCCTCTCCTACACCTTCTCAGAACCCTTTCCTTTGACTTTTCCATGTAGCTTGCCATGAATCCACAGAACGTCACCGCTAGGAGGGACCCCCTAGGGTCAGCCTCTTGCTAATTAGATAGCCTGGCTCCCTTCTCCCTGTGCAGTCCCTCTCCGTCCGGGCCTGATCACCCCCTTGACCCTTTATCTTCTGTTCCCCTCACTGGAGGACAAGAACTTGTAGCTGGCGCTGTGAGAAGCTTTGGCCTTATCAAGGCCACCAGCCTTCACCTCCTGTACCTCCCTTTGGTCTGGTGACGGTGTTTATGGTGGAGGTGTTTATGGACTTGAGGGAGGGGCCAGGTGAGGAAGGAGGTAATTCTAAGGCTGCCAATTGCCTGCTGATCTGTTGGAGCAGGTAGGACTCCTCTGATGTGGACAGGGAGGGGGCCCTTCCCCTGGAGCCCTATCTCTGCAGGGAGATAAATTCACAGTTAATAAAGATAAGGGCCCCAGAGAAATTCCATGGAGGGCCCTGCCTTGCCAGCCCGCCCAGCCATCAAGCACAGCAGTGACTAACTCTCTCAGTGGGAAATACCTGGGGTCAGGGAAGGTTTCATGTCACATGTCACGGGGCTGCTGAGCCAGAGTGAGTGGGGGTGGCGGCAGCGGTGGTGGTGGTGGTGGTGGTGGCTGCGAATCCTGATTTGATCACTTGGTGACCATGGGACCTTGGGCAAGTATCTTGGCCTCTGTGAGCCTCCATCTGCTGAGAATTAACCCTTATTTCCCTGGTTTTAGGGCTCTTGGGAGGATGAATCGCGCTGGGCACAGAGTAGGTGCTTAAGAAATGTCAATTCCTCTTTCCCTTCCTTTGGGCCATTGGCAGTACGTCAATATGGGCTGCTGGCAATCAGTTCACTCATGGTCACTGATTTCTGCAACAGACACATGAACCCCTCCTAAGTGCTTAGGATCTAGGCTCAGAATAGAGCATGTGGAGCAGAGAGGAAAAAATACCAGGTGTGAAGGCTTCCCTTATTACCTGTGGCCTAGAGCAGGAGAGAAACATTGACACTTACCATCTATTCGACATTTACCGCGGGCAGCACTTGTCTTGTGTGTGCTCACTGATTAACGTGCCATCTAGATCATCACCGCTCCCCGGCCCAGGGCCTTCTCTGCACCCCGACTCCCTGGGTTTCTTTGCCCTCAAGACCCCTTGCTTCCTCCTATGCTTTCTTGGTACTTTTGAGTCTCAGGAAGGTCATGCTGGACAAATTCTCACTTTTATTATCATCCCCCCACCCCTCAGGACAGGGATCCCCTATCTTTAAAAAGTTATTATTAATCGCCATCTATTTTGAATATGACAGCTTTAAACTAGTTGATTCCGTGCCATGCAAACTATTTATTTATTTGGGGAGCAGATTGAACTCAGGGGCACTCGACCCCTGAGTCACATCCCCAGCCCTGTTTTGTATTTTATTTAGAGACAGGGTCGCACTGAATTGCTTAGCACCTTGCTTTTGCTGAGGCTGGCTTTGAACTTGCGATCCTCAGCCTCCTGCCTCAGCCTCCAGAGCTGCTGGGATGTCAGGCGTGTGACACCACCTTTGTTGGCAAGCTATTTATTTTTTAAATTTTTGTTTTGTTTGTTTGTATCATTTCCACTTCGCCCGTGGAGAAACGCAAATATTCTCAGAGAGTTTCCACATCCAGCATAGAATGTCCTAGAATAAACATAAAATCCACTCATCCCATCCATTACATGAAGAAATGGTTCCTTTTATCCCAAGCTCACAATCCACATAGGTGGACCCCAGGAGTAAATCAGCAGAGCCTCCCAGAGGCAAGACTCGAGGTACAGCTCCTGAGGGTACCTCTCTTGGTGGGTCCCATTTCCTCAGAGTCCAATGTGGGCCAACTACCATCCTGAACGGATTCAACAAAGGGCCCAGAACTTGGTGCTGGCTCTAAGACCTCACTCACTCTCAAAATAAAGTTCCAGAACTTTCTTTACTCATTGCTGCCTGTCAAGGGGAGGTTCCTGCAGGGCCAGGTGGGCTCTGTGGCGAAGTTCATTCTTATCTCTCTCAGGTCCTGTCTCCTCACATCTCTTCATACTCTGTGAGATACCTGGCTCCTGAGAGCTGCGTCACAGAGGGTGTGGTGCCCGTCACCAGGGCTCCCTTCTCTGATGCTCTGATCAGTATTAATAATTGATTTATATAGCACCTTTTACAAGCCTGCAAGTGCCCTGTACAATTTCCCCTGTGTGGACACACGCATCGCTTTGCCCGCAGACGATAAGCTGCCACCTCACAGGGGGAGGTGGCGGTGGCGCCAGTCACCTTGATGGCGCCAACAATGTGACAGCAGACAGTTTGATGCAGGAAGTCGGGCAGCGCGTTATCTCCCCTGGCTGGGGTAGGAACGTGGGTGGAGGCGATCCTAGGCCCTCATTAATAAGTCAAAGGATTCCACCTCTGAGAAGCACAGTCCAGGAAGTGTGCTTTGCCCATGTGGCTTGAGGGCCGTCCCATCATAGAGATGAGGAAACCCTGACGCGCAGGTGGAATGAGGGAACACATCTGTGACCCCCGTCAGTGTAGAACACGAGGCTCTTGCCCAGGTGAAGTACCAGGCGGAGGTGGTTACCCAGTACCCAGGCCGTTGGCTGCCCTATTTTATGGGGCTTGGGCTACATCTTTTATTTTGAGGCATCCTAAGTTAGTGTTTGGGGAGATCTGAAGTTTGGGGGGTCCCCGTTGTATTAATAATAATCTTGGTGTAGTTCTGACTATTAGAGTTCACTTAAGATTTTTAATTGCTTGGTATTTTTGAGAGAACCAGCATCATGTGGTTTAAGAATTCAGGATGAAGTCCATTTTCTGGTCGGGAAAGAGACCCTTCAAGTAGACACAGGTTCTGCAACAGCTGAGGGATCATGGGAAAGATGGATCTTCCCATAACCTCAGTTTACCCACTTATAATAGCAGGTACTTCACAGGGGTGTAGGACAGGGCCTGGAACTCCGTATGTGCTCTGGTAGATGAGCTGTTGATGATGACATCATTGTGACAGTCACCAGTCTCTCCATCCTGCTCTTTACAGGACAGCATTCTCCTAAGAGAAATTAAATATCTTATTTCAAAAAGGAACCCATTCACGTAGGAATGCACCACAATGAATCTTACTCATATATACAATTATAAATCACTAATTAAAATACTACTACTCATAATAATAATGGAAGAGAGATTAGTAGAGTCGGGGAGACAGATTAGGGAGACGGAGGAGGAGAAAGTGTGGGGAGGGGAGGTACTGGGGAATAAGATTTGTTGTATCATATGAAGTATGAATGTGGCATAACAAATCCAACTATTATGTATAATCATAACGCACCAACAAATTTTCTTAAAAAACATATATGCCCAAATTAAGAAATGAAAAAATAAACTTAACAACAACAACAAAACAAACCCCAGGTTCTTAGAAAGGAGGATTGAGAAAGAGAGAAAGGGTCCTATGGCTGTTCAGAGCCTAGTGTTTTGCTTCCTAGGAGGTCAGCAGGGGAAACCTAGACTCACCCAAGAGTAAAGGCCAAGGGCAGAAATGAGTCAGAGCACTTGGGTGGCCAAGTGGAAGAACTCAGAGGCCAGAAATAATGTATCAACTTCAAAGAAGCCAGGAGATGGGGTGTGGACCTAGATGAGGTGGAACTTGGGACTCTGGCAGGAACATCTACATCGGGGTTTTCCTAATTCAATCTACCCTCTTCCAGTCCACTAGTTCATGTTCCACAGGCAATGGACAGCATGGCCAAATAAGACAGCATGGCCTGCAGCTAACTTCTTTTCTTTTTTGGATGGTCATGCAACTGATCTATGGAGTAAGATCTTGGAGAAGTCCTGCAGAAAAAAAAAAAAAAACAACACTAAAATTTGGTTTAGCTCAATATCTCCCAAGCCCATTTAATTGAATCTCCTCTATTTATTTATTTCATGAAAGCATACACACTTTCCCTGAACATACTTTGGAAGAGATTAAATTAGAACAAGAGGATTTGGAAGAATTGTTATTTCCATGGTTGGAAAAAAATCATACATTAAAAAAAAAACCCTGGGGCTGGGGATGTGGCTCAAGCGGTAGCGCGCTCGCCTGGCGTGCGTGCGGCCCAGGTTCGATCCTCAGTACCACATACAAACAAAGATGTTGTGTCTGCCGAAAACTAAAAAATAAATATTAAAAAATTCAAAAAAAAAACAAACCCTAATTATGTTTTTGTAATGTTAAATCTCTCTAAGCATCATTTTTTAAAAAAAATCTTGTAAATAGACTCACCACCACTTCTAAGTTATTGCTGTTGTTCTTGAAAGTGTTGGTCTGAGATTTGGTAGCTATTTTAAGAACTGAGGAAGAGCTTGTTCCCAGTCTGTGATGATGTCTATAACATTCACGAGAATGTCAATACAGTAGTAACGAGGACTGTCAGGACGGTCATCATCGATGATGTCCTGTCTCTGTGCCCATGGGTTATCTCATGTGGTTCTCCAAAGAGGAAGATGAGGCTCCGAAGCGGTAGGTAGATAGTTTGTCCAAATTTATATCGCTAGAAAGAACAGAGCCAACATTTGCATCCAACACCTACCCTCAGAACAAAGCCACAGTTCTCATCTGGTACTCCACATGGGCCTGCTGGTTCTCCTTCCCCATCCATGTCCTGAAGCTTCTCAGTGACTCAAGGGTCACGATGACTGTCAACCAGGATGGCCCTGAGTAGTTGGAGGCTGAGGTCCAGAAGGCTTGAAAATCTTTCTTGTCCTTTTTTGCTTAGAAGGCTGTTGAGTCACCAAGTGCGTGCAGTGGTGGCCGAGACACTGCCATGAGAGTGGATGTACCCATGCTCCTGGCACTCTGTCACATGGACCTTGTCCTCCATGTGTGGCACGGCTCTGTGATGCCCATGTGCCATGTGCATGCACACAGAGACTTGACATGTGCACCTGCACCCTGCATTGTGTCAGAATGCCAGGCAGTGGGGGGGGGGGCAACAATTCTGGCGTGTCCAGGACTGTCCCAGCTTTAGCACTGAAAGTCTCACATCCTGGAAAACGCTTCAGGCCCTGGAGACCTGGGACAGTTGATCACGTTAAATAAGTCCTGTAGCCTAGATAGAGGTTGACAAGTAGGACTTGTCTTAAGGCAAGAGGAGGCTGAGTTCAGGGTCTTTCAAAGTAAGCCAGTTTTGCAAGGAAAGGCAGCGAGGTCCATTCTGACTATTGGAAAAAACCAAGAATTTCCATTGGAGAAAAAAAAGCAAAATCCTAATAAAGTCTTCTTTCATGACATCCGGCCCTTTACTAATTCAATAAATGTGCTTTTAAAATAATGCTCTTCGACTCCTGTGTTCTCACTAAAATGCTTGCAATAATAATAGCTTTGGGAGTGTTTACGCAAGCCAGGTCCCTTGTTCAGCCATGACATACCATACGTTATCAAGTTTGCACAACCACCCCGTGAGGCAGGAGCTCATTTTATGCATGGTTTGTCAGAAGAAGAAACTGAGACTCAGGCTATGAGGTCACTTGACCAGATTGCAGCTAGGAGGTACCTGATGCAGGTAGGCTGCACTTAGGTGACCTGAGAGCAGACTCCAGGCACCACCCACAAAGCCACACTGCTTCCTCTCCCTGCTAGCAATGGGCATGTTGAGGGAAAAAAAACATCTTTGGCTCATAATTCATTCCAGAGTTTAAGCTTCAGGAGGGGAGCTTTTGATTCATCACTGAATCCTCAGGGAACCTAGCATGGGTCTATATACTTAGTAGGTGCTCAGTGAATTGTTGTCAAATTGGATTAAACTGAAAAAATCTATATATATTGTGTTCATAGCGAGAAATATTTTGCAGCAGATCTGATTTATTTCAATTGGTTGTTTTCTTTATTTTTTTTCACCAGAATAAAACCTATTTCAATATGTCTGTCTCCCTATTAGATTTTCACCTTTTGTCATATATACAGTAGTCCCTTTCATCAGAGGGGTATGTGGATCCAGTGTACAAAGGGATGATTCACGTCCCTGCAGGGATGAGGTAGATGGCACAAGATTTTATCACAGTACTCAGAGTGGCGTGCACATCAAAACTTATGAATTGATATTTGTGGAATTTTGCTCTTAAGATTTTTGGACCACAGGGGGACCACAGGTTATTGAATCTGTGCAAATTACTACAGGTAAGTGGGTAACTGTTGTGTGTGTTCCTATGTACACATGTACATACACAAAACACGATAGGCATCATACATACATATGTATACTACATAAACACATAATTATGAGGATCAGCTCACACTGTCTTATTTTTTACTGCCTGCTGGGTACCGCACACACAGCAGGGGCTCAGTAAATCTTTGTGGATGGGAAGAATGAATACATCTAAGATGTCCAGCAAGAAAACACGGAGAGAGTTACTCAGCTTCTAAGGAAATTTCCCCACCCAGTTTTAGAAGAAGAACATACGGGCATTGTCTGAGTTCAGCAATTTCGGTAGAGGCTCAGCCTGTCTCAGTGGTGAGTGTATGGTCTCTGGGTTCCTGGGTCCCAGAAGAAAAAGGCAAATAGATTCTCCACCTTGTCTCTAAACCAGTGAGACCCACAGGGAAGTGGCAGCCTGTAGGGACTCACGTTTGGGTCACAGCCTATCAGCAGAGGAAGAAGCCATCTGCTGAGGACAGGCAGACACGTCTATAGCTGTTTGTCATGTGCTGAAATGGTTCTGTAGAATTAAGCCAATTCAGCTTCACAGCTCTATGAGGTTGATACAATTTAACCCCCAACTTACAGATAAGAATACGAAGGTACAAGAGGTTACGTAACTCACCCAAGATCACAGAATTTGTAAGCTGCAGTCTGGCTGGAGTCCATGGTCCTAACCCTTGTGAAGCATTTCCCACCCACCGCAAAGAAAGTATAGAGACCAGCCGGGGTCTCTAGATGAGGAAATCGAGGCTAAGCCAGAAGCGATGACTTCTCCAAGGTCAAAAAATAGAAAGATGTAGAGCTGGGATTTTCTGAAACCCGTGGATAAGCTCCAACACCCACCA
Source organism: Marmota marmota marmota (assembly GCF_001458135.2). Classification (NCBI taxonomy): domain Eukaryota; kingdom Metazoa; phylum Chordata; class Mammalia; order Rodentia; family Sciuridae; genus Marmota; species Marmota marmota. Next base: position 6,506,271 of record NW_026000138.1, read on the forward strand.
GACTTTACTGTCTTAGAAATAATAGGAAAATGGGCGGGGGATGTGGCTCAAGTGGTAGCACGCTTGCCTGGCATGCGTGCGGCCCGGGTTCGATCCTCAGCACCACATACAAACAAAGATGTTGTGTCCGCCGAAAACTAAAAAATAAATATTAAAAATTCTCTCTCTCTCTCTGGACTCTCTCTCTTTAAAAAGAAAAGAAAAGAAAAGAAATAATAGGAAAGTCGGGCACAGTGGCACATGCCTGTCATCCCAGCAGCTGGGGAGGCTGAGGCAGGAGGATCACGGGTTCAAAGCCAGCCTCAGCAATGGCAAGGCACTAAGCAACTCAGTGAGACCCTGTCTCTAAATACAGTACAAAATAGGTCTCGGAGGTGACTCAGTGGTCGAGTGCCCCTGAGTTCAATCCCTGGTACCCCCTTACCCCCAATAAATAAATAATAGGAAAGGCTGGTCTCAGCCTGAGAGAATTCCTAGGTGGCTTTGCTGCTTCTGCAAAGGCAGCAGGTGAAGTTCAGGTGTGAGGCACAGACGCACCATGCTCTGCAAGTCTAGAACCTCTCCCAGCTCCTCGCCCACCTTCTAAATGTTCCAGGTGATCTGTGACCCCGAGTCCTGACTGGGGGTATTGCTCATGTCCCTGCCTCCATCTCTACCTGTTCAATCGGTCCTTCTTCATCGCTGCCAGTTTTCCCCAAATTTTACCTTTCACCTCCAGTTGTACACTGCACACACCCCAATCCTATTTAGCGCTTCTCCCCCTTATGCTAGATTCCTCCAGCAGAGATGAGGAACAGCCATTCTCTAAGCTGTTCCTTGGACAAAGAATGCTCTTCCCTCAGTAGCTGCAGAAACTCGCTCCATCCCACTTGGGGAAATTTACTAAGAGACCTTGGCAGAGCTAAGGTTCAGAGAAGCCATGGGGTGGAGAGACCCACCTTTGGAATGGAGCCATGGAGCACTTCCCCTCCCACCCAACCTCACTATTCTTTGGCAGCAACATCCGGTTGGTGGAGGACACTGTTGTAGCTGTTCGTTAGTGGACTGCCTCCTCCGCCTCACCCTGAGTTCTCTGCAGAGGTCATTCCTTGGCAATCTCTAGATCTCAACATCCGGGGGTGGTCCGCTGAGTTAAAGAAGTCTCCTAGGCAAAACCCAAGCAGAGGCAGAGCTACCCAACTGCATGGAGATGCCACAGAGAGTGGAAGTTTAGTCCTCTCCGCCCTCACCGCCCCATTGGGCATTTGGCAGCATTCACATGATAAATAATAAGCTTCTCTGCCATCAATCTCCACGGGATGTGGGTGCCCCCAGGATGTGACAACTCAAGAAATTCGTCACTGAACCCATTTTAGCTTTTCTTTCTGAATTCCCAGACTTCTGCCTTTGTGAGCTGTCTCCAGAACCTTCCCAAGGGGGATTTTCCTTGCTCTTGTAAATTAGAGATTTATGTTCCTCTTGCGGACTTTTCCCAGCTTAGCCGAATTCTTAGCTGTGGGTGTTTTCCTCGCAGCGGAGGGTTGGGGAGCTGCTTTGTAGTGATTGCTTGGACTAGTTCTTACCTGTGAGGGGTAATTTGCAAGGAAGCGCGGTGTCCTGGTGGAGTGGGGGAGATGTGGGTTTGTGGGATCAGAAGAACGCACGGGGTTTGTCTCCTGTAGCTCTTGGACTTGGAAACCTCCCTGACTTTCTGATCCTCCTCCACATCCCCACCTGGGAAGCTGGAGTGACAGTGTCTGTCACCTGGGAGGATGCTGGGAGGACCACCATTATCAGGCATCACCTTCCTTTGCTCCCAGAGACCTGTCCTTGACAAGGTCTGTCTTCTGCTCTCTGTCTTCTCACCAGCACCACATTTCCCATTCACTCTTGGTGGTTTTCTTGAGCTGCATGTACCTTCCAGCTGTCCCAATGTCTTCCCATCACTTGCTTGCCTCTATCCCACCTGTCATTAAAGTCAAAGATACAAGAGCGCCCGAGAACTTGAAATCTCTCAATGAACATTGACAGGCCTGACTTCACATATCATCAAAAAAAATTCTAAATTTCTGTTTATTTGTGGGAGGGAGGTCTTCTTGTGTGTACGTGTGGACATTAGCGGGTTTAATTAAAACAGTGAGTTGGCTGGACCCAGGATTTGGAGTTGGAATTTCTGATGGAAAACAGGTCAAGATGTGTGTCTCAGCCTCCCCCTCCCCCCGCCCACTTGGCGTGACTTTGGTGATTTTACTTAGGTCACCGTGTGTGCCACTCAGGACCTCCCATACAATGGATTTTGTGGATTCATACCTGTTTTCTAGTGAAAGAAGTTAGAAGAAGAACATGGAGACCAACCAAGTCAAAGCAGAAGCGAACAAATAGTTAATATAAAATCAGAAAATAAAAACCAAAAATGGCCATAGTTTAATAAGTAAGATTAATCAATGTTCTCGGAGGAAAAAAATTGTAAAGGATGTGCTATTGAACTTGATAAGGAAGAAAAATGGAAAAACCTAAATATTCCAAGTTCATAGTGAAAAACAATAAAAGAAGTTACAAATGAAGATATTCATTAACTTTTAAGATAGTGCTACTACATTTCTACCCCAGAGTTTCTCCACCTCAGCATGATTGATATTTGGGGCTGGAGAATTCTTTCCTAGCGGGCAGGGGGTTCTGTACTCTATAGTGCATCTCTGGCCTCTACCACCGAGACTCGAGGTCAAGGGTAAACAGAATCTTTAGAGGTATGGTAGGGCTGAAAGTAGTTTCCAAATCACAAACACCTCCCTGTGCACGGTTCTTTGCGGGACATTTGGAATGAATGGGTTCAGATCAAGTATATTGTCCTTGCTTTTTTCTTAAAAATTCAGAGACCTCCGGAAGGTATAAGTGTGCCCGAGAACTTGAAATTTCTCAATGAACACAGACAGAACTGACTTGAATGGAAGGCGGGGGCAGGAGAAGATGACCTCATTTATGATATCAGTGTTGTCTCAAGAGTGCAATGAGTTTTATTTCTGGGGTTACTGTATAACCAGGACATGAAGGACCTGGGGACAGGACATGCAGGATGCAGGTACAGCCACTGAAATAGGTGAGGAGTGGAGTACGTCATGCACAGAGCACCTCCTCTAAGCACAGTGTTTCCCTCAGGTTCACCCTTGAAATAGCCCTCTGCTTGGTGGGCAGACTCTTGACTGACTGTTGATCCTATTGAGGCCTTTATTCATTCATTCACCCCTGAGCCACATGGTTCAACCTCAGGTTTCGATCATTGCTAAGAAAACAGTTAGGTAATGCAATTTGCCAACAACTCGGGTTCTTTATTGTACTTCCTGAAATGGTGGCTCTGGGGCTGCTGTTGGGGCCTAGTGATGGGTTTTCTAGCTACAGAGTGACGTATGTTCAACTGCCTAGTGTGTTCAGGAACCTGCAAAGAGCACCGTGATCATGGTGGCAGAGGAGGTGACTTGCCAGCAGAGGAGACATTCTTGGGGAATCTCTGAGAGGTCTTGAACTTGGCAGTGGATGGGCTTCCTTTTATTGCCTGAGGAAGTTCCATTAGCAGGGAGTTAAGATCTCCAGGGCAGGTAGTTTTAAATCTGCTTCTCAAAATAAATAAATAAATAAATAAATAAATAAATAAATAAATAAATAAATAAATCTGCTTCTCTTCAAGGGGGTGGAAATATCAGCTGTATCAGGTAATGACTGAAAGATCGTTGCAAGAGGTTGCTCAGGGCTGGGGCGGGGGTAATCAGCCCTGAAAATGCTCGACCTTGGAATCATCAACTGAAAAAGAACATGTCTTTTCTCCATCTGTGTATTCTTGATAGCTTGGGACAAAACCTTCTTGGTGTCCACCCCAAATTCTCTCCTTTCTCCTCTTGGTAACAAGCTGTTACTTTTCCCAGTATCTCCAGGAGTTGGGTCAAATCAGGTGGGCATTAGTGATATTCCCAGTCTTCAATCTTGGCCTTGAAAATGCACCATCCTGAACACTGCCCCCCGCCCTCCCATCCACTTGTCCAATAAAGGAGACTCCCAGGGCAGAGAGGAAGACAGAGACATCAAGTGGTAAGATCCTGGGTGCCTGAAGGACCCCATGGAACCGAGCCCTCTTCTGACTTGTGTTGTAGAGAAGGTCACTTTACCATGATACACCACTGAGACTTGAGAGTTTTACTTGTTACAGCAGCTAGTTTACCCTACTACACACCTTGCAGATAGATGGATGTGCACCGCTGAAATATCAGGGAAATGGATAAAACGCAAACTGAATGAAGTCTAAGATAAGTTAGGAAAAGATATTTTTGGAGTTGGTAGGGGTGGATCTTAAGAATATCTGCCACAAGGGGATAATAAATGTGTTTACCCCAGAGAGTTTATGTGAAGATGAAATGAGAGCATGATTTCAGAGAACTTGGCCCGGGGGCTCTCGGATCATACAGAGGCTGCTGTTAATAATGGCTGGTTCTTACTGATATTGTGACCAGGTCCACTGGGTTTCAGAAGAAGGCATTTCAGGGTATGTGGTTCAGGATCAGAGGGTGGAGGCTGGAATGGCAAGAGATGCTGTTTAGAGACAATGTGGTGACAGAGACGTCCTGCTGGGAGCTG
>NW_026000138.1:6510897-6560269 GCF_001458135.2 Marmota marmota marmota
GGGGGGTGGCGGGGGCCACAGAGGAGGGACAGAGGAGGGAGATGAGACCAACAGCACCAGGTGGGGTGGTTGCCACTTGTCACCAGGCACACACCTCTGCACCACACTGGCGCCTAATCATATCTCCACTGCGATTTACAAGAAGCTCAAAGGGCTTTCTGGAAGTTATCTGCCTGCTGGACCCAACAGCCCCGCGTTATCAACTCCCATCTCACCGAGGGAAAAACAGGACACGGAGCAGTAAACCTACTCACCCAAGATCAGAGCTTGAGGCAGCGGTCCGTGCTTAATCAGATTCTAGAATTCTCCACGGCAGGCTCCTCCTGGGCTCCTCCAGGCTAGCTCCCAGCAGAGGCAGCCACGCAAGCTGCCTTTCTTCTTCCTCAAAGAGACTCGGCTGGGCAGTCAGAGTCTTCATGCAATTTCGTTATTAGCTAGATACTGATCTTTGACAAGAAGTTTGATTTACAGACCCAATATTCTCTGAGGTGCTGGTGGACCTCTTAGACTTTCATACCCAGCATTTATTATGAAAATGTTCAAACAAACAGAAAAGTTGAAAAGAATGGAGTCAACACCTGCCTCCCCCTCCTCTAGATTCTGCAATGGATCCTGTTATCTTATTCTGAGCTGGCCCCCTGCTAAGCAGAGAAAGAAAGCTTTTTAAGAAAACAATAAAGTAATGTTAGGAAGAATCTTTTTAAATATCTGCAAATATTCTTTCCAAACAAGTTTTAAAAACCTTTCAGCTCCTTAACAGCAAATTAGTGTGTTCTATGAATATGAGTAGATTTCAATATTTCATTACACATTGAGGATCTACTTATTCTAGCATGAGTATTTCAAAACATCATAGAGCTTTACTATTGTCTATTTTTTCTTTTTTTTTTAGAAAAACACAACCCCCCACCCCCACCCCACCCCCCAAAAAATGAAAACAAACAGCAAAGAAGACAACAACAAAAAAACAGGACTTGGGACAGCAAATGTGGCCTGCCGCTGGAGATTAAAGAAATACTAGGTCCCTTTTATGGAGAAATGCACATGAGATTAGAGAAAGCAATGGCACGGTCAGAGGCCTGGAATGGTCAAAGAAACCTTTTAGGTCTTATTACCTATTTTATGGATAAAGCCCAGATAGGGCAAGTGATTTGACTGGGGTCACACAGCAAAGGTGTTTCAATGAGAGAATTAGACCAATAATTTCTTATACCAGAGGCAGAATTGGTGAAAGAATATTCTCATGGATACAGCACTCTATCAGTGTCACCTTCCCCCAGTCTGACCATCCTGGAGGTTTCTGCATGCATGCTCTGTCTTTACTGACAAGGAGATACATGTACCATCAGTTCAGTGCTAATTGTGACTGCGGCTACCAGAGCAGGAGCCCGAAATATGTTTTCTCAATAGACAGTGGGAAGAAATGGCACCGCAAGGACGTGAACTGCTGTCAGAAGGCAGAGCTGCCAAGGAGTGTCCTTTAGGAACTACTTTCTCTGCCCAGTAGCTTTGCCTGGGGTCCAGCTCCTGAGATGTCCATGCCAGGCAGATTCTGTCCTCAGCTGACGCACCCACCACCAGACACTGCTCCCAGGAAAACTGGATGCACAAATACAGCCTGCTTCACCGTCTTCTTCCTGGTGCTCTAGAATCTATCCAAGAGCAAAGGGGCGTGCCGCTGCTGGGATCCCTGCCTGCCCCGGGTACCAGCCGGACCCCCAGGCCAGCACCCAATCTGAGAAACCCAGCCCCAGCTCTGACCCCTAGAGCAGGTGGGCTCCTAGGCTCCTGGCTGGGGCTTGCTGTGCAGGAAGGAAGCCACGCAGGCTCCTGTCCCTGCGCTATCAGGTTGTCATCTTTGGCCTGTGCAACCCCAGAGACCGTAATCTTTTGGGCGTCAGTCAGATCCTGTCCCAGCACTGAACTCATTTAAGGGAGCGGGGTGCATATTGCTAATGGAGATGACCAAACAGCCCCGGCTGCCACACTCCCTGACCTGCCCCCAGGCGGCCTTAACGACTGTGAAGTGCACCGAGAGCCTCAGATGAAAGGCTCCCAGGTGAGCGCCCCTGCCGAGTGCTGCCTGCAGGGGGTCGGGCTGGTCCCCTCCAGTGGCTCTGGAGGGCTGGCTGCTCCTGAAGGAGGGCATGCAATGGGGGGGAAGAAGAGTCCAGGATTCTGGGACCAGAGGCAGGGGACAGGCAGGGGCCTGGGGGAGGGGGAGGAAAGGATGGAGGAGGCAGAGGTCAAAGAGCAAAAGACAAGAGAGGAAAGGGCTGAGGGTGACTCGGTGAAGGATGGAGGGGAGAGGAAGGAGAGAGAAAGGGAGGATCCACGGGGAGGGGGAGAGGGCGAGGAGGAGGAGGAGGAGGAGGAAGATTTAAGGGAGAGGCAGAGAGGAGAGAGAGAGCCCTGGCAAGCGGGAGGCTGGAGGAGGCACAGCGCGGGGACAGCAGAGGGGCCGCCGCCGCAGTCCCTCCCGCCCTTATCAGGGCCGCGGCCCCGCTGCAGGTGCGCTGGCGCCGCCGAGTCTGCCGGGCCGCGGTGGCCGGGCGGCCGGGCGGTGGCGGCGGCAGGCAGGGCGCGAGCAGGGCGCGGGGGCGCGGCCTCGCCTTCGCACGCAGGGCGCCAGAGCCCGGCCACCGCCCTCAGCGGCCACCTGCGGCGACAGGAGGCCCCGGGGACACCTGCCAACCGCCCCGCCCTGGACTCCTGCGAGCCAGGGGGCCGGGGACTGTGGGAACGACGCGCACGTTCTGCATGTCACTAGGCTGCTGCTTTGGGCCACAGCTCTGGATGGATCCATGGATCCGATGCAAAGATGCGGGGCCTTTTCCATTTCTTCTTTTTCTGGCTTTGGTGCGCGATGCCTTAACCCCGGGCCACCCGCGTGCGCCTAGGCTTGGCCATTTCCAAGCTGTGGCCCTGGGCGAGGGTCTGCGCCTCCGTCTCCCTCTCGGTGCCATGGGGAGCATGAAGGCTCCCGATTCCCAGGGCCGCTGGGAGGCTAAAGGTCAGAGGTGTCCGGGCTTCAGTGTCCCACCATGGAGAAGCCGTCGCTGACGTCATCTGTGTTGCCATTATTATGGGGGTGTGGGGAGAGACCGACCAAGATCAGGGGAAACCCCCCACTAAACCCGCAGGAGCAGGCCTGGCTGGGTCCTTCCTCGGGCTTCAGGAGAGGCCCTGAGCCTGGGTGGGCCTCCTGGGCTCAGGGTCTCCTGCTCCTACAATGGGCCCCGCGCCACCCTGAGCCCACACTGCTGCTCCCCCAGGGCTGCTGACCCTGCCAGGGCAGGGTGGCCCCCTGCCCAGAACTGGGAGCCAGCTCTGGTGTTGGTATCTGGCTCCATCTTTACCGTCTCTGGGACTTTGGGTCAACGCATCCCACTTGGCCAATGTGGTGTTTCTTCCCCTGAAAAAACTGGCAGTGGTAACAGCAGCTCCTGGGAGTTGCTGAGAGATAAACTGGGTGCTGCTGCCTGAGGCTGGGCCACCCAGACCTGCCTGCTGAAGGACAGAGGACCAACTGGGGAACCCCTCTGCCAACCCACCTCAGGTTCTGCCACCATGGGGGACCAGCTCTCCCAGGCCCCCCAGCCAAAGGTGGAGCACATACTGGAGCCCAGCTATTCTGGGGACACCCGGATGCGCAGTGTTGGTGTACAAGTCCCATCACTCTCGAGAGGCTTTCTCAGACCCGTAACCTCAGGCTCCTCCTGCTCAGTCCTCCATTCTTGCCCTCTCCTTCCACCTCGGGCCCTGCTCCCCTACCACAGGGCACGGTGGTGCACACATGTTATCACATGTTATCCCAGTGACTGGGGAGGCTGAGACAGGAGGATTTGTTAATTCCAAGCCAGCCTCAACAACTTAGTAAGGCCCTAAGCAACTTACTGAGACCCTGTCTCTAAATAAAGTATAAAGAAGAGCTGGGGATGTGGCTCAGTGGTTAAGCACCCCTGGGTTCGATCCTTAATACTATAAATAAAATAAACAAAGCATCTCCTCCAGTGAATCTCTTAGCCCATCTCATTCCTTCCAGGTCTGCCTCTCAGAGGATCTGAACTAACACAATGAATTAATATGTAGAGGACTCACATGGGGAGCCCCCAGCAGGTGTTAGGTGCCATTATTATTCTCATTACTGTTGCCACTCTGTCTCCCTGGTACTAGTATGCGGGCTGGCTGCCCTGAGTTATTTTCTTCTTTTTATCTCATTCTCTCTCTATTCTGCAGATACTTCCCAAGACAGTTCCTCTGGGCTGCCAGAAGGCATGTGTCACACTAGGGTCACAGAGCTCAGAAGCAATCTCTGTCCACACTGAGCTGACTGCCCAACAGGAGGGACAAAGAAACAGAGCTTTTGATTCCGGATGATCAGAGCATGGGTGGGGGGAACAGAGTGGAAAAGGCAGTAGGAGGCAGAGGGGAGAAATCAGGGAAGGCTTCCTGGAGCAGGTGGCATTTGTGCTGAATCATGAGGGATGAATGGAGTTATTCAGGTAACCCAGACTGACAGAGACTCTACTCAAATGAGTTAGGCAAAATGAAACACAGACCTGGGTGGGAATTTTTCTGTCTAGAAGGCATCGAAAGCCTTGTGGAAAGGGTGACATAGAAGGGCTGTGTTAAAGGTAGGTGGAAAGGTCCCAGAGACCCGAGGAAGGTGGCCCAGGCTGCTTTCCAACTCTACTCCAAAGTGGCTGTCACGTGGAGAATCAGCCCCATGGGCAAGGTTTTCTGAGTTTTCAAGAAGAAATGGACATTTGTATGTGAAGCTTCCTATTTTTAAAAAATTGTATTATTTATTCATTTTAGTTGTTGATGGACCTTTATTTTTTATTTATATGCGGTGCTGAGAATCGAACCCAGTACCTCACACATTTGAGGCAAGTGCTCTACCACTGAGCCACAAACCCAGCCCCGTATTTTCTTTATCTCGATTATTGATCAAAAAAGCATTCACAAAACAAATCAAAACAAAAAAACAAAAAACCATCACACATGGTGCAGAGTCAAACCAAGGCCAGATTTGGCCCTGGAGCCACCCATCTGAGACTTCTGGGGTGGCACCTGGATGCTGGAAGAGAGGGCAGACACAGATATCAGGGGATCCAGGACCTCAGGGGTCAACGGGCACGCAAGACCTCGGGCTAACTTTCTTCCTTGAATGTGAGCTCTCCGGGTTTCAGAATTTAGCATTGCACTTCAACCCAGCTCCTGAAGCCACCCCCCCTCCTCAGAGGTTGCAACCCCCCTGGGTCTGACCTCTTCCCTCGGCCCCCAGCGTCTCGTGGGGCAGGAGGATGTGGTGCCTTCCAGAACCAGAGGCCTGCCTCTCCTTCCCCCTCACTGGGATGATGGCTCTTTCCTTAATCCTTTCTTGGGGCTACCCCATCTTTTCCAGTATCCATCATCATTAGGAGTGGGGCACGTTGACCCACACGCTGAAATGAAGCAAATCAAATAAAATATAAAGAGACCTGTCGAAGCCCTCTCAAGACAGCCCAGGGGAAGCTCCCCAAATGAAGGCAGCGCCTGTGAGCAGAACAGGCAGAGAGAAAACCTTTCAGCCCAAACCAAGAATGCTCCGGCTCGGGTATTTCATTATAATAATGGTCTGTCTTGGAGGGGCAATTTAGGAGAAAGGTTAGCAGCTGAATGCCGTTCTGCCCCTAAGAGACTCAGGTGTCTGCAGCTGGAGCCTGTGCCTTCTTCAATTTGAGGCCAGGAGTCTGAGTCAATACGTAGAGCTTTTAGGTGTATTTGCCCGGTCTCGAGGCCTTTGAGTAGCAGATAATCTTTGTTTTCACAATGCCAGAGGAGGCCTGGCTGTCCGACGGTGATGGGAGTCTTTGATTACTTCCAACTACCCATTAGTTAATTGCTCAGAGGTGAGGAGCTTACAGGGCAGGGCCCTGATGATCCAGAGGGTACCCCACTTAACAGCGGAAAAGTTACAAGCCTCCAGGTCCCTCCAAATTCACACAGTCCTCACCGTGTGTCCCAGTGAGAGAAACTCCAGCAAAATGGGCCCCTGTAGGGCTGGGATGGTGTGGCTGGATGGTAGAGCACTTGCCTAGCAAGTCTGAGGCACTGGGTTCAATTCTCAGCACTGCATATAAATACATAAAATAAAGATCCACTGACAACTAAAAAATATTATAAAAAAAAAAAAAGTCATCCTCACCATGAATGTGTGGGGTCCTGGGCCTCCACAAAGTGTGTCAGGCCTGAATGAGACTTAGCTAATATGGAGAAAGGCCTTCCATTCATGCATGCAGGCAAGAACTACTTTTTGAGGGCCTACTGTGTGCTCCCCATGAGAATGGCAGTAGGCAAAATGAGACCGATGTCCTCCTGGGGGTTGCCACTTTTTTGGAAGAGGTTCACTCCAGAAGCACACAAATGACTTTGTTCCAGTGTAACCCTGCAATTAAAAAGGATAGAGTGTGTATTAGTTTCCTGTTGCTGCTGTAACAAAGTTCCACAGACTGGATGGATGGCTTAAAGCAATGATTATTTATTCCCTCATAACTCTGGAGGCCAGAGGGCCACAATCCAGGTGGCTGAAGGGCCATGTTTACTACAAAGGCTTGCCAACAGAATCTTTCTGGCACTATCTTTGGCTGTATCACCTTAAGATCCACCTCTGTTGTCACACAGCCTTCTCCCCTCCTGTCTCTTTTTCTCTGCTTATAAGGACATCAGTCATATTGGTTTAGGGCCCACCTGATCACTTCCTCTTACCTGGATTTCATCTGCAAGGACCTCATTTCCAAATAAGGTCTCATTCAGAGCTACCAGAGGCTAGGACTTTACCTCTCTATTTAGGGGACACAATCCAACCTATAATGGCATCATTGGGGGAGACTCATGTGGCTTTGAAGGGCAGTGGGGTGGGAGACTCCTCTGGAAACCTGCAGCTTTGAGGATGTGATGTTTGTTTGTGGGGCTTGGAGAAACTGTGGCTGGAAAGAGTCAGGACCAGGTAAGAAAGGTCACCAAACCCCTAGGAGACTGGCTGATTCCTTCAAAGGCTTTACAACCTGTGCCATCATCCTTGCAAGGAGAATCCTTTTTTTTTTTTAATTTTAATTTTAATTTTTTTTTTTATCCATCAAACCACAAATGGTATCTGGGTACACTTTTATTCATGCCTGAGAAATTCCTTTGTGCTTGCTTTGTGTCTGCCCCTGTAGACAGGTCCCCGGCAAAGTCATTAAAATCCATCAAGGCAGAGAAATTAAAGTCAAATCAGCTGTGTTCCTTGAGCATCCTAAGATGAGGGAAAAGAGTAGCTAAAAGTAACAGAGGAGTGAACAGGGATAAGAGAGGGGTCTGGGGATGGGGAGAAATAGGTTTGAACTCTACCCTTGTCCCTCCTGAGCCTGGGGACCATGTAAGGCAGCCCATCCTGCCTTAGTTTCTTATCAGTACAATGAATTACTTACTAATCCCCGTGTTTCCAGCTTCTCAGCCAGAATAGGTCAGTTACAGTCAGCAGAGGACCCCAAACTGTGGCTGGTACAGCGTGAGCCCCCAGTCACTGGTGAACACGAAGAAGACTTTTCTAAGGAAGGAACTAAGGAGATGCAGCCTCCCAACAGGAGAAATTGAATCCTAAAAGATTTGAACCAAATAGCAAGATGGGGGATGGGATGGGTATCACCTGTCAGAGTGTGATTGACAGCCCAGTGAGTCAAGCAGACACTAAGTGGTAAGAAAGAAACTGAGCTCATGGAGGGTGTAAGGATGCATTGGCCTTGCACAGGCAGAAGGGTTTGGTCATGCAGGTGATTGCCAGGAGACAGGGTGGGGCATTCCTTCCAGAGATAAGGGGGTGCATAGAGTTCAGACTGGACAAGTTGGGGGTGTCATTTTTTTTTTTTTAATAATTAGTAGAATAGTTTGACTGGAGACTAATGACCTGCTTGAGAAAGGAAATTCTGGCCCATCTGTTTGAAAGTGACTTGGGGACTTAGAGGCTTCAAAACATCCGAAAATTCCGATACCCCTCTTATCACGTGGTGGACGGCAGCCCCCTCCCCTTGACTATGGGCACTTTTTTTGCAAGTTGCCTGGCAATGAAGCTACCAAGTCTGGTTCTGAAGGTCACGAGGAGATAAGAAGAAGACACAATCGTCCCTGCTTTACTACTCTAAGCTCAGAGTGGTTTGCTACACAGCCGTAGATAAGCCAGAGCAGAGCTGGACAGGGAAAATCCACTGGAAGGGTGTAGATTTTAAACTGTAGCCAGAGGGAGCCCCGGAAGATGCTTGACCTGGGAGCCACTGGATCCAAATGGTGCTTTGGGAAGATTAATCCGGAGGCTTCTGCCAGGTAAGCCCAGCGGAGGCGGAAGTGAAGTCACCTGTCAAGAGGTGGGAAGAAGGTCGAACCCTGTCCATCTACCTTCTTCCTCCTATTAAATAGAGTGCGGTATAATCCATAAGCTGTCCCTGGGAGAGGATGACGTGGCCAGGACAGTTGTCTGCAAGTAGGGCCCTGCCTGCTGCAGGGAAGGGAGTGTCAGAACGGCCGGAGGACAGATGCCAAGGAGAACAAGGGGTGGGGACAGGGATTCGAGAGGCATCGGGTGAGGTCCCCCCGGCCCTGCTCCCTCTTTCCCAGCTGCCAGTTCTGGGGGTGTGTGAGCATGTTAAGTGAGTTTGGGATTAGAGGGCAAATCTTGGTGCAATCTCAAGTGTGTAATTTACCACATGAATCACCTAGCAGAGCATTAACATGAAATGTACAGCCCGAGGTGGCAATTAGCGTGAGTAAGCAAGCCCGAGTTGCTTTGGAGTCGGAGGCCCCTCGAACACAGACGACCTAGACATAAACTAGGAGAAAAGGTGATTCACAGGCTGGTTCCTTGCGGGCAGCCGCAGAATGTCCAGGGCGTTTTTTTTTTTTAAATGTAGAGCTGTTCTTTGGGGAAGGGGGCCTTTGGTGTCTTAGACTTTCCTCTTACAAGCTGTAGCAGTTGACAAAAGTCAATTAGTGGCATTGAATAGGACAGTGTTTTGCCGAAGCCTGATTCTAGTTCTACCTGTGTTGGACTCACTTACGGCCAGATCTCTAGAAGCAGAGTTCCAAAACCATCGCCATCAAAGGGGCTGGGGGCTGCACCCGGCAATGGCATTTATTAACAATCAAGCGCCGGCTCTGAATGTGTAGAAACTTGGTCAAAGTATTTTAGACAACGTCTCTTCACGGTTTCCTATTCCAGTTTGCACACGGAAAGAATTTGCGTTTTTTTTTTAATTTTTTTAAAGAAAAATTACAAAAGTAACACATGTTCACTGTAACCAATTAGGAAAAGCTGGTCTGCTTTTTAGAAGCAATTAAAGATGGAACAGTCACCCAGTGATTCATGTGGTGATGCTCACAGAAGTGTTCCCTGCTTAACCAGCTTACATCCCTGACTGGAGATTAACCAGCGAGGTTAGCTCAGGGGACGAGAGGGTAGGACGACTCTGCCTCGTCTTGGAGTCCAAGTGCAGGGCTTCTGCCAAGCATGAGAACTTCAGTCTGATCCCTTTTGAGGCTCCTGGGACATGCCAGGCTAAATTGAATGGGCAGAAAAAAGCCTGCCTAAGAATGTTTTTGGGTTATAGCCAGAAGCTCAGCAGATCCATCCATTTAACAATTATTTATAGAGCACCTACTATGTGCCAGGCATTTCCTAGACAATACGGATACAACAGCGACCGGGTCTGACCTTCCCTCAGTTGTCTCTGATCTGACCCAGGGACTCAAAATCCCATTCATTCCCTTTTTGGGAAAAAATTTCCTCATTCTTTCTATGTTGGACGAAAGACAATTCCGTGAAATGAAGATATGGACATGAGACGGTCTCATGCTTTGCAAAGCCGGGGTTGAGGAACAGCAGCTCAGATGCGAACCTTGAACCACTGCCTATTTGATTGACATATGGCCGTGCTCAGTGAATTCCTTCACTTGTAGGCTCTCTCCCAAGGCTTTGGTGGTACAAGGGCGGGGCTGTGTAGTTGGAACAAAGATCCTGTGGTACACAAAGTCAGAAATATTTCTCATCTGACCCTTTCCTGAACCAGTTTGTCAGTCATGCCTCAGACTATCAGGTTTCCAAAGTGCCCTGTAGGATGGGACAAGTGAGCCTTCCTGGCCATCCAAAATCAGAAGGAGAGAGTTCGCTTCCCGCCTCTGTGCTCCTGAAGGGATTTTGCTGCGGGGTGTTTCTGGACTTGTAGGCATCGGTGACAACTCTATCAAAGGCCACACACCTTCTCTGCCACCAAGCCCTGGGTGGGAATGTAAGCCTTGTTGGGATTTTCTGCTCTGTGCTGCACATCTGCAGATAACTGGGAAGGACAGCTGTCTTCAGAGCCAGTTGACAGAGCTCAAGGTTGTTTGGAAAGGCTGAAGGTAGGATCATAACCACCTTGACAGGTCGCCAACCAAGCCAGCCACTGTTGGGACTCCTTGTCCTCCATTGGCCCAGATTCCTCGTGGTTGGGATTGTAATTACAGGTAGCTAGGATGCGACAAGCCGGTAAGCCCCAGATTGACTGCACAGATCTATTCTCTTGGGTGTTTTTGTTCTTTTATGCTCCAGTAAATTGGTCAACTGCCCACAAAGTCCAATCATGGCATATCCTGCCCCCCTGGGAGGTGAATGACACTTTGTGAAGACTGCCACCTTCCTTGGGGACTACTGAATGGCCCCAGAGCTGATCTTGCAAGAGTTTTCCAAGCTCGCAACTCAAAGGGCTCTAACTGAGGGCATGGATTGGGAACAGGAGCTGGCAGACCACGGGCAGAGGTTTAAATCTGACCCTCACCCTGGGAAACCAGAAAGGACAACCTGGGAAGGGACAAGGCCTGCTTAGTCCTCAGTTTCCTCATCTATCAAACAACCAACCTAATGGAATGGTTGAAAGGAGTAAACTGAAGGTCATACCCCACCAGCCCCTTTGTAGGTGCTCATTAAAAGTGAATCCTGGGGCTGGTGTTGTGGCTCAGTGGTAGAGTGTTTGCCTCGCACATGTGAGGTGCTGGGTTTGATCCTCAGCACCACATAAAAATAAACAAACAAAATAAAGATCTTGTGCCTGTCTATAATTAAAAAAAAAAAAAGTGAATCCTGTCTCTGGCAAACTCTTCTGTTCTAAAACTTTATATAGCTCCCATCTACCCACCAGGCCATACCTAAGGAGGAGATGCAGCCAGGAAAGAATGGAAAGATTGGTATCTCAAGCGGAGACAATAAATGCAAAGGCCTATGGACTGTACAGGGTGTTTGAAAAGCCGCTGGAGAGGTCGAGACGACTTGGTCAAGTCAGCAGGGGCTATATAAGAAATTTGGGTCTGATGAGCATCTTCAACTGTGGAGGCTTTAATCAGAGGGGAAGGTGGAGGTGGGGAGGACTTGATCTTGCAACAGTTTAAGATGATGGCAAGGACCATCCTGGAACATCCTTCTTCAAAGGGCTCAGCATGGGACTTTGTCTAAGTGAGTTCCCTGATGTCTGAATTTTAAGAAAATCTGCAGGCGTGGACAGGCAAGGGGGGTGGGGTGGCCTGTTCCTATTGAGAATTCTCAAGGCCAAGCTGGGGGATCTTCGCCTGATGCTGTATAAAAGCCCAATTACTCTCCAGGAAAGAAAGGCCTTGGGCACAGGTGCAGGTCAGGCCCACGTCCGTCTTGCAGGTTGCAATTCTCAGAGCTGCTTTAGCCCAAGAAGATAGAAGCCCAAGATGAGGCAGAGACCCAAACCCATGCTGTGCTCTCTGAGGGCTTTGGAGCCAGACAGACCTCACTTTCAGCTGTGACTCTGTTGCTTCTTAGTGACAGGCCTCGAGGAGTCTGGATTTTTCTACCTGTGAAATGGGAGCAGCGATAATCTCAATATCATAGCACAGATCTGAATGAATGGTATGGATGAATGGTATGTAATACATGAACACGTGGTATTCATTCAATTACTGGAATCTATTGCCCTTATTTTTTTGTTAGCAAGACTACAGACTCCAATTTGCTCTTCTTTTGAGAAGATTTGAAAAATAAGGTACAAAAATGAACGATGGTTCCTGATCATTCCTATACCCGGGCTTCTTAACATCTAGTCTTAGGTGTTGGTTGTAAAGTCTCCTAGGGTTTGCAGGGCTGGGCACTGCCACAGTAGAGAAGCTCAGATTTTAAATTAGATAGTTTGATTTGAGCCCTCTCCTCCCCAGCTTGCTCTGTGGCATTGGGCAATGTGCTCTCCTCCTATGAGTCTGTTTTTTTTTTTTTGATCTTTGAGATGGTCAGTACCTCCTTCAGAACAGGGATAGTTGATTTTGTTTGTTGGTTTGTTTGTTTTGTTTTAGTGGCTCTGCAGATTGAACCCAGGACCTTGTGTGTGCTAGGCAAGCGCTCTAGCACTAAGCCACATCCCCAGCACAGAACACAAATAATTGATAAGAGACCCTGAAACACTATGGACCCCTGTAAATATTGTTGAGTGAGTGAATGAAACACAGGCTGGCAGCGCTGTTAAAACTTGCTCTCAATTCCAACCCCTCCTCCACAGTGGCTTGGGAAGTTGTCCCTGGAGCCAGAGCCTTGTGAATGGGGCGTGGACTGGTTTGGATGGAAGAGTACTGAGCTCTGCCCTGGAGAAACAACCTCCCTTTTGAACCAAGATATTGTTTTCCCGGGTCACCCTGATCACATCTGCTGACCCTCCATGCTGAAGGGAAGCCCCATGAAGGCTTTGTGCTTGGATGGGGGTTGGGCAGTCTCCTGGATCTTAATCTCTCATCTATGACTTTATTTTGGAAAACTGTGCTTCCAGCTCCACCCTTTTCCCCAGTCCCTGCTAATACCTTCAACAAAGATCTCTGGAAGGGGAAGCAGGGCTGAGTGGTCCATCCGAGCCAGGAACCCCACCTGGTCCCAGGGGGTGGAGGGGGCGGTGGGTGCCGCCCCCCATTCAGTCCTGCTGTCAGCTCTCCACCCTCCCTTGGGAATCACCACGTGGGGGGTGTGGAACAATGGGAGTTTGAAGAGGAAGAAAGGACAGGATAGATTTAGGGCCCTGCCCCTAAACCAAGTTTCCCAACCTGGACTCTGTTGTCATTTGGTGGTGGTGGTGGGACTGTCCCTTGAGTTGTAGGATGACGAGCAGAAGTCCTTCATTCCACAATGGCAACCTTAGACATTTGGAGCTGGGTGGAGGGGAGGGCTTTTATGACAAATCCCCAAGTGCCAGTGCGCAGGGATTCAAAGGCCTGCAAGGCCAACTTCACCTCTGCAGAAGCCCGGGCTACCCGAAGTCTGGCAAGGAAGCACACTGGGCAGGCGGTCTGCCTGTTATCCCTGGCAGCCCTGCCCCTTGCTCTGATAGGAAGAGCTCAGGCTTGCCTTCTACGTGATTGGTTCATTTTAATATTGGGGCGGGCAAAGGGGAGGGCTATAGTTAAAAGAGCCACAATTGGATCCCACATTCCAATGAAAGCTAAATAGTATATTCTGAAAATGGACCACCGGATGTTCTGTTTCTCACAGCATCAGTGGAGATTTTCATCCCTGTCAATGATTTAAGGAAAAAAAAATGAACCCTTGGGATAACAAGGCAGGTTCTGAAATTCAACCTCAAGTTCTTCACAAGAGTGACCTTGGGCAAGTCCATGGGCAAGTCTGAGTGCGAGTGTCCTGATGGCTGACTGGTTTCTGCATACGCTGTCCACTCACTTTCTCCCTCTCATGTGTTCACCATCAAAAACCTGGCCATTGCACACCTATGAGGCCCGTGGACCGCTCTCTTCGATGTCACCACCTGCTCCCCACCGGCCCACCCGCCTCCTTCACGGTTCCCAATACAATACACCCAGCAAACTCCTACCTGGGGGCCTTTGCACTTGCTGGCCCTCTGCCTGAAACCCTCTTATGGTTTGTTCTCACCTTCAGTTTTTGTCTCCAATGTCACTTCCTCGGTGAGGTTTCTCTGGGGTACTCTATAAAGGGACCACTCCAACATTCCCCCTACACACACACACACACACACACACACACACAGTCTCTCTCGCCCTCCCCATCTCCCTTCCTTGCTGGACTGATCTCCATGTGACATGTCATGAAGTTTTCCTGCTCTCTTGTTTATGGTCTAACCTGTGGCCCAAGAATGGAGTCTCTTTCCATTCCTCTTTGCTCATGCCTAGAATGTTGCCCGCCCCGGAGGTTGGCACTCAAAAAGCACTTGAACAAATGAATGATCACATGAATGAGAACGATTCTTACCACCCTTATCGGTTAGGGACACGGATGCTTAGAATGCTCCCATCATTTGTCACCGCAAGTAAAAGGCAGCGTCCAAATTTGCTTCCTCTCTGCTTGCCCGGTGAGGGAAAGTCCATCAAGGTGCTGGGCACCCTTTGCCTGGGCAGAGGACAAAGAAGGAGCCAAACCCACAACTAGACCCACGGGGAGAACTGGGATCCCAGCCCAGCTGCCAAGGGCACCTGCGAACTCTCCTGCAGAGGTCCCCCAGGAGCCAATTCAGATATTTAGGATCTCGTTTAAGATGGCTTGATCTGTTTAATAAATTAAGGGTTTATTAGACCCTTATCCAGCTGTGCAATAGGACACCCATGTTCACTGTCATTTCAGATTTGAGCCCAACAAAAGCCCAAACGGAGGGAAAAACATCACCCACAGCGTTGCTTATCCTTATTGTTTCAAACCCAATGGGTCACGCATTCTGCTTTTTAAATAGACTTTCTGAAAAACAACAATATCCGCCTACTCCCCCCACCCCCTCCCTGCCGCCTTCCAAACAAAACTGCCATAAATAGGACTTGGGAAGTAATCACTTGCTGCTGCTGCTGCTGCTGCTGCTGCTGACTCCAACTGGAGCAGTAGAAAGTTCAGGATGCCATCACACAATGGTGGATTCCTGGGCTCTGTGTGTGTGTGTGTGTGTGTGTGTGCACATGTGCACATGTGCATGCCCGCTTTATGGGCTGTGTGCACACGGGCGGGGCTGAGGGTGGTAGCTGACATCTTTTCAGTTGCAGATGGAGGCCCTCCTGCCTTCTGTCCTCAGTGCTCGGGGACTGTTGGATTCTAGTGGGGAGGCAGGAGGCTCCAAGGCCATGACACCCGCAGCTATTGCTGGCAGCATGATAGCAGGCACCCTTGGCCTCCCACGGGAGGTGTCTGATGCACAGGGCCGGCTGTCCTTGGGAATCACTCCTGTGCTCTGCCCTGCAGTCTTGGGGTGCCCGTAGCCTCATGCTTTGCAATAAAGACAGTGAACCCTCCCAGGAACGTGCACGGGGCCAGCCTATTCCCAGCTCTTCATGTGGCATCATGATGTTTGCCCTCCTCAGGACCCTTGGAGACAGATCTTACTTCTGCCCCTTTCTATATTTGGAAAGTGAGAGTCAGAGAGGCCCCTGACCTATTTCTAGGCACAGAGCTAGGAAGTGGCCGTGCTGGGGTTTGCCTCCCCGGGCTCATGTCCAAGGGCGGTATTCCAAGGTTCCTCAATTTTCTTGCTCATGTCTTTGGACCTCTGCTGGTTTCAAAGACCTTTGACCTGAAAGAAAATAATGTCAGCACCCTACAAATTTACATACAATCAACTTGGCAACTCTGATTTCTGGAAATCCTCACATCGATCCTCTGGAAACTGAAACTGGACTCAGGAAAGTTAAAACGAAACTTGCATAGGATTCAAAGCCAGGGAGCAGGTAGAGTCATGATCTGAATCCCAAAATGTCTGGATTAGACTTGAGAATATCTAGATTTATAGCCTTTCCTCTAGTGGCCAACAATTTCACTAACGTATTACCTTCTACCATTTGTAGTAACCTCAGCTGAATTTGGTTTTCTCTCAGTTCTAATTTGTAACCTGGGCCAAATCATGGAGTATCTCTGTGTCTCTGTTTTCTCACCTGTAAAATGGGAATGATAATTGTTATTTGCTTTACAGGATCACGACGAGGACTAGGTGAGCTCCTATATGCTTTAGAATAGTGCCTAGCATGTGAATAATCATCGATGTCCTACTGGTTGTTATCATCATTATTTCCTACTAGAAATAGGACCCAACACAAACTCTTTTGTGGAGTCAGTGCTGTTTCTTTATCGTATCTGCCTCCCCATCTTTATTTACTCAGGACCCAGGTCCCATCTCCATGAACCACTCCCCACTCCCCATTTTCTCTAGGTGTTGCAGGCAGAATTCTCTCCCCTCTCCAAGCCCCTCTGTCCTGTAGCAGCTACCTCAGCACAGAACCCTGTCCTTCTTTGAGCATGCTTTGTTTACAGAGTGTCATTGTCCCCTCCTCAACCAGGCACTGTGCCGTGTTCCTGTGAGCATGCTCTATTTCTTGAGTGATGGTGCTCTCACTTAAGCCAGGCACCCAATTTTTCCCGGCTCAGAGGGCCCAGAAAAGTACTGAGGCTGATTGGTGTTGGAAACTGGGAGGAGCACAGGACTCAGAGTCTGATAGGATCTGGGTGCGAATCCTGGCTTGACCCTCTGCATTATGTAACCTCTCAGGTCTTGCTGTCCTTATGAGAATATAGAGGATACCCTGATTTTTCAGGGTAGTCATTCAAAGTCCTGAAATAGATACTATGTTACAGCCTCTTCAGATCATTAACAGTAGCAACTCAGTTTTGAGCAGGCATTTACCATATGTCATTTCCTGTGCTAAATATTTTACAGATATTATTTTCTCATTTAAATAAGTAGTCAAATGATGCCCAAATCACCTACAATAAAAAGAAGAAAAATAGACAAATTAGACTTCACTAAGATTAAAAACCTTTGTACTTCTAAAGATAACCAAAAAGAAAGTGAAATGATAATTCACAGAGTAGAAGAACATTTTTCTAAATATCCTTGATAAAGGGTTAGTATCTGGAACCCGTACAGACTCTTACAACTCAACAAAATATAAATAACTCAGTTGAAAAAGGATCTAAAATAGACATTTCTTCAAGGAATGGATAAACAATGGACCAGTAAACACATAAAAAAGATGGTGGACATCACTGCTAATGGGGGAAAGAGAAGTTAAAACCACAGTGAGATCCTACTTCATACGCACTTGAGTGGACTCAGGCAGGACAACGTAAGGATGAACTTCACAAACCTGCTAAGTGAAGGAAGCCAATTACATAACACCATGTATCATATAATCCTATTCATATAACTAATCCAGAACAGGAAATCCTACATAGCTGGGAAAAAGATGAGTGGTGGTTTAGAGTTAGGAGGAGAGTTGGGGGCATAGGCAGGTGAGAGCTAAAATGTATGGAGTTTGAGTTTGAGGGGATGAGAACGTGGTAATGGATGAACCTATCTGTGAATATACTAAAAATAATGGAATCATACACTTTAAATAGGAGAACTATAAGGCATGTGAATTGTATCTTTATATAGCTATTTAAAATAATTATTCAGTGCTGATGCTCTAATAAATGAAATTGGAAGGGAAACTGCTGTTGAATATAAGAAATAACTCCCTGGGGGAGAAAATGTTAAAGACAACACCCAAATGGTACGTATTAGTTTCTTACTGCTGCTATAACAAATTACCATATGCTTAGAAGCTTAATATAGCATAAACTACTATAGTTCTGCAGGTTAGAGGTCTGAAATCAGGTTCACTGGGCTGAAATGAAAATATTGGCTGCTTTCCTTCTGAAGGCATCTCCTTGCCTTTACCAGCTCCTAGTGGCCACCTGCATTCTGGGCCCTGCATCATATTTTGCTTCTTTGAATCTCCTTCTCTGGCCCTGGCTCTTCCCCTCCCCTCCTGTAAGGACCCTGAGATGCCCCTGGACCTGCCGGTATTATCCAGGACAATCTCCCATCTCCAGGTCCTTAGTTTCATACATCCACAAAGTCATTTTGCCTCACAAGGTGACAAAACATTTTTATATGTTCTGGGGATCAGGATACAGACACCTTTGATGGAATCATTACTATTCCTTCTCCAGTTGAAAGGTATAATTATTTAAAAGGAAGTGTTCCATTACATGCCCCCTGTGCTATCCTTCACCTGCCAGGACGGGGTGGGGGGTCTTTAGAGGTCCCTTGGTGCTTCTGACATCCTCTATTTTTATCCCTGCAGCTTCCCTTTGAATGAGTGAGTAGGGGTGAGTGTTGGGGGCTCTAAGACAAGAGCGTTTGAGTTTTAGCTGGGCTAGGTATCTGCTGTTTGTCTGCATGAGAATTAATTAACCTCATTGAGCCTAAATTTCTTCATCATCAAAGGAGAACAAGAATATCTGGTGCTCATAAAATTGGTGTGAAGTGTAAGATATAAACCAGGGACATGGGCTGGGGTTGTGGCTCAGTGGTAGAGCGCTCGCCTGGCATGCATGAGGCGCTGGGTTCAGTCCTCAGCACCACATAAATGTAAAATAAAGATATTGTGTCCACCTAAAACTTAAAAATAAATATTAAAAAAATAAAAACAAACTAGGGACATGTGAGTGGTCTATTAGTTAGCATTACATTTATTAAACTTATATTTTCCCCATTCCCATCTTTGTCCCTTGACTTTCTATGGCAGGAATTTGCACCTTCTATTGAAAGCTTTCGTTCAATATAATGACTGAGCTCCTTAAAGATGCAGATGAGGGAACTCTCTCTTTGTATCTCTCAAGATTTTGCAAAGAGCAGGTGGACCGTGATGGACAGAGGCCGTGTGCACTGTGTGTATGCATATTGGCAAGTGAATGGACAGGGAGGAATCCATAAGGAGCTTCAGGAATGAATGGATGAGTGTGTGGATGAATGAATGGGCATTTGAATGGATGCACGAGTAGAAAAATATACAGGAGGAAGGTATATGAATGTATGGATGAGAGGATGTGTGTCCGCGCAGGTGTATGTGTGGGTATGCGTGACTAGGTCAACAGATAAGGTGGCTTTTTAGGTGACTGAGTGAATCAATAAATGGATGGATGGACAGTGGTTGTGTATATGTATTGTGTGTGCATGCATACTATATATTTATGAATGAATGGCTGTGTGGGTGCAGGGCTGCAGGGGTAAATGGCTGAAAGGATAGATTAATGGATGGACGATAGAGACACAGGCATGCATAGGTGATTAAATGGTTTGAGGATAAATGGATGACTGGGTGTTCGCTGGGGCAGTTACAGATCGCAGATTGCGGATTGGAGATTGTGGATTGCAGACTGCAGGTAGTCAGATTGATGTTTCCATTCCACCTACCACAGTGGGTTCTGAGCTCTCCTCTGAACCCACACATGGAAAAAGAATATACTGGAACAAGCTACTCTGTGCCCCACAAAGCAGGCCTGTTGACATGGCCCCATTTAAAATGACCATAAACCACCATCTCTGCAGGAGGGTCATTGTGATCCTCTCTAAATGCCCTCTCAATGTCATCTCCCAGGAGCTGTTTCAAAACTTTCCCTAATTTCCTCAGCACAAAATGATAAGGCATAGTCACCTGTGTGGTTTCCACCCCCATTGTGTTTAATTCCTGCTTCATTCCAGGTGCTGCGTGAAATGTTTCTAATGGGTCCAACCTGTTGAATCCTCCCTGGGGTCTTACCAGCTAGATAGTGTCCTTCTCCCTATTTATAGGGATGAGGATATGAACACAGAGGGGTTCAGTGACTTGCTCAAGGACACACAGCTAATAGGTGGCAGAGTTCCAGGCTGTCTCTCCAGTGGTAGGGACTTTTGTAAATACTTTGTGGAATTTTAAAGTCATAAACATTGAGGGCTAGATGGGACTGTCAGGGGGCATCAAGCTGAAATATTATAAGCTAAGAAAAAAATGGCAAGGTAATGCAATTCACTCAAGTTTAGTAGGGGATCTCTGGGCGGAGCTTTAGAATAACAACAACTCTTGTGTATTTTAAAATATTATTATTTATTAATTATTAGATCTTATGCACACTATTTTTGTGCAGATCCACTTGCAGAGTCATTAAAATAATAACTAATGATAGCCACAGGTTAAGCAGGCTGGAAGAAGGGTTTGAACCACTCCCCCAAACACACACATAACACAACACACACACAAGAGCCCCTCCCTTCCTTGGGTGTGTGGGCGTGTGCTTTGTTTTTTCCCTAGGACTCAGAGGGGTGGGGCCTGGGAAT
The DNA here is from genome assembly GCF_001458135.2 of Marmota marmota marmota. Classification (NCBI taxonomy): domain Eukaryota; kingdom Metazoa; phylum Chordata; class Mammalia; order Rodentia; family Sciuridae; genus Marmota; species Marmota marmota. Next base: position 6,531,036 of record NW_026000138.1, read on the forward strand.
CTACACTATACTGCAGCCAAACATCTTTGGCACCAAGGTATGGTTTCTTGGGATTGGGTGGTGGGGCAAAGGACAGAGAGAGTGTGGGGGAAAAGGATCTTGGAGCAGATGAATGGGGGGTCGTGCAAAGAAATGACGAGGGTGATCCTACCTGGGAAAACCTGGGTGAATTGTTTCCCAGTTTTCAAACCAGGAGCGGGAAGGCCCCCAGGGCTCTGCTCGTTTGCAAGCCAGGGCTAGTAGAGGTGGTGCAGGGTGAACCAGGGTGGAAAAGGAAATGCCAAAGACCCTCTGGATGTCAGTGGTTCTAAGAATGAATTTAGGACCTGGAAACTGACCACGGTTCATCTTAGTGACCTTCCAGAGCAGGGTTTCTTCTGTGGGAGAGGTTTTTGAGAGGGACAAGGAGAGGATATTGTATACCTTAGACCACACAGTGAAAAATGCAGTCCGTCTTCTGTTCCCACTCATGCCTTTTAATGTCTTCAAGTAGCAGCTTTGACGTTGATGCTGTTACTTCTTTATGCTCCTACCCTCGCCTGCCCCCAACCCCTGCCCTCTTTCAATCACAAAGACAGTAACCTTTAGGGACTGGGACCTTGTCAGAGTTACTCAACTAGAATGTAGCAGCCATGTTTTATATTCTTAGATTTGTTCTTATTGTCACTTAAAGAACCTGTGTCTCCAATTACTGTAGCCACAGATAGTTACTGTTGCCCTTTGGGGGGAAAAATGTATTCAACAACACATAGTGGGTATGTGGTTGTTGCAGAAATCACCAATGTAATACAAGAATGACTGATGTCTGGGAAACTGTCAGTCTTGATGAGAAGCAGGGGGATAAAGGACAGGGTCCGCAAGGAGAGTAGGGTAGGTACCTTTTTCTGACTCACATGAAAGTGTTATAAGGTTTAATAGCCTGTTTTCCATTACTATGACAAAAATACCTGGAGAGTCCAACTTATAAAGAGAAAAGGTTTCTTTTGGCTCACAGTTTTAGAGATTTCAGTCCATTAATTGTTGGCCCAACTGCTCTGGGTCTGTTAGAGCACATCACGGTGGGAGCACATGATGGAGTAGATCCACTTATATGGCCAGAGAGCAAAATAGAGAAAGAGGAAGGAGCTGGGGACCCACTAATCCTTCAAGGACTCATCCCATCACCTCCTTCCCTCCTTCCTCTTCCCTCGTGGGAGAACCAAGCCTTTACCCCATGGACATTTAGAGGCCACTTAGGGTCCATACTGTAGCACTCATTAGTGATGGGTTTGGAAGTCAGCAACAGTAGGGAGCAACCGGGTGGCAGAGGCAGGAAAAACTTGCTGTGTAACAAGTAGCTCCAATACCCCACCTGATGGAAAGTCATCCGTTTCACTCCACAGGCGAAGCAGGTGGTCCTCACTGGTGGGATGACTTTTATGCGGTCATTTACAGGCTCAAGGTCTTTCCATTTTGTGACTCTGCTGTCCTGTAGGGCCCCAGTTTCTCCACTTCACTGATGGAGGATCCCAGGGGCAGCTTTTATGGGAAAGGTCCGGATGTGAAGTTGACCACTTCTGCCCCATCCCAGTGGCCAGAACTAGGTCTCAAGTGAACCCAGCTGCAGGGGAACTGGGGAGCATCCTCAGCTGTCTACCTGAGGGCAGCAGGAGGGGTCGAGGAGGTAGCTGGTCTGTCTCCCAGCCGGATGGTTCCTTACTTGTCCATCCAGTACTCTTTGAGCACTTGCCATGCGCCAAACATGTTTGCATCCCACTTCTTCTAAACAGAGTGACGATGTTACTCTTTCCATATGTTTTTGGAGATAATTCATGAGATAATGGCTGAAAAGTGAATCGCGCTCACTGTAGTGGACTCAAGTGTTTTTATCAGAAATAATTACCCATCGCAAGCAGGTCCTTGAAGACAAGGACCATATCTTAGACATTATTCTCAAATACCTAGGAGTAAGCCATGCACACATTTTTTTTTAAAGAATGTAGAAAAGAATTTTCTAGAAACAATGACTATGTCATACCTGCACTGGACTAGCAAGTTGAGATGCCCAATGACAGTGAAGCTTCTCACCTCATCCTGTCTCTGTAACCTGGAACAGACCAGAAGGGAGCCTCGAGGCTGGAGAGAAGGATGCCCTAGTCTCTCCACCTCTCCTGTTGCCATGGGGACATGCCATGTGGCCGCTGTAGGTCCGGAGAGGGTGGGAACCCCAGGAAGTCCTTGGGTTATTCTGTTGGGGAGCCTGCTGTCCCTTCTTTTACCTGAACACAGGTGTCCTATGACCCCAGGCACAGATGGGTGTGACCTTGGGCTAGCCTCTGCTACAGGGAGAGTCCTGGAAGGGGCTGATGGCTGAAGGTCACCTGCTGACAGGGCTCTCAGCCACTGGAGCAAACTTTTCCTTACAAGGGGACCTGGAGAACGTGTTTCTGGGTCCATCTCAGGGGCTCACCAAGCCCCACGTGCTAGTTCTGAAGAACTCCCATCTTTTCTCACCAGACGGCTCTTTCTGTCCCTGATCCCGCCCCACTAACTTACTCTCACGCTCAGGTGCCACATAATGCTTGGACCTTTGCATTTCTTTACCTGAAAAGATCTTTCCACCTGCTTTTATCGGACGGATGTCTACCTGTGTTTCCAATCTCAGTTCAAATGTCCCTTCCTCCTGGAAGCCCTCTCTGAATCCCAGGTCTCTTGGGGACTTCCTGTTGTGCCCCTGCAGTGTCCCCAGACTTCCCTTTCAGCATTTGCAATGGCAAATTGATTCGTGAGGACCTTGCTTGGGCGCTCTTTTTCTTATTGAACTGCAAGTTGCATGAGCACAGGGTCTCCCTGGGCTTGGGCTCCTCATCAGGAGCCCCTGGCCCATAGGGGTCACTCAACAATAGCCCCCTACCTTCTCTCTTCCCACTGGGTTGTGGAAGACCCTCTTTCTTTAACACATTTCTTATTTTGACACCAAAAGAAAAATGCATTCACAGGTCCTTGTGTGTAGGACTTTCCATCATAAGGACATGGAACTGGGGGACAGGTTTCATCGTTTGCCCTTTTAACTACAAATTGCAATAGATTTTTTACAGTGGCTCAGGAAAAAGGCAGACCTAACCTCAGATCCTCATTCTTGCTAGCTGTGTGACCTTGGGTAAGCTACTTCACTTCTCGGAGTCTCATTATTTTTCATCTGGAAATTGTCTCCACCTCTTAGATAAAAGGAGACATCATACAGAGCTCAGCATAGCACCAGGGGCCCAGGGTGGGTGCTGGGTGAATCCCACTTGCCCCTCTCTTCTCAGAGGTAGGTAGATCCCTGTGCTGACTGCCAACTCTCAAAGACAGCATCAGGTGACAATCTGGAGATAAACACGCTGGCTTAATCTTCTGGCCGTCCTTGCTGCCCGTCTCTCTGGGGCCAAGCTTGTTTGCCGTGGGAGATGCTCTGAGGTTTGTCTAACTGACGGCCCATGGGGGCTGGGCCAAGGGATCAGGAGGCCAAGGGGCACCTGGTCAAAGGGGTTTGACAGACAGGCTGGGGCAGAAGCCTGGTGAAGCATTGATCCAAAGTGGAGTGACTTGTTAATCTCTGTGACTTTTTTGGAAAAATGGTGACCATGCTGCCTATGGAGGCTTGCAGGGCCTCCTCGTCTGTTGGTGATGGCTGTGGCATTTAAACACTCGGGACAAGGGAAGCGGGTTTATGAAGGTGGCCGACTTAAGCTGTGGTTTTCCAGGGCCAAAGGGCTCCTGGCATGTCACACCCTCTGATCTAGACACTGGGAGGCAAGGGCGGATCCCATCTGGCCCCAAGGACCCCGGCACCTCTTCTCTGTGTTCATCACTTTCATAGTGACATCGGCTGGAAACCCGGGGTGCACGAGGCACCAAGATCCATCCAGAATGAGCTGCAGGGGTGTCCACTTACCACACTGCGGTAAGTGCCCCCCGTAAGCGGGGTGCAGACCCAACTGTGCTGTTCAGTGCATCCAAGGAGCCTCATGGCGGGATTCTTCAATAACCAACTAACTACTTTGCTAAGCCTTCATCTTTGTGATTTGTTAATGTATAAAATTGGGTGTTTGGCAGCCGTTCACCCACCCTTTACTCCTTCACTTGTTCATGTCTGCATGCTTTTTTTTTTTCCCTTTGGTACCAGGGATTGAACTCAGAGGTGCTTAAACCACTGAGCCACATCCCCAGCCCCTTTTTAAATTCTATTTTATTTAGAGACAGGGTCTCACTGAATTGCTCAGGGCCTCACTTTTGCCGAGACTGGCTTTGAACTCGCGATCCTCCTGCCTCAGCCTCCCCAGTCGCTGGGATGACAGGCGTGCGCCACCCCTGGCTTGTCTGTCCCCCTTTATCTATTCTTTCTTTCTTTTTTTTTCCAACACTGGTATTGAACCCAGGGCCTAGCCTATGCTAGCTGGGCACAAGACCTCTGAGCCACACCACCTCCATTCTTTCAAATTTTTGTGTAACTTTCATCTGTCTATCCACCTTCAGCCCCTACATTCACGAATCCTGCATCCATCCTTCCACCCGGCTGCGCACGAGTTCATTCATCCACCCGACACCTGTCCATTCACTTTCTCCCCTCTGCTATATTGTCAGTCAATCACTCCTTCCACAGGCCTTTACGAAGCACGGCCTCTGTCCCTTGTCCTGTTCTCAGTGCTAGAAAGGTAAGATTCGACCTCACGGCAGAAATCAACAGAACTGGATAAGTGCCACTTACCAAGAGGGACGTTAGGGCTTAAGGTGGCACATAGCTTTATACCAAGCGAATGTCAGCGATGTCCCCAGCTCTGTGTGGCTTTGGGAAATTGCTTGATTTGAAGGCAGAAGGAGGAATCGGAGGGACGACACCAGCTTAGCCCTAACCTATTCAAAATCCTTAGCTCCTTCCGTGACCTCTGTTCTCGACCCCTTTCTTCCAGAAATCAGCTTGGAAACAACCCAATCGTCCACCTTGAGAGAACTTTAATACACACTGGTGCCTCCAAACAATAGGGAGCTTGGCAAATTTTGAAATTCAAGAGGCAGAACTCTAAGGGCTGATAAGGAAGAGGGTTCAAGATCCTTTTTTTTTGAGACAGGGTCTCCCAGGGTTGCCTGGGCTGGTCTTGAACTCTGGGCTCAAGCCACCGTCCTGTGTAGTTGGGACCACAGGCCTGTGCCACTGTGTCCAAACAGCTGGTTTTAAATACAGAAAATTAAGCCACAGAAGGGCAGACCTAGGATGATCCCTCCGAAGGTTATGTGAGATGACAGGTGTGGTCAGGACCCCCACAACCTCCCTTAGGGTCTGCTCCTACCCAGCATAGTATGCTGCCCTCCCAACCCCTCCCCGCAATCCAGGGCCGGGTCTGGCACACAGAAGGCACACAGTACATGTTTGTTGAATGAATCCATGTTTGTAGGACGTAGCTGCACACGGCCATTGTTTTCTTTGGAGTACACAAGGTTTCATTGAGGACTTGTGGCTTTCTCTTTGTTAGAGAAAACACATGGATGTTTTACTGTAACATTTTTTTTTTTTTAATTTCCAAACAAAATTAAAAAAAAAAAATTCCTCAGTCCCCACCCCTACCCCCACCCTCCAGGAAGGGATCCCATAGGGCGGGTGACAGGTCTCTTGTTGATCTCAACTGTTTTTCATGTCCAGCGAAGGCAGGGGGCCTTCTGGGTGTCAGTCTCCTCCTGTCCCGCAGGGGAAATGCCAAACCTGTCCGAGGACAGACAGCGGCATGTGTGTGTGTGTGTGTGTGTGTGTGTGTGTGTGTTCCTGCCCTGGACCCTCTTTCTGGGCGTTAGGGAGCTGGTGACAGTCCGTCTGCCTGACCTCTTGTGCAATTCCAAGGACAGAAGAAGGAAGAAAACAAACAGAAGAGTTGGCTGAATCTGTTTGTTCTGAGGAGACTCAAAGAGTGTTTGACAGTCGGTCAACGCCAGCTTGGCTTACTTTAATCTGTAACATGGTGGGGGGGGCAGGGTCAGAGGGAGGAGAGGTGACACAGGGAGGGACAGATGGGGGGGAGGGAGCTCCCTCCAGGAGTGCAGGACGGAACCAGGAAGGAGCTTGTGAGCTCTTAGGTGACAGGGACGTGTCCCTGCCATTTCCTTACTTATTTATTCTCTCATTCTTCCCTCGGTCCCCGCCTCCCTTCCTCCCCCACCTCCTTCCTTCTCTCCCTTTAGCCACTCACTGGGTACACCACATGCCAAGCCCTCAGGGACATGGTGGAAATCAATCCATGGGGACCCCCCCAGTCTCACGACGCTCCCTTTCAAATGCTGGGAACGTAGCAAGCCATTACAAACACGAAGAGAAGAGATGGCCTTGGTGGAGGACGAGGAGTCCTGACCGGCACTGGGCGGAGAGAAGGAAAAGCCACGCAGTTATGCAGGAAGAACGTTCTAGACAGGGTGAGGAGGGGAACCCAAAGGGCCAGAGGAGAGAGATGGCTGCAGGGTTTGAGGAACAGCAAGTTGACCTCTGAGGCCGGAGCAGAGAGAGCCGGGGAGGTGCGAGGGGACAAGGTCCAGGAGGCGAGCAGGAGGGATGTGCGGGGACTTGAGGGTCACTCAGGCTGCGGATTCACTGTGACATGGTCAGTGCGTAGGAGGGACGTTCCAGGTGCTGTATGAGGATCAGAGTGTGGCAGGGCAAAACAGAAGCAGAGCGCACCTGAAAGTCGGGCGACTGTCCAGGCGGGGCCTGGGGGCCCTGGTGGAGGGGATAAGATAGGATTTGGGTAAACCTCCAAGGCAGGATCACCAGGATTTGGTGAGGATTCAGGTGTGTGCTGAGAGGGAGAGAGGACTCAAAGTGAAGCCCAGGATGCACCTAGATAGCCAGGTCCGTGGCTTCTCTGTTTCTTGCAACAACGAACACTGAATTCTGGCTCCGTGTCCCACGTGTCATTGATATGTGCTCAATTAATGCTTGCTGACTGAGCGAATGAATGAGGGAACGGGAGGTTTGGTGGGGTGGTCTTGGAGTCTCTGATGCATTCAACTGACTTTCACTAACTGCCTGCCCTCCCTAGGGTCCTGAGCTCAGAGCTCTGAAATAGGTGACCCCCTCCAGCAGACACCCGGAGCCTTCTAGCACATCCGAGGACCTGCCTTAGGACCCCATAGGAAGGTGTCAGAACACAGGCATGGCCCAGCCCTACGTGTTTCCACGTTAAAGGTCCAAGAAGCCAGGTAGTTGCCAGTCGTGACAATATCAAAAAGAAAACATAATTGATCAACAAATATATGAAAAAGCGTTCAACATCTCTAGCAATTAGAGAAATGCAAATCCAAACTACTCTAAGATTTCATCTCACTCCTGTCAGAATGGCAGTCATCAAGAATACAGGCAGTAATAAGTGTTGGCGAGGATGTGGGGAAAAGGTACACTCTTACGTGCTGGTGAGAATGCAAACTGGTGCAATCACTATGGAAAGCAGTATGGAGATTCCTCGGAAAATTGGGAATGAACCACCATTTGACCCAGCTGTCCCACTCCTTGGTTTATACCAAAGGACTTAAAATCAGCATTCTACAGGGACACAGCCACATCAAGGTTTACAGCAGCTCAATTCACAATAGCTAGACTATGGAACCAACCTAGATGCCCTTCAACAGATGAATGGATAAAGAAAATGTGATATTTATATACAATAGAATATTACTCAGCCATAAAGAAGAATGTAATCATGGCATTTTCTGGTAAATGGATGGAGCTGGAGACTATCATACAAAGTGAAATAGGCCAATCCCCAAACCAAAGGCTGATATACGAATATCTCTCTGATATGCGAATACTAACACCCAACAAAGTGGGAGGGAAGAATAGAAATTTACTGGATTGCACAAAGGGGAGTGAAGGAAATGGAGGGGGGATGGAAATAGGAAAGACAGTGGAATGAATTGGACATAACTTTCCTATGTTCATGTACAAATACAGGACCCGTGGAACTCCACATCATGTACAGCCACAAGAGTGGGATCCTGATTAGAATAAGTTATACTCCATGTATGTGTAATATATCAAAATACACTCTACTGTCAAGTAGATCTAAAAAGAACAAATTAAAAAAGTGAAAAATGTATAAATAAAGACTGGGGATATAGCTCAGTGTTAAATGCCTCTGAGTTCAATCCCCAGGACCAAACGAAAACAAACGAAAGTCTCCATGTTCTCCTGTGAGCATCTCAAGGCAGAGTCCCTGGGGTTTGGGCTTTGCTTATTGCTATACTTTCTCTTGATGGGTTTTTTTTTTGGGGGGGGGCACTGAGCCACATTCCCCAGCCCTATTCTGTATATTACTTAGAGTCAGGGTCTCACTGAGTTGTTTAGTGCCTCACTTTTGTAGAGGCTGGCTTTGAACCCACGATCCTCTTGCCTCAGCCTCCCGAGCCGCTGGAAATACAGGTGTGCGTGCGCTGCCGTGCCCGTCTTGATCTTCTTTTGAGTGACCTAGGACACTGATGTGGGTCATTGTTCCAAAACCATTTGGAGGAAATTCATGCAGAACCAACAGCACTCAGGTGTAAGCAGGTTCCTTCTGGTGTCTTTGACAGCTCAGCGGGCAGCTAGAGAAAGGGCTTTAACTCGGTAAAGTGGCTCTTTCTCCCTTTCTGGGCATTTCCATTTCCTGTTCCTGTGGACTGGATGCATCTTGCCTGGGCAGCGAGATTCTATTTTTACTTAGGAAAAACTGACCTCAGCTCTGTGCACTTTTTTCCCACAGTGCTACTGGGCGAGCTGAGGTCAGATGAATAATTTTGCAGGACTCTGGGCACAGGTGGCCCCGGCTCCCCTCTCCTGTATGCCAGGCCCTACGTGCTCTCGTGAAGCTTACAGGATCCGGGGACAGAGGGATCATCGCTCCACATTTACCAGACGAGGAAACTGAGGTTGAGGCAATGTCAGCCACGTGTCCACGGTGCTTCTCAGGTTAGATTTTTCTAGAATGTTGAGTACCCTCTATTACTCTCTGCTTGAACGACTTTACTCATTCATTCAACAAATATTGAATATCAAGTTTTTCTGGAACATAAAAGGAAAGGGGTTTATCCTGTTCAAAGCGGCATCCTAAATGATTGACATACAGGTGCTCACTTAACCCTCCCGGCAGCCACGGGAGGTTAGGATTGCTGCGACATGAATGTACGATTTGGTTATGTGATTTGGATCCACAGTCTAGCTCTGCAGTCTGTACTCTGAACCCCTGCATTTCACCACCCCTCAGTCTCTCAGGATCAGTCACCAAGTGGGGAATGTATAACCCCAGATTAGGGGTGACGTTGAGAACTACTGCAACACGTCTACCAAATATGACACCCAGTGACCATTAACTGTGAATATGTAAAGGTCTAAGGCATTTGGAGAGTTCCTCCAGATCAGAGACCATACCTCCATGTGTGGACACCCACATTTAACCCCAGTATTGGAAGGATTCCACCTTCCTCTCTAGCCATGTTAGATGAGCATGCTTCAAAGACAGGGTGGCATGATGCTCAATTCTGTGTCCTCCTGCTCCGTGAACACTGAACGGATAAGTTGTATGGTGGCTTCTCTCTATCTGCCCACCCCAATATGCACCTATCATATCAAAATGCATCTCTTTATAGCTCATAATTTTTGAGTGCTTACTAAGTAAGTACTGGGTGCTGTGCTAAGTACATTATCCTAGAGTCTTCCTAACTGCTATGGTTGGAATGATGGTGTCTTTTCGAAAATTCATGTTGAACCTTCATCCACGATGCAACATGGTTAAGAGGTGTGACCTTGGGAGAGGTGATTCACAGAGGATCTGCCCACCTGAATTGGGAGTAGCCTCCTTATAAAAGGACCCACAGTGACAGGGAGCTTTCTTTTGCCCTTCTGACCCTTCTGCCATGAGAGGGCACAGCTTGGTCCACTCTGAAGAATGCAGAGACAGGGTGCCATTTTGGAAATGGAGACTGGGCCCTCACCAGACACCGTACCTGCCAGCTCTATTGTTGGTCTTGGACTTCCCAGCCTCCAGAACTGTAAGATATAAATTTCTATGGTTCACAGATTACCCGGTCTATGGTCTATTTTGTTGTGGCAGCACAGACAAAGATGATAACGCTGGATGCTTGTGTTTGTATCAGTCCATTTTAGAGATGGGAAAACAGAGGAGCAGAGAACATCAATGACATGCATTTAAGAGGCGGGTCCAGGAGGCCTGTGGTGTTCCTGGCTGTGCCATGCCATTCCATGCCCCGTGTCTTTGCTAAAGCTGCTTATCCCGCTTGGAGCTCCAGTCCCCCACCAGTCTCTCCACTGGGCACACACCTCCCCATTCCCCCCAGGCTCAGCTGAAAGTTCTTTAAGTTTCTCCCAAGGACAACTGGCAAGTTCTTCTTTAGTGTCCCTCTACTTTCACCATATGGACTTTCCCATTATCCCCCTTCTCATTTTAACCATTAAATAATTCAAACACACAGAAAAATAGAGAAAAAAAATATTCCAAACACCCATGAACGTACATTTACCCATGAACATAAACACCCATGAATGTTAATGTTATTTTCTTATATTTCCTTTATTTTTTAACAAAAGGAAACTTTGCATAATACTTTTTCCAAGGAGACTTTTTTCTCTTGGGTGAAGATGACTTACAAAGTCAAAAGAAAAGTGAATTAAAAGTACTTGGAGGGAAATGTTTGCCATATTACATTGATAATTATGAAAATGAAACCATGTAACCTCGCTATATGCATCTCCTACAAATTCCTGGGAAGGACCCATTTTAAATAGTATAGATGAGAAAGCAGTTTTGCTTTAAAAGTTTGCTTCCTTTGATCCAGAAATATTTGAGTTAGGAATTTTTCTTAATAAATAATCATGGATGACCTCGACAATTTACTATAAGGAAGTTCACTGCAGTTCTTTTTTAAATAAAGGGGATGAACCCAGGGATGCTCTACTACTGAGCTACGCCCCCAGTCCTTTTTATTTTTTATTTTGAGACGAGGTCTTGATAATTTGCTGAGGCTGGCCTTAAATTTCCCATCCTCCTGCCTCAGCCTCCCGAGTGGCTGAAATTACAGGTGTACCTCACTGGCCAAGCCATTTAGAACATTTTTAACAAACAGAAATGAGAAGGGGGATTGGTGGCCTGTGGACACTGGGACCACCAAGAGCTATTCATGTGGAGACTTGAAATGGATCTCTGTATTCTCACCTCTAGGATATAAGATCCTGGGAGGCCCTGCACACCAAGGATATTAGACTGAGGCATCAGGATAAAAATCGACAGTGTTTAAGCTGTGCTAGAGACTCTGCGTTCCTTGAGTCTTCGTTCACTCATTGTAAAATGGCCAATTAGAGCGTAACATCCAGGGTGGCTGTCAGGAGTGAGGGAGAAGAACCTGTGGCCCCAGTGCTGGTGGCAGGGTCCCCTCAGGAGAGCGTGCACACGTGTGCTCTCTTTGGAAGCATAATAATCAGTTACAATACAATATATTGCAAAAAATTTGCTTTCAAGTGTACCGACACATCTGGGCTTGTTACAGCTACCTCTGTAACTCTTTCTTTTAGGTTGCATCAATTTCTGAAAATCTGGCTCCCTAGGAAAGGTATTAAAATGCTGTTATGGATGGTTTCAAGAGTTATGGGAAATCACCTCAGACTCATGTGATCAATTCCTTCAACACAAGATAGGAGCAGATTCCAACTGGCTTGTTAGGAGGTGGAAGGAAAAAGCCACCAGTCTGAAATACTGTCACCATCCCCACCACCACATGTATCATTAGGGACAATCAACATTGTCCCCATCACCATCGACACCAGCGGTAACACCACTACCACCAATCCATACGCCTTCACTACCATTACCACCAGTAGTAACACCACCACCACCACCACAGAAGTAACACCACGGTAGTAATCTCACCACCACATTCATCACCACCACCACCACCATCACCATCACCACTACCATCACCACCACCACCATCATAACCACCATCACCATCACCACTACCACCACCACCACCACCACCATCACCACCACCACCACCACCACCACCACCACCACCATCACCACCACCACCACCACCACCACCATCACCACCACCACCACCACCACCACCATCACCACCACCACCACCACCATCACCACCACCATCACCATCACCACCACCACCATCACCATCACCACCACCACCACCATCACTACCACCACCACCATAACCACCATCACCATCACCACCACCACCACCACCATCACCATCACCACTACCACCACCACCACCACCACCATCACCATCACCACCACCATCACCATCACCACCATCACCATCATCACCACCACCACCATAACCACCGTCACCACCACCACCACCACCACCATCACCACCACCAGCAGTAACACTACTACCACCAATCCATATGCTTTCACTACCATTACCACCACTAGTAACATCACCACCATCACTACCACCACCACCACCAGCAGTAACCCCATCCCCAACACTGCCACTATCCTGCAGGCATTGGCACCACCATCAGAAACATGTTGGCAATTACAACAAGTGGAAACCAGACAGCCTCATTTTTCTGTCTCTGAAGATAACTCCTCTTTTTGAGACAGGGTCCCGCTGGCCTTGAACTTGGATCCTTGCATCTCAGCCTCCCCAGCAGCTGGGACTCCAGGCCCGCACCACTTCAATGGGCCCTGAAAGTACCTCTTAACCTACACAGGCACTGAGCTCGGTGGGCGGGAACGAGGAGGGGTGGTAAGGCGTCTCCACTCCTAGGCTCTCCATTCCCAGGGGTCTCACTGTCAGGTACATGAAGCTGAAATAGGAGCCCTGTAATAGGTAGTGACACAGCACTGGGAGTGCCCTGTTTGGGGTGAGGATGGGTGAATGTGGTCTAGTGTGAAAGAGAATTTGAGAAGGACCCCATAGATGGGTCAAATTTCTCCTTGACCGGGAACCACAGGTGGGATGCCTCTCATCTGTCTTCTGCCCTGGTGGACTCCTCGTCCACCACAGCAGACCTGGCCGCTGAGCCTCAAGAGGCCCCAGGGTCAATACAGGGCTCCTGTCTGCCCGGCTGGCTACAGTGAACTGGAGAGGACTTTTGCCTTAAAGGACAGGGTGACATTAGGGTGGGCCCCCGTCTTCTGCAGCTGTGTGTCCCCTGGGCTGGACCACGGGCATGGCTCTGAGATGGATTTAAGTCTCGTCGAATGAGTCGGTTAGTCAATGGGGAGAGGAGAATATTCTATGTGGAAAGAAGGGCGAGGACACGGGCTTGGACACAGGAAGTCACTGTGCACCTGGGGAGCTTCAGGTGTGTGGTAAGAAAGAACCAACGAGGAGAAAAGACACCCTTCCTTGGATGTGACCTCTGAAAACTTGGGGGAAGGAAAATGACTTATTGTGAATTGATCAATTAACCTGCTTAGAGAGAAACTGACCATGCGGCAACATGCAGTAATAATAGTCTAAAAGTGACCAGTGACCATAATAATTAATTTTTTGGATTCCTTACTATGTTCAGTTCTGATTTTTTTTAATTCTCACTGTAGAGACAGGCGCCATTATTATTTGCATTTTACAGGCAGGCAAACTGAGGCACCAAGAAGATTGTCACCCAGAACTGAAGGATGGTTTCTGGAAGTGGATATCCGACAGGTTAAATCCCTTCCTGAACGGAATTGGAAAAATATGGCTCCCTTATCCCACAATATTTTAGCTAGATTTTCTTTTTTTCCAGTTAGAACCAAAGGATTCGTTCCCTTCCTCCTGCAGCAGTGGGGGGCAAAGGACTTCATCTTTTATGAGCCTGAGGGCAGCTGTTCGACCCCCACCCAGCTGTCTTTTTCTGAAATAGGATAGGGGAAGAATTCAGAATTGCCCCATACCAAGGAAAAGGCCTCGCATTGGAGAGCTGGGTTTGAACCCCGCTCATCCATCAGGCTCTGTCGGGGTAACCTGGCAACCAGACTCAGACGGGGCCTCTGCTCCTCCTCCTCTCCACACTTGCCTCCTGGGCTGGGGACTGGGGCCTCGTCTGCCCCTGTTGCAAGGTTTGTGGAGCATGTTCCCTTAGGAAGCCAGTGACAAATTTGTTCTGTGTGGCAAGTGGCACAGTCATAGGGATGCTGTGATTTCCATTAATATTTGACTCCTGAACTCCACAGTTCGGCCCTTGATTAAGAGACCCAGGGTACACACTTCCTGATCCCTGGACTTGTCTGTCTTCCACTCCAGCTGCCTCTGGGTGTCTGGTTCCATGCAGGGTCGGAGCAGATTGCACACAGGTGTGAAAATATGGGATACGTCCAAGAACCAACCCACCTCCTGCGGCGTGCAGCCTGGAGACGCAGATGCCTACTTGAGGCACCTTTGATGGACAGGGGTGTGAGCCTGGGAAGAGTGCCTGCTGCCCCTCAGGGTGGTCTGCTCGGGGACAGGCTTCCTACACTGGCTCTCCTTCCTTCCCCATGCTTGGCTCATCTTTCACTTGCCACCAAAGAAGGACACAGAAATCTTTGTCTCACTCTAGTTCTGGGGAAGCCAAGCTTACAGAGTACTGAAACTAGTATTTGAAACTTTGATTATTTTCCCCAACGTCCAGGTTTGTATTCTTCACTAAACAGCTTAAAATGGTTCCTAGCACATAACAGGTGCTCAATGAATGCTTAATGAATTAATGCACAAATGAATTAATGATGTATTTAAAAGGGAAATCTATCTATCAATCATCTATTTATCTATCTACCTATTTATCATACATGAGCTATTGGATTTATGGCCCAAGGTAGAAAAGTAAGCAGGTTACACTTTGAAACTGAGTGGTAAGGTCCAAACACCAGCACTGTCACATATGAAGTGTGTGATCTCCTGCAAGTTACTTGACCTCCGCTCCTCAATTCCTTGTCAGTAAAGTAGATAAAACAGTGTGTGAAACACAGGTGGACCCAGAGTTGTCCTTTATGTAAATACGTGACACATAGTAATAAATCTATCAATAAAATTATTCTTTGCAATAGTAGAACTTCAGATAGTACATGAGAAAGAATGCATTGCAAATCTCAGTATAGGACTCAAAAGATGCACTTTGCTAAATGGACTTTTTAATTTCATTTTTATAGGGATAATAATCCTTTATGCACACACAACTCACATGATAATACTGAGAACACTTTACAAAGCATGGATGGTCATAGAAATGGAAAAAGACTTCTTTTCCTCTGCAGTACCCAAGGTGCCTGGGACCAAATGGAAGGCAGAGCCCATGGCTGTAACACACACCCCCTACCACCACACACACACACACACACACACACACACACACACACACACACAGAACCTGTCCTCTGGGAAGATGGAAATTCATCCATTGTTTGCAAGTCATTCTGGAAAAATGATCTCCCTCCCTCCTGGGGGACCACAGTAGGATCACCTGCTGAGATGTAAATTCCCGGGACAGGAGGAGGAAATCTGGTTCCTGGAGGCCCCAAAGGTGAAGCTGGCAGGATATTTTACATGTGGCTTGAGCCCAAGATCGCCCCATGAGAACGGATTTTTTTAAAGGCCATGCTTCTTTTACCCTTCAACTTTGCTCCGTGGACCTTTGGTCAGAAGCTGGTGTTGTGTGCAGCCAAAGAATTCCTGGCATTGGAAGCGATGTCATTGGATGGAAGCTTATGACGGATTTCCTTTCACCTGGGCGCTGAGAAGAGGTGGCAAGTTCCTCCTCGGGCAGCGTGTTCCTGTCTTAGTATACACAAGGCGCCTCTCTCATCTCACTATAGGATGATTCATGTATCACATTATAATGTATGCACTGTATTATAATGTTTGGATGGCACTGTGTGCATTGTTTATTGTATTACAGTATCACACGCATGTATATATTGTAGAGCATGTATTATATGTATTTGTATATGTTGTATTTTATGTATCATATTTACATCCTTCACCCCAACCCTCCCCCCACTCTGACCTCTCCCCCTAACTAAAGGCACCTAAAGGCATTTACTCCATGGGTCTGAAATATGCCCTTAAGCATTTTTCCTTATAAAATATACAGTACATGTGCTTAATAAATCTCACTTTGTTACTTAACCTTTTTTTTTCGGGGTGGGGTACTGGGGATTGAAGCCAGGTTTGCTTTACCACTGAGCTACATCCCTAGAATTTTTTATTATTATTATTATTTGTAATTTGAGGCAGGATCTCACAAAGTTATTGAGGGTCTTGCAAATGGCTGAGGCTGGCCTTGAACTTGCGATCCTCCTGGCTTGGGGACCCCCTCCCTGTCAGTTGCTGGGATTATAGGCATTAGCCATGCACACATCCAAATTGTTGCTTAATATGTTTTACTCAGCACCATGCTTTTAAGATTTCTCCTTGTGGCTGTGTGAATATATTAAAATGTATGTTTGTATTGTGCACGTGTATTTATTTGTTTGCAGTCAATGCACTGGTTCTGCAGTACACACTCTCCGGAGTGTCAGTGTCATTCCCATGAGGGTGGAGATACCCAGGCGGATCCCAACTCCCCCCACCACAATCAGCACAGTGAGAGGTGTGTGTAGGTTTGTTTTGGAGGTAGATTGTTGAATCCTAAGGTACATCTTCCTTAAATCAGAATAGATTTTATTCAAGTCATACTGAAATCAAGATGCCCAAACCGCTTGGGTACCTTCCCATGGGCTCATGAATTTGCACTGAGTTTGCATGAGAAAGATCTCTCAGGACTCACTCTGCCCAGACAAAGATCCTACCACTAGTTTTCAAGACAGCTGTGTTTATCAAACAAATGCAAGGAAAGCTGGACAAAATATGGTAGTCCATTGTCCAAATATTTGGAAGTAGCCAGATGTTCGGCGTCTTGTAGACACCGCCTCTGAGACCTTGGTTCGTGTTCTCAGGTGGCCATCTCGGGGGTATTTGTGGTTTTTCCATTTCCTAAGGACTCTCTCCTCCTCCTCCTAGAGTTAGTGTAGGGGCAGGCTCCCTCCCTCTCTCCCCTTCTTCCTTCCTTCTATCATTTCTATCATCTATTAACAGATCTGTTTATGGGGGATCTAATGTTATGGGATTAACGTAGCACCAACTCCAGACTCGAGCGACGTGGTTTAAATGCAGGTAGGTTTGAATGACCAGGTTTTTAACCTTCAGCAGGAGACAACCTGGCCTTCAGCTTCCTTATCCATGTAGCACAAAGTGAAAGTGGTCATTCTTATTCATGGGTTCATTGCAAGGATCAGGTGAAATCCTGCGCCACAGGAGTTCAGCCTAGGATCTTTTACCAGGGACCACCCCCCAACAAGAGGCATGTGTGCACCCAAACTAGGGAGTAGTTGGCCCAGGGCCACACAAGCCTGGGCAGGACTTGCACAGCAGTAAGGTGACCATCATAATTTCCCGGCTGAGGCCCTGCAACAAGATCTCAGGCTGTAACCCATCTGGTGAAGTGGACCTAGATGGCCCAGTGAGACGCATTGCCATCAAGCCGCAGGAGGGAGAGAGAGAAAGGAGAATGACACCCCCCAGTCTCAGCCCTGGGATACTAGAGTAGGTCCCCACCCTGAGGCAATGCTGGGGCTTCTGACTTTGGTGTCTCACCAACCTTCAGGATGCTCAGCCTACAACTGGGATGAATTTCAAAATACCGTGTTTGAATCTTTCTGCTGTGCTGTGATATTTTCAACAAACGGGGGGACAATGACGAGAACAGCAATCACAAAAAAAGAATTTAGCTCAGGACCCTGACATAGAGTAGACACTGTGATAACACACACGCACACACACACACACACACACACGAGCACGCAGATGCATACATGCACACACACAATGGCGCGAATCTTTTGCCATCCTTCTCTTTGAGAAAAGGGGTCTGTGATTTTCCAATTGAATTTCATGAGTGTGTTTGACCATTTTGACCAATGGAGTGTGGCAAAAATAGTACTACAGGATTTCAATGGCTAGATCATCAAGAGCAATCCAACTTTGGCTTTCAACACTGGAACACTGAGCTACCAGCTGAGAAGTTCAACAGCCCAAGGCTTCCAGGTTGGAGAGGCCTCTGGTCTGTACACCGGCTGCCAGTCCCTCCTGAGCCTAGCTTTCCAGCCTGGTCCTCCCTGCCAAGGCACCAAACACTTGGAAGTGGAATCTCTAGTCCCAGTTGTTCACGTTTTCTCTCTTAATTCTAGATACAGTGTCACAGAGATCAGCCATCTCCTCTGGGCTCTGTCTGAATTTTCGACTCACAAAACACATGATCTAATGGTGTTTGTTTTCAGCCACTGAGTTTGGAGGTAGATTGTTTGGCAATAATAAGACGGTAATATCCTGAACTATTACTATTATCCTTTGAGATAACACTCAAATATTACATCTTCTGGGACAGCTTACCTTCTATTGTTCATATTTAATCTTATTGAGGATTTACTTTGTGCCAGGTACTATGCTAAGTGCTTTATAGGTATATATTTACTTTCTCCTCACAACTGGCCTATGTAAGTCCAATTTTTATTTATATTTGACAGATGAGGAAACAGATGCTTCAAATAATTTTTCCAAGGTAGTGTAGCTTATGATGTTGGTAAACATGAACTTAAAATCTGGTCTCTCTGGCCCATGTCATGGGTGTTCTTGAAAGATGGCTCTGGGCATTGTAACTGCAGAGATAGAATTCATTTCTGAATTCTGCTGAGGACATTGACCATGACATTCGATCACAGAAGTTCCATCTTGTACAGAACACCACCCCCTTTCTACTTCCCTCATATAGAAACCAAGAAACTTTTGCCATATCCATTCTTCTTGAGGGGAGAGCAGGGAGGGGAGGCTCCCTTGGGAGATTCAAGAGAAAGGGAATTAGGTTTGCACCACCAGGAAGGAAATTGCTCTGTAAAGGATTAGTGCAAAGGTAGACAATTTCCTAAAATGGTGACCGCACCCGTGCCCCCACCCCCACCCCGGAAACTGAGTATCTTCTGTCCTCAAATACAAGGGTGCCGAATGATTTGATCTGAGCAGGTCCGGAAGTAGGTAGAAGATTCGCTCACCCCCACCTTAAATCCATAACTTAAGTGAGCATAACCATAAAGCCACTAATAAAAACATCTCCACTGGCTCTATTTACCCAGCTGTGCAGCTCAGGATCTGGCTCTGACATTTTTAATACTCTCTTATTTCTCTGTCGTCCACAGGATTCATTTGAAGCAGCCCACAGGGAGGGATGACATGGAGGAAACAAAACCCAGGCCCCCCAGGCCCCCCAGGCAGGGTTTAGAGCATGCTTGGAAAACAGTTCCACCTGAGGGGCACAAAAGACCCCAGAAGTGGAGGAAGCTGGCCGAAGGCCAACCGGAGGTATCCAAGTTGCTGGGCGGCACAGGGAGGTCTGGGGATAGAGCCTGGGAGCAGAGATCCTCCCAATCCTAAGGCAAACAGCTCCCCGGGCTTGGGCTGCATGGGAGGCAGGGTGGCAGCTACCCTGGGGGTCTTCTGGCTTTTGAAGTCTTTTTATGAACTAAAGTGTACCTAGAGAGAAAACAATTAAAAAAAAAAGTCTTACAAAGTTAAATGAACAGCTCGAGGAAATCACAAAGAGAACATCCAATCAGCCACACCCAGATTGAGAAATAGAACACTGCTCCCCAAGAACTTTCCCTCCGGCTTCCTCTCAATTGCTATCTGTCAGGTTTCCATCAGAGTTAACCCATCTCTGGACCTTTTGAAGGCCAAAGCTTACTTTGGCCTGCTTTTACACTTGGTGTCAGTTAGTTGTGTTCCTTTGGGGTTGGCGTCTTTCATTCGACACCATCGGGAGCTCAGGGTTTGGGAGTCTGTGTGCTTTGCTTTGGTTGTGCATGGTGATATTTGGTTATTGCTGTGTGTCATGCCATTATAGGAACTGATCATGGCTGATTGATTGATACCTCTGTTGATGGGCATTTAGGTTGTCACCAGCGTGGGTTCAGTGTGAATAGTGTCACCATGAATATTCTTCTCCTTGACCCTTGGTGCATTTATTTCTGGTAGGTACACATCTAAGAAAGCAATTGCTGGGTCAAGGATGTCCAGATTCATATGTATGTCAAGCTGCTTTCAAAAGTCCTCCCACCAAATAGCATTCCCACCGTCAATCAATAACTTTTCTGGTCGTTCTACTGTCTGACTTTTTAATTGGTAGCTATTTGTGTGGTAGTATCTTGTACTTTTAAGCAGCAATTTTTGATGACTATTGGAGCTGGTTACCTGTTCCTATGTTTGTTTACTCTTTGGAGATCTTTCAAGAAATGCCTGTTCTT
This sequence comes from Marmota marmota marmota, assembly GCF_001458135.2. Classification (NCBI taxonomy): domain Eukaryota; kingdom Metazoa; phylum Chordata; class Mammalia; order Rodentia; family Sciuridae; genus Marmota; species Marmota marmota. The sequence continues at coordinate 6,551,345 of NW_026000138.1, forward strand.
GCCTCCTGCCCATTTTTCTTCTGGGTTGTCTCTCTTTTTCTTATTGATTTATTCCACAGTCTGCGTATGTTGCATAGAAGCTCCCACTAGGTATAAGCATTGCAAATGTGTCCTTTTTACTCTTGTCACTTACCTTTTAACTCTTTTCATTATGTCCCTCTATGAACAAAAAGTTCTTAGACACACATCCATGTGTGTTCACACATACACATATCTTTTCATTTTTAGGTTGATTTTGATAGGGGATATTTGTATCTCATGAGAAAAACCTTTCCCTGCCTTAAAACATAAAAAAAAAAAAAAGAACTCCTATGGTAACTTCTAGAAGCTTCATTCTTTCTACCATCACATTTTATTTACAATTCACCATTTATAAATTTTAATTGTTTTCATTTTTTAAGTAACATGATATTTGCATTTATGATGTGCCGCAGTCTGGCTGGGCACAAATTACGAGCCACTGAAGTAGGAACAAACTTTATTTCTGAACTCTACCAGCACACTCCACACAAGCTCCTGGGAATTCTGCCGACCGCCATGCGGCTCCTCCAGGGACCAGCAACCGGAAATATCTCCTCCGGAAATCCCTCCTCCTGCACTTCCCCAACCAATGGGAACTCTCCGGGAATCCCCCCGCCCAATCCCCAGGAGAACTCCAAAGTAGCAGCCAAGGCGGATAGTAATGCCTTGTCTGTCAATCAATACTGTTGGCAAAATGCCAGGGGCCACTCCGACTTGGCTGTGGCTCTCAGCAATGATGGAGTACAGCTTGATAATTATATATATATATATATATATATATATATAATATGCAATGATAAAATAATGGTAATTTGTATTTCTATCCCTTCCACAATATCTTCTCTAACTTCCAGTGACAGGCACTCTACTTTCTACCTCTAGGTGATCAACATTCGTAGCTTCTGCATGCTTGAGGTCACTTAGTACTCATCTTTCCATGTCTGTCTTATTTCACTTTACACAATAACCTCCAGTTACATCCATAATGATCGGATTTCATCCCTTTTTTGTGTATGAACAGGGTTCCATCATGAATGTATACCATATTTTCTTTATCCATTCATTTGTCCATTGATTCCTAGGTTGGTGAACTTCTCTACATCCCAGCCTTGACCAGGGTGAGACTTCCACCAGGACTCATGAAAGGATATAGGATATAAAAGTAAAATAATGATGCCCCCAGTATGGCCATGTCCCAATCCCTGAAACCTGTGACTATTTACGTCTGTGTAAATATGTATATTTTTTTGTAAATATACATAAATACAAATGCATATGAATATAGGTTTATGTAAAGTTATGTATGAATATATACATATATAAGTATTTTTTCCATGGTGCTGGGGATGGAGCTCAGGGCCTCATGAATGCTAGACAAGAACTCTACCACTGAGCTACTCCCCAGCCAATCTGTGACTATACTATTTTATGAGGCAACAGGACTTTGGTCAATGTGATTCAATTTTCTATCTTGAGATGGTGAAATCATAAGTGATAGGCAGAAGTGTCAGAGTCAGAGGAGAAGTAACGAGAAAACAGGACTCATAGGTTTGAAGATGCAACTGGCTTCAGAGATGAAAGGGTCTACCAGCCAAAGAATGTAAGTGGCTGTAGAAGCCAAATTAATGTATATTCCCCTTGAACTCCCAGAAAGTATGCAGTCATGATACCCATCGAGGCTTTGCCCAGAGAAATCCATTTTCAGACTTCTAACTTCCAGAACTAAGATAATAAAATTGTGGTGTTGCATGTTCATAAGCTTGTGATCTTTTGTTACAGCAGCCATACTTAACTGATACACCATAGGAGAGCCCATCAGCATGCTGGCTGGCTTTGATTCTAGAACTTGAGGGCTGATAGCATACTGCTCACTCACCCTGAGGCAGGCTGAACCAGGACACTGGTTATGAGGAATTCTAAAGCTTTGCCCAAGATAGTCTTGATATTTTGTAGATATTATTTCCAAGAAGAAAATGTGTGCCAAGAGCTTTAATGTTTTGTTCCAACACTCCATCAGGGAAGTGTTTTAAAAACCTTCTGGTGCCAAATGTGGTTCCCAGGTCAGCAGCTGCAGAATCACCTTGAAATGCAGAACCTCAAGACCCATCCCAATCCTATGGAGTCAGGACCTACATTTTAATAAGATTCCCAGCAAAGTGAAAGCCCTTCCGAGTGACAGATGCATTGTTTCACAAATCCTATTGCATCACCCCATCTTTGCAGAAGTCCTCAGAGTGAGTGTGAGAAGGGTTATTTCCTTTTTAAAGCTAACAGGGAGGTGGCCCTGCATGGGGGCAGGCGTGCCAAAGCCCAGTGAATGTCCCCAGCTACAGATGTGGGAAGTCTGATCTGGCCACGGATGGGACGGATCATTGTCACTTGATGCTTCTTCCAGTCCGAACAGAAAACAGACACCTGTGTGTTTTCTCTAGTAAATATGTACAAAGCGAAGTTCAGCATGTTCCAGGAAAGGGGCCAAAGGTTTCACCCAGCCGAGGCACGAGGCTCCCTCAAAGGGGAGATGAACAGAAGAATGCTCGTGTTTCCTGCAAATGGTCATGATTTGACTTCTGACCAAGGTGGCCTGGTCATGATGACTGGCTCTCAGAAGCTGGTTTTGGTTTTGTTTTGCTCTGAAGTCACGCTACGGGGCTGTTTCCATTTAAATTCTCCCCAAGTGAAGCCATCCAAATGCCATATTTCTAAGTCTGCAGGAACCCACACGGGGGATGCTCCTGAGATGTTCACAAGGAGGTGGAAGGCTGGGGGTGAGGGAGCAGGATTGAGGCCTCTGGTCTAGGACACCTTGTTAACGCTGGGTGGCATCCTATCTTGAGTCCAGGTCCCACGATTCTCTTCATCAGAAATGAATTCAGACTGTAGGGTGTGTTTGTGGAGAAGGAAATTGTCAGGGAGCTGAAGAGCAAATGTTTGAGGATAAGACGCCGGAGTCAAGAGAAAGGAGAACAGCTCCTTCCTTCACGATGGAGGGAAACCTCACCTTCTTCCTATTTCCCTCGGGGACTTTGTGGAGAAATTTCACTTTGACACCCCGGATGCAGAACCAGATGTAGTCATGGGTCACTTACCAACAGGGACACATTCTGAGAAACGCTTCATTCCATGATTTCATGATTTTGCACACAAGTTAGATTGTACTTACCCCAAACTAGATGGCCTAGGCCAAAAGCTCAGTGCTCAAGAGATGCAGAAAGTAAAAAAACATAAAATAAATAAAAGTAAAAAATAAAAATTGAGGCTGGTACCCTGTTTTACAGAAATGTTTTGTTTGTAGAATAAGAGTGCCCTCTAGAATAGCAATTGAATAGTATGATAAACATGTAAACCAATAGCATAGTCCCTTTTCCTCATGATCAAGTGGCCTGTACTGGGCATAATTGCACATGCTTTATTTTTGCATAACTGGCCGAACAAAATTAAAACCGGCATCACATCAAACCCATGAGCAAAGCCTTATGTGTGCTATGATGTTATGACTCTATAACATCCCTGGGCAACAGGTGTCTTTCAGCTGGATTATAAATGTACAGGACCACCGCGGTCCATGCAGCCTGTCATTGACTGAAACGTGGTGAAGGCGCACACAACTGGACAGAATCTTCCAAGTGCCTATGGAAATAAGACAGTTGGATTTTTTTCACATGGAGGTTTTTCTAATCATGTCAGGGCTGTGTCCTGGCGTGTCCTTTATAATGATTCAGGGAAATGGGGGGAAGATGGTTTGCTTTAGAATTGGTGAAGGAACGGATTGTTTCAAACAATACCTTGTTAACAATCTTCTGAGGATTTTATCTGATGGATTACACAACAAATGATCAAAACTAATTACCATGAAGCCCGGTAGGGAGCTATGCAAATTCTTCAAGATGCCAGAATTGCAGATGAGTTGAAAGATCCTAAAGAAGGAGAGAAGGACTCCAGAGGGTCCTCTGGCAGTGCTGTGTTGGGGGTTTGGCCGACATGATTTCCCCTAATCCTCACCATGTTCTCAGGATGTGCGTGCCATTTGATCCCAGTCTTACTGAGGAACGAACTGAATGAAGCTCGTTTGCCAGGGTTGGCAATAGTGAGGCATCAGGCAGGGATCTGAAGTCGGATCTGTGACCTGGGCTTTCTGATCTCCATAGTTTCACTGATTTCCCACTCGGAATCCTCGGTTGGGCATTGCTTACCATTTTAACAGAGGAGGAAACTGAGGGTCAGCCATGGGGTCATCCAGGTTTTGGAGAGCTGTGTTGAGACTCAACCGAGAGCGTCGTTTTCAGGTATTTGAGAATGTGGATTAATCCATTCTCATGTGGATTAAAATCTCCCATAATGAGGGAAGTTCTTTGAGATGACAGAACAGTTGTATATCTTCATCACCAGTGGTACTTACTCAAACTTACACGCATGATAACATTTCCTGGTAATTTGCAAACACACACACACACACATACACATACAAACACACACACAAGTACATATCATGAAAGTTGCAGTCCATTTCCTGGTTTTGACAATATCATGTGGTCATGTACAATAGTATCATTTTATAAGATATTATCTTTGGGGGAAAATGGATAAAGAGTAAAAGGAATCCTCTCTACCAATTGAGCACCCCTAAATGCAAAACTCTAAAATCTGAAGCTTGAGATTTTTTGAACCTTGATGTGATTCTCCAGAAGGTTTTAGATTCTGGAACATTTTGGGATTTTTGAATTTTCAGATTAGGGTCACTTTAAGTGGTAAAGTCTGTATGACTATTCCAAGGTCAGGAATACTTCTGCTCCCAAGTATTCAGGATAAGGGATACTCAACCTGTAGTAGTTTTGCATCTTCTTGTGAATCTTATTATAAAAACAAGCAAACAAACAAACAAAAAACCCTGTGTGCAAATTCTTCAATGCTCCACCATGGCAAGGTGGACCCTCGCTTTCACTGGATACGGAGATTTTTCTAACGGCTCGGTGGATAGAATACAGCGACAGTGATATCTTGACAGGTTTGGGGTTCAACATCCTAAGAACTTGGAAACCTCACTTCCTGTCTCACTACTATTTCTGGGAGCACTGTGAACCATTATGCATGAGATTAGACCATCTGAGATTGCCATATGGCAAGGTCCTATGCTGCTTCTTCAACACCCCCAGCTGACCCCAGCTTTCCATCCATTCTAGCTTGGTCACTGTCAGATCAGCTGAGGCAGGCAATGACCAAAGGAGGTAGATTTAAAAGGGCCGCTGAACAGGCTTTATTGAGATATCACTCCCGGGCGGAACTCGATCAGACCCACAGAGGGGACAGGGGAAGGGTCTGAGGAGAAACCGCGTGGAAGCTCGACCAGACTGGACTTTTATGGGGCTTACAGCAGGAAGGGAAGGGCTTGGGACAGGAAAAGGTGTCTCTAGGGTCCCTTGCCCCCTTGGAGTTGGTCAGGGGAGTTGGCTGAACTCCAGGATTGGCCAGGGGGTCCTGCTGATTGACAGGCGTTAGTCAGGAGATCTGGCTGATCGACAGGCATTTCCGCCCGGCATCTGATTGATGTTCTTTCTCGGCGCGGGCTGCTTTGTTCTAAGTTGCCACTAAGTCGCCACCAAGTCGCCGCCACCGACCTAACAGTCACCAGTTACTCAAAGATGTAGCTGACCTGGATCTGCCCAGGACAGCCCCTTCTCCCACTGATTAACTCCGGGTACCCTCCACTGATACCTCATGGTGCAAACCAGCCAGTTGAGCCCTGCTCACAATGCGTAGCCCACAAAATTATACACACAATACGATGGCAATTATTTTAAGCCTCTAAATCTAGGTACTCTGCTGCAGAGCAGTAAGTTACAAAGCAGACTTTGATATTGGATACAGAAAGGTGCCACAGTCTGGCTGGGGGTACGCTGGCAAGGAAATTGTCATACCTACTTGGCTAATGGCTCCCAGCAGAAAGGTGGCTAGACATGTCGAACTAGATGCTATAGCAAAGGAGGCACTAGCCTTCCTTTCTTTGGCCTCAACCTGGCTGGCTTGAGCACTGCTTCCTCCAGCCCTTTCCAGATACCACGGGCTGGCTTAGGTGCCTCTCTCATGTCCCCTTGGTCAGCAAGCACGTTGTGCTTTGCTCATTTGTTTCTCTCTCCCACCAGCCAGCTGACTCTGTGAGCCTTTGCCTAATTCATCCCTACTCTTACTGAGTCTTACTGAGGAACTCTGAGCCTGGTACACAACCTTCCATACATGGTGACTGAATGAATCTATGAAGAGGAGCGCTCTAGAATGTTCTGTCAAGCTCCAGCATCTGCAGTTCTCAGATCTCTGGAGCCTGGGGGTAGGGAAAAAGGACCGGCTTCTCTCAGGCACCACCCTTTCCTCTGGGACTCCCAAGATCCTAAGTCCACAAATCCACCTGCTGGGAAACAGCTCAGAGGCGTCAGGGGCTGGGAGGGCAGGAAGGTGAGAGAGGAGCCCGCCAACCCCCCACAGAGCTGGCGTCGTGGCCCTGTTTGCTTACTCTGCTGCTGACTCCTGCATCACCTGGGAGCTCTCCAGGGCCTCTAAGCGTGTGTCCCTGTGGCTTCCTCTGTCCCTGATTAGGTCCTGCCAAGTGGTGATGTGGTTCCTTCTGGATTGCCCTTGAAAATTCCAATCACGAGAACCCAACCAATATTTGCTGAGCATTACCTTCCAGCGAGGCTCTGGGCTTGGCAAGGCCTCCGCCTCCAGGAGCTTAATAGCTCCGTGGAGTTTCCATCTGGCAGAAGCTAAGAGATGAAAGAAAGAACACTGAGCCACGGGAGTCTCCTCCTGCACAGGGCGGGGGTGAGCCAGGGCCAGCACCCAGGGCTTGCAGGAACCAACAGACAAATCGTCAAGAATCCTGGGATCAGCCACCCTGAGAACACATCCATCCAGAAAATCAGCAAGGACTAGACGAAGCTCCCTGTGCCGGCCACCTTTGCAGCACAGCACCGGGGAATGCATTTTCCCTCTCTGAACTTATTTCCCTCTCTGAAGAGTGGGCATGTAAATCTTTACAGCCACGTCAATCCCAAGTGTGAACACATCCTGGTGCTTGGCACAGAGCAGTGGCCAGGAAGAGTAGCGTCTCCCTCTCCAACCCTCTCTTCTCCCTGAACTAATATTTGAAAGCAAACACGGACTTCAGTGTTCCTCTGGATTTATGGGTTGATGAATCAACATCGCTGGGTAGGAAAGAGTCTACTTTTTGAGCCATGCTATTTTGGAATGTTCTAGGTTTTCCAAGATCTTTTCTTCGCCCTGGTATTGAAAAAGGGCAGAAAGGATAAGGTCGGGCCTAAGAGGGTCAACGTATGAGAGTCTGGGTGTTTTATAAGTTGCTCAGTTTGGGGAAAGTGTCCAAACACACCGAGACACTGAGAATGCTTTGGCTTAGCCATTCATTCTTTCAAAGATAGGTCAGCGTACGTGTTGAGCGTTCAGTGAGTCAGCTGGCCTCTGAGCTAGACTGGGGGGGGGGGTCCCGCTCTGAACAGATGAGTTTCCTTTCCTCACGGAACTCAACAGGTCGTTGGTGAAGACAACCATGAAGCAAGTTAAAAGCTTCCATGCTGTCTGAGTTGTTGGGATGAACCCAGCTACTATGTGTAACTCTAAAGCTCTCATAAAGAACAGTAAACAAGAAAGTGCATAGATGTGATTTAAGGGAATGTAGGCCACTGTGTGGGAACCTAAGGGCTGAGGAATTGTTTTATTTCAGATTTTCATGGATGTCGGAACTGCAGGCCTATTCTTGTTTTGTTTTTGTCTGAATATTTTTTTATTTGTTCGTTTTAGATATTCATGGCAGTAGAGTGTATTTTGACATATTCTCCATGCAGAGAGTATTCTAACTAGGATCCCGTTCTTGTGGTTGTACATTATGTGGAGTTTCACTGAGAGTGGATTCATGTATGAACATAGGACAGTTCTGTCCAATTCATTCTACTGTCTTTTCTATTCTCATCCCTTCTACCTTCCCTCCATTCCCCTTTGTCTAAAAGACTGGGACTAGAACCACCACTTGATCCAGTTACCCACTCTTCAGCATATACCCAAAGGACTTGGAATCTGCATACTACAGAGATGCAGCCACATCAGTGTTTATAGAATCTCCATTCACAAGAGCCAAGCTCTGGAACCAACCTCAGCACCCTTCAACAGATAAATGGATGAAGAAAATGTGGTATAAATACAGGATGGAATACTACTCAGCCAAAGCCAGCAGGGAACCGAGGCCTCAGGCCAACAGCCCACAAGGGACTGGGTGCGGCCCACAGTCCAGGGGTCTTGGCAATGGGTTCTTCCCTACTTGAGCTTTCAGATGAGCCCGCAACCCAGGTGACACGGCTGCCTAGTGAGGAACCCAAAGCAGGACACAGGACAATAAAGTGAGGCCCCGTCTCCTGACCTATAGAAACTGGGAGATAATAAAATACACTTTTCTTTTTTGCTTTTAAGGCGCAAGTTGGTGACAATTTGTGACGCAGAGGTAAACAGGGAGAAATGGCTGCTCAGGCCAGGAGAGGATGGCAGATATTTGGACATTGGTGGCACAGTGGCCACAGCAAGAAATGGGACCATCTTCCTTCATTTCAAAACGAAGGAGGAGGTTTGAGGTTGGAGCAGTTCTGAGGGAGTTAGCCCATTGTGGATCCGTGGAGGGAAGTTAATGGCTGACGTGAATGTTGGCCTTGTGATCCCGTTTTTTTCTCAGGTTGTTTTCACTTTCCTGTAGCCGAGGAGAGCAGGATTTGCCTAGAAACTGAGCACCATTAACACACTGTGTACAGATGTCATTAGCATGTGGAGGAGGCCTGATGGAAATCAATCTCTGCGTCGTCGCTTTGCCAGGCTCCTTATTTCATCCCCAAAGGCTCAAGAGGGAAGTTT